>NC_051431.1:20688634-20733934 GCF_001649575.2 Kryptolebias marmoratus
TATATATATATATATATATATATATATATATATATATCATGAAAGCCTCCAGAAAGGGGCAATCTCATCTAACTACCAGTCAATCACCTGCCTCCGTACAACATGGAAGCTTCTGTCAGGCATCATTGTCACTAAGATAAATGAATAGGCACATGGGCCAATACCTGAGTGAGGCACGGAAAGGAATTGGCACCAACACTATGGGAGCCAAACACCAGCTACTGGTCAACAGAACTGTAGCTCAAGACTGTAAGACCAGACACACAAAACCTCTGTACCGCCTGGATTGACTACAGGAAATCCTAAGACAAAATGACACACACATGGATACTGGACTGCTTGAAACTGTACAATATCAACAGGACACTAAGAACCTTCACTGAGAACTCAATGGGAATGTGGACGACAACTCTAGAAGCCAATTCAAAGCCATTTGCACAAGTGGGCAACAAGTGTGGCATATACTGTACCAAGGTGATTCTCTGTCTCCACTCCTGTTCTGCATGGGCCTGAACCCCCTCAGCCAGATGACTGCAAAGAGTGTCTATGAATACTGTTTCCAAAGTGGAACAGTCATCTGCCATCTCCTCTACATAGATAACATCAAGCTGTATGCCTAAAGTGAGCAAGACATTGATTCACAATTCCACTTCACCAGGATATACAGCAAGGACATCGGTATGTCATTCAGACTTGATAAGTTCAGCCAAATGATATCCAAGAGAGGCAAGGTGATCACAACTGGAGAGGTTGAACTACCTGAGGCAACATTGCAGATGTCCAGGAAGGACAGCTATAAGTAACTTGGAATCTCACAGACAAATGGCAACCATAATGAGGTTGCAAGGAAGTCAGCCACAAACGAATACCTACACAGAATAAGGCAGGTCCTGAAGAGCCAGCTAAATTGCAATAACAAAGTCCTAGCCAGCAACACATATGTGGTGCCAGTCATCAGAAACACTGCTGGTTTAATAACCTGGCCAAAGGAGGAATAAGAAGCGACTGACATCAAGACATGAAAACTCCTCAGAATTCACAGGGAGGTTCACCCTTTGGCAACCTGAGACTGGAGGGAGGCAGATGACTAGTGAGCATCAAAGCCACTATACAGAATGAAACCACCAATCCTGGTGGATTGGTGGTTTCCACCACCAACCACCAATCCTGGAGTACATCAGGAAGAAAGCCCCCAAGGATGATCTGCTAAGTGAATGTGTCAGGCAGCAAAAACCCCATGTGGAAGAGGAGAAAGAGGAACCACTATGCCGGTGATAGCTAATCAACAGGATATTTTGGTGGTGACAAGATACAGAAGAAAGGCGTGGTGATTGATGTAGCAATCCAAAGTGACTGTAAAATCAGGAAAAAGGAGCATGAGAAGCTTGAGAAATACCAAGGGCTGAAAGGGGAAATAGAGAAGTTGTGGAGAGCTGAGGCCTAAGTGGTAACAGTGGTTATTGTAGAGCTTGGTGCTGTAACCCCCAAGCTGGAAGAGTGGCTCCAACAGGTCCCAGGAACAGCTAAGATACTGTGCAAAACCCTCAAGCTCCCAGTCCTCTGGTAGAGGTCTCGAGCTTGAAGTGAAAGTGGAACTGTCTCTGAGGAAAAATAGGGCCTAATACATATATACATATATAAATTGTTATTACCATCATCATTATTATTATTGTTTTTGAACATACAATACCATTTCATTTTTTTTCATCCTTGCTTGTGGTTTTTACCAAAGTACACTTAACTCCAATGATGATATTTTAGTGGTGCTTAAGTTTGTTCTTGGGTTGGGTACAAAAACAAATACCTTGCATTATGGGTTACTCAATCTAAATCTTTATCGTCTTTAAATTTCATTTTGGGAGATAAAGATAGGATAGATAGGAAATTACAAAAGGTTTCATATCTTACCTGACCAAACGATAATTAATCATGAGCCCACAACTTTAAAACCAGGGTTGTCATCCTTTCTAGAATTATTCCTGTTTGTTCATCCAGGAAATAAGGACCTACACTTATAAAAAACACAAAACTAGTGCTGCTAGTAAAAAACTATTTGGTACACAACAAATTGACTCCTATGAACAAGACCGTGGTGTTGTGAAAAGAATGCATTTTAGCCCTAACAAAGCACTTTTGATTCCAAGCAACATATACCAAACATCCTTCCATCTATGTGCTATACTTTCTTAATTTTTTTTAGGGTTGCAGGGAGCTGGAGTCAATCTGTAGCAGCCAATGGGTGAGAGCTGGGGTACACCCTGGAGACATTCCTACTCCATCACAGGGCCAGACAAAGACAGAGACCAATTCATACCTAGGGTCAATTTGGAATCACCACTTAACCTAACATGCAAGTTTTTCTACTGTAGAAGGTACTCAGAGAAAATCCATGTATGCATGGAGAAAACATGCAAATTTCACAATAAAAGGCACAAGCTGAGATTTGAACCTGCAACCTCAAACATGAAATGGCAGGGTTTTTTTGTTCTGATTTATTTTTCTCCTTTTTTTGTAGTAGTAGTTGTGGCAGAATTGATGGTTGAACAAAATGCAAAAAGGTAAAAAGAAAAGAAAATGTTGTAACTCAACATTTAACTGCACTCTCGTCATACTGTTTCTCTTTAAAGGTCTTGTTAAAGGAAACACATTTAGAAAACCTTGTAAGAGTCATAAGTGATGGAATAATAAACCTTCTTCATTGTTTTAGTTATGATGTATACAGAATATCCTTGTTTATTTTATGTGTAATATATAACCTATGACTTCATATGAATTAAAGAAGTTGTTCTTTATAATTGTGTGCCGTGTGATCATTAAATTTACCAAAACTAACAAATGATCTTCCCTGTAGTTATACAGGCTTCATGACATGTTGGTGAAAATTACTTTCTGAGTGCTGATAAATATATTGAGTAAAATGTTTTTTTTTTTTTTTGTTTTTTTTTTTTTTTTGGGGGGGGGGGGTATTACAACTGTTGTTAAAGAAAAATGCCAATTTTAGAGGCGATAAAGAAACATTACCATGAATGTGTGACCCAGTAATTCTCATTAGCTGTGACTGATTTATTTCTGGAAAGAGATCATTAAAAAATAAGCAGGGCTTTTTCTAGAAATGTGGCTTATTGTATTTATCACATTTATGGTTATCATACCACATTTCATTCTAAATAAATAGGTACTGAACGCAGATATGCTCAAATATTTCTGAACACAGTCAAAACACACTAGCCTAGGGGTCCCTAAATGCCAGACTACAGTCTGGATCGAGATGATGTCCTATTTGGATCCAGATTGGCTGTTAAATGTCAATAGACTGATTTATTTATTTATTTATTTATTTGTTTATTTATTTATTTATTTATTTATTTATTTATTTATTATATATGCTTATTTTTAAGTGGCACAACTTCTTTTAAGATTTCACAGTTTCCTTGTGCACACTCTCTCCCTCAACAGAGTAAAGCCAGCTCAGAAAGAGGTGAAAGACTGAGAAACAATACATGAGTGAAAACATCAGCATGACTGCCACTAAAAGAAAAAAATGGTGAAAGGAAAAATGTAGGTTTTTATCTAGACAGGACAGACTCTGACATACATGTTCATTTTTCCTGTAAAGGCTTTAAAACCCATTTTCCTCACATGTTTAGAAGAGAAGGTGATTATTAAAATCTGCAATGAACAATGTTACTACAAAATTCAACACTCTTTAGTTAATGAATCATAGCCACAAAAATTTAAAAGTAAAATAAAAAAAGGCTTTTGAAAAAAGTTACTCAAAATATGACATTTGCATTTGTAAGGTTTTCAATGTTGTGTTTCCCCTTTTCTTGTCTCTCTTTGCACATGTTAGAAATAAATTTAAAGTCCCTAAAATTATACATTTATTTTCAATTCTAGATGAAGGCACTCAAAAGGGACATTTTTTTCTTCCCCTCATCAAAATCAGACTCCAAAACTTAAAAGAATATTAGCAACTAGGAATAATAGTAAAAAAGTTCATACTTCTTGAAGAGGTGCTTTTTAGAAAGGTTATGTTTAGGTTTTGGCAACTGCTATTTTGTAAACCTATATGTCACCATTTATATTACATTAAACAGTTATTTTAATAAAGTTTTTTTGGTTACTTGCAAATATTCTGTGGTTAATTGCAAACACCAACAGCAGCAGCTAGTTGTAACATTTCTGGGCCAGCCTTATAGGGATTTCTATCATGAATATAACAGTATTTCTGATGGAAAAAAAAATGTTTAATAAGAAAGTTTCAATGTTGCAAAGGTTTCTAAAATAATGCTAGGGTTAGCTGCCATGGGATTGTTGAGACTGGATTTGTTTCAAGACAGGAGTAATCCACCTTGGCCTTGGCCCTGCTCGAACTAGCTGCTGGTTTGTCAGTTTTGTCAGAGTTAAACTCTATTTCTCCAAATTTATCTTGTTCAAAAACCTATCCACAATTAAACGATCATCTTTTTCATAACCTTTTCAAAGAACCTCACTTTAAAAGATTTAAACTTTCTTTTATGTGAACCCACTTTTTTATTTACTTAAGTCATGTTGACATAATCTCCAATATTTGTTGTGACAAGGACACCATAAAAGTATAGAGTACAGGAAAGTGGGAATAACAAGGCTTCCTGGGTTTGCAAAAGCATTTATAACACATGTGCTCTTGATGGGTTTTTATAGTGAAATTCATGTTGTTTTCGAAAAGGCTTTAATAGAAAATGCAATATGGAATGATATAGTGTTTGTCAGTGCAGTTTTGTTACATTGTATTTAAAAGACAAAAATAAAAAACAGAATAATCCCTGAGATGCAGCCAGTGTTAGTAACCAATAATGAATATTTCATAAACCTCTATCCAGCCCATAAAGGGAGGCATGTGTGACTATCAGTCTTATCATTATGCTCAAATCCTTTTTTTTTCCTGCCTGTCCACTTGTAAAACAAACACTGTATGCAGCCTGATAATACACTTGGCCGTCTCTGCTGTGATGCCTGCCATTATGAGTAAATTTTATCTGTGGGAATGCAAATTTATGAAGCAGGGAAGATAAACATCAGTGCTGCTGGAAGACACTGCATTTATACCCTCTCTCACACTGCACATTAGTGGAGCATGACAGTTGCCAAGGCGCAATCAAGATGGATAGCCTCCAATGATGAATTAAAAAAAATTACAAATGGCAGCAGTGGGGAGGCCTTGCAGGCTTTCTCTTTATCATCTGCAACATGGCCGGAAGACAAGAGATTTCATGGACATCAGAAAGTATTGTATTGGCGTCAACAAAGAGTTGACTAAATCTCTTTAGGCTGTTGTTTCTTCATCTCCAGTTCACATAAAAATATGATACAAAGGTCATTAAGGCATGGAATGGATTATTTATACAAAATCTGAAACAAACCAATCCTCTATAGGTTGATAAAAACAGGAGGGTGTGCTTTAACAAAAAGAGCAGAAGGTCTTCCAACCTGGAAGTTTCCAAGCAATCTAAATAAGTCAAAACACAATGTTGCACACAAGGAAATCTAATTGCTGGATGTATATATAAGACTTTGTGTTCATAACTTCTGTAAACACAAGACCTATGGCCACTGATTGTAATTACTGTTATAAAACAGTGACTCCTGTGGGCTGGTTTCCAAGGTAACTTCAGTTCAAAGAGAATGGTTCAAATATTCTAGTTAGCATAAGTGCAACTGAATACCACCTAACCTTCCTCCCCTGGCTGCTATTGATTAAAAAGTCTGGGGAAATGGAGCGACTTACTTTGCAGACTGGACTACTTTCTTAGCATACACTTTTAGCATAATGGGAAGCAGGGACATAAAAGAGATGCAAATGAGTAATAGAGAGGAGTAGGAGTTTGTGGGTTCAGATGGAGACTGATTGAGCAGGAAGGTTCCCTTCTGTTTTTCCTGTCCCATCATTATATTCTTCCTTTGTCCATGTTCCCCACTTCATTGCCTCCTGCCTCTTCAGTTCACTCTGCCACAGGAGGATCTCTTTAAATGTTTGTTTTAAAAGCTTAGAGGCAGCCTTGTTATTGCGTTGCTACTGACATATGAAGCCTTCAGTGGTTATTGAGTGTTTGGATAAAAAGACCCTTGATGATCCACAAAGGGAACATGTTTGTATGGGAGATGTACCTTTAAAAGTGTTTGAAGCGGATCTACATTGAGATTGATCACATTCATTAAGGGATGATGAGCATTCGAAACAGATTCAGGTGAGCGATTTGATGGATGGCATGTAGAGAGGGTCTTACTTCAACAGGGCACATCATATATTCTGAGCCAAAGTCCAATTTTTCTATTACATGGTAGGCCACAGATACAGACAGGTGAATTAAACTGCTTTTTGTCCAGCTATAATTCATATTTTGCAGGGCTGACAACATAAAAGTATACCTTGACTTTCAAGACTCTGAGCGTTTTTGTCTCAGTGAGTGAGATTAAATCAAGAGATACATCAAAGCCCTTGGAAAAAATGAGGTGAACCGGATGTTCACGTGTGTGTGTGTGTGCAGGTTTGGGAAAGGTTTCCAAGTCCTATAAAAGTATTAAATCTCTTTTTTTTTTAACAAAACACAACTTCATGGTACAAGATTTACATAATTACAGTACCCATAAGAAGTATATATATATATATATATATATATATATATATATATATATATTCTTGAATGTCAAAGTGAAATCAAATTTCTACAAATTTCTACAAAGTAATACAAGTTAAATAAAAAAAAAATATGTCAGGTCTTAATACTACTCAGTGAAAAGATTATTGAAAAGTACAAGTCAGGAGGTGGATACAGAAGGATTTCCAAGGCCCTAAATATCTCCAGGAGTTCTGTCAAATGCATCATCAGGAAACAGAAGGAATATAGAACATGTGTAAACAGCAGTCCATCCCCATAAACTGAGTGCAAGAAGGAGAATAGTGAAAGAGGCCACCAACACATCTATGAGTACTCTGAAGGAGTTCCAAGCTTCAGTAGGTGAAATTGGAGAGTCTAAACTCTATGGGAGAGTCAGAAAGAGAAAGTTGCTGTGAAATAAATCTCATATTAAATCTTGACTAGTCTCTAATCATTCTAGACAAACTTTAGTCAATTAATTATTTAATATTAAGTGAATTCTCTTTTAAAAGCCACATTTATCCTATTTTAGAAAACCTTTCACTGGGTAATGAACTGGAACCAGTCTTAAAAATGGTCTTTGTGAGAATTAGGGCTGCAAAATATTAGGAAAACTTCTGATAGCAATATGCAAGTTTATCGTAAGTATATTAGTTACGATAAACTCTTACGAACACATTTGAAGCTAAATGCTTTTTAGAATCTAATCTAAAATATCAAACATTGTGCTGTCATTCTCTTTTTATGTTGGTTTTACTCCATTTTTTTGTACCATGAGAAAAAATATGATAGATAGATAGATAGATAGATAGATAGATAGATAGATAGATAGATAGATAGATATTCCAAATACCATTGTTGCTACTCATGAAGATTTATTTATTACATCTTGGTATTTTTCCAATCTTAAAGCTCAAATTGAAATGGTCCTCTGTAAAAAGGAATGCAGTCTCATTAAAAGAGACTATTTCAAAGAGAGTTCTCTGTCTCAGAATCCCCATTCAACACCCTCCAGACAGTGGAAACATCTATTTTCCTCTCATCGTCTTCAGCTATTGCTTCCCTTGGAGACAGCCTCATCTCATTCTTCTTCACGGGCTGCTGTGACATTGAAAGAGACCCCTAATCAAAACATTTGTCTTTCTTTCAGCCTGTGCTCAGGACGGTGAATGAGAGCTGACACCAGAGGGAGACGTATTTGTCCCAATCAGGGCCTCATCTCCGTGTCACCGCCGGGCGAGTGTTTCATCTCGACAGGGCACTGATGAATCCGCCACTTAGCCTTGATTTGGAGGAGCGGCTCGCTGCCGCCAAAGTGCCAGGTTAAATCACAGCGTCAGTGGCTCAGCCGTTGCCATTACAGGCAACATAGGCAATCTGCCTTTACCATAAACGCTCATAAATGTTGCAGTATTGATCGCTGCCTGGTCTACTGTCAAGCAAACTGTGATCTTGGTAGTGTGTTTTAGCCTTCTGTGATTAGAAATTATATTGTTTTTATAGCTGCATTTGCAAGTTTGTGAGTAGAATTTGAATGGAAACTGTCCTCACTGGTTGTGCAATCCCTCATTTGGGCTTTTCTTATCCTGCAAGTGGTAAAGTTCTGCACTGCATTTGAATGCATAATGACAGCAAAATAGGTGGTATGAAAGCATTCAAGTAACACATATATCATTTCTGAAACTGAAGTTTTTAACCCTTATCCCTTAAATAAAGCTTCTATCTTAAAGCTCTTCTAATATGCTATGCTACTTTCAGTGGGAAGACTGAAAAGCAAGGATAAGATGCTGAACCATAATAGCATTTCCCATTTGTTTGCTATGCCTGCCTTGTTAAAATTCCAAAACAAATCCAGTGATTGAAATCCATCTCACTTTTGACTTTTAAACAGATTACCACTGACTTAATCTGACGTTTACTTTACTGACAGTTTCCATTAAGCAGTTACCAAGTTTATAACTTCACTTTGATTTTCAGGTTGAAAGGTTTCAGCTATGCCACCCATTAACACAGACAATCGGATTAGTGTATAACACTTTGGGTTAACCAAATGCATGGAAGTTTATGTAAGTCCAAACTGCTATATTAAGGGGGAAAAAAGAGCTTTTTGGGAGAGTGGGAAAGCCCTGTCTTGGATGTGTGTATGGATAGAGAGAGATGAGAGCCAGGCTCCCACTAGCTCAGGTACCTGTCAGACAGAGTGGAATGTTGTTACAAGACATGGGAGGAAAGGAAGCTTTATCAAGGTGTGCAGGATAACACTGACATGAGATAAGAGACCTGAGCAGGAACTACATTATGCCACACCTTCACTAAGAGGACTCTGTCAAGACAGAAGTAAAGAGATCCATTTCAGCGTGGGAGCCACCATGATACTCGACTGCAGAAAGCCATTACCTTTCAAGTATACACTCCAACTTTAAGTGCATATAAGGCATTAAGCAGACACTCTATCCTGTAATTTCATTTGGACTCCCAAAGGAATTCTTTAAAATCTGCCCTTAAATGGACAAAAAAATTGCTATTTCCAGAAAGTTGTAGGGAATGTTTTTAAAGTGATGAAAATGTGCGGAAAGCTGAAGAATGTTTTGAACGGAACTTTTTTTGGTTTACAGTGAAAACACCAGACTGATTCTTTGTGCAACGACTTAAGTTAGACTGTCCTACACTGTCCTCTACGAAAAATCAGAGATTCTCCAGCAATACATCACCAAGGACCAAATGGGACCTCTAAACATGCTTGCTTTCATGCCACCAACCTCATACACAACACCCCTTTCAGGGAAAATCTCTCAATCAAAGCCTCATTTGCATTTCAAAGTAGCACTTTACAGCCACGGTGAGGACATAAAATCACATCTGCCTTCAAATAAATAAATAAATTTTCAAAATGGTATAAAAATGATATAAAAGCAAGTGCTGGCAGAAACCTGTGCTTGTCATATTTTATGCCATTTACAGTACATTAACAAATGCTATAAAATGCACAGCTGTGCAAGTCAAAGTAGTGAAAGGATTTAGGGGACTTAATGCAGTAATATAAATGTAAGAATGGTGATAAAGAAAAATTGTCAAAAACCGTCAGCATAAAATGTAAGAACTAATTAATAATGTTTGACTTTATTTAATTATTATTTTTCATGGAATGAAACAATTTGAAAAGATTCTGTCATGATTTCTAGCAATTTTGGGTTTGTTCTTAGTTTAGTTTTGAGTTCTTGTTTTTCCTGCTTTCTTCAGTTTTGTTTTTTCCTTTTGAGTTTTATTTTAGACTTTTGGTTTTGTTCTCATGTTCTGTCTGTCTCTGTCATAGTTTGGTATTTTCAGTTTGTTGTTTTGATTATTGTCTTGTTTCTGTCATAGTTTGGTATTTTCAGTTTGTTGTTTTGATTATTGTCTTGTTTCGGTTTGTTATTGTTTCAGTTTAGTTTTTCCTGTTTATGTTTGCTGTCACTATTCACTCCTCCCCAGTCACTCTTTTGCCTTCCTGCCACGCCCATCTACACCTGTCTCTAGTCTGGTTAATTGCTTCACCTGTGTCCACTTTCCAATCACCTCCTGATTATAAAAACCTGTCCGTTTCTCCACCACCCCGCTGGATCGTTGTTGTTGTTGCTTGTTAGATGTTTGTTCCTGTCGCTCTTAGTTTTGCCTTGCCTTGTTTCATCTTACCTTGTCCCGCCTCTGTTAATACCTGGATTTTTTGTTAGAAGTTTGTTTTGCTGCCACGTCAGCTTTTTGTTTTCTAGTTTTGTTGTTTTATTAAATCAGTTTTTGTTTTTTTGAAAAATGAGTCTGCGTCTTGGGTTCGCCACGCTCAGGCCTCGTCTTGACAGATTCACATATTTAAAGTTCTTTTGTTTCTTAAAGACCCCTCTCTCTTCATCATCTCAAATATATTTTCTTTAAACAATTGGCCTGTAAACTACAACTTCTTTCTTCTGGAGCAATTTTAACCCCTAAGACCGCATAAGCAAGGCATAACCCAACTTTCAGTCCTTAACTAGATATCGGTGACTAAATGCAGAAAGCGTAGCCCCCAGTGGATCACAAAGGTGGTTTGATGCTGAATCTCAGGGACGTCTCATCTCAGGTTACTGTCTCTGAGTGCTTCTGGCCTCCCCTGGGGCACTTCACCACATCCAACTCAGCATCCTGGTTACAATGTGAAGGTTTTTTTTTTTTTTTTTTTTTCAAACCTACTTTTCTACCTCTCCCACTACACACACCTCTTGAACTTTCTTCTGCCAAAAGCACTGCCTGAGGGCATAATTCTACTCCCAATAGGGTAAAAGCTTTGAACCCCCATGCTCCTCCCATCTCTATATCCAAACTCCAACTCGGTGCTGTCTCTTTTTACTCTTTTCCATTTTTTTCCAATTTTCATGTCAGCTTTGCTCTTGCCAGTTTTCATTTTCTGTGCAGGTTGAGCATTTTAGAACATGCAGTTGAACTGTTTTTGTTTTTCAAATCCACAAGATATACCATCATTCCTTCATACTTTCAGCTCAGCTAGAAATCAGTTTTGGATTGGTGAAAAACTCACCAGAATGTTCACACCAGGAAGTGTTAACAAATTAAATTTAGGTATTTGAAAGTGGTGGTAAGACATTATTCAATCCCATTTTTTAAAGGTGTAGAGTTTACGAGCTGAATCTCAGTGGGTCAACAGGTAACAATGAAGTGTGTGACTGAATAGTTTTGTAAACACTTTCGCTTTCATTAACAAAAAGGCAGGTTACTGCCATTCATCATTACTCAAAGCTTAGCTCTGCTGGGAGAAGACAGCAAGAGGAGGGCAGACAGAGAAAGAGAGTGAAAAGACTGCATGACCACATTGGGGTTTTTTAGAGAGGGGAGACATCCTGTACTGCCTTTGCCCTAATGAGAGCTCATTGGGAATATGGAGCATTTCAGCCAAAATGCCAAGCTTTAAAAGCAGTCATAAAACTGTGCCATCTACCATAGAGTTCTCTCCAGAGAGTAGCTACACCTCATTATATCAAACAATCTTCCATTTAGACCTGTTCACGATCCAGAGAAGGTCCTCACCTCTTCTCTACTTAGCAGCAGGGCTTTGGGGTTGCAGAGGCCTATCTTAAACTCCTCGTAAGTGGTGATAACATCAGTTTTAAACCAATTATAAGCTCTCTTAACGAAAAACTGTCAAAAACAGTCATGGTCCTCTGCTGCTTTTACTGGCACTCACAGGCTCTCCTCTGCACATGTACTTTTTTTTTTCTTTTGCCTGGTCACTGAGCTGACTCTGTGACTCTGGCACTCATGCAGTTACCCTTGGTTATTATCCTTGGCTGCTATTGCCTAGGTTGTCAGAGCTTTTGTCCCACTGCTAGGCAGGATGCCAGCTGCAAGCTGGAAAATTCTGCAGGGCTCTCAAACAGACACACACAAGCCACTGAACACTATCAGATGTACACACACTCATGCACTCATAAATATGGACATGCCCGAGTAGAGAACTGGAGTGCCACTTTTGTGGGCACTAATGGAGATAATGTTGCACTATTAAAGGTCAGGTCAGGTGAGATTAGAATGGCCGGCCTGCACTGACAGGGTGACCTTTAGTGAGCTAGTTCTCACAGCATGACTTTGCTCCTGTTACCCAGTAGCATCTATGCAGGCATGCCTTACTTGTACAGTTTAGAAGCTTGTACCTAATAGATATGCAATAATTTAAAATGAGATCTGCAAGTCTGGACTAAGGCTTTAGAATAATGGTGAGCCAGTCGTTGAATATCTACTAACTATAGTATATATATATATATATATATATATATATATATATATTGGCCATGTGACATGATGCCCCTTGGGATGATACACATTTCACTCTGTTATGCTTTTGCAGGCGTGTGCAAAGATAAGTGTGTTTGTTGATGTCAGGGATACCACTCAGCTGTGAATAAGAAGATTGAACCTTTTTTCCCAAGCAATTTTTTGCCCCTTACAGGTATGACAGTTCTGTGCAGCACCTGGTTGCAGAGGAGTAATTAATATGTTACAGCTTGAATCTTCTGTCATGAGTACGCTTTGTTTGATGCCCCAACGTGTCCATTTCTTTTGTTTCATCTCTCCATCCAAACTCACCTTTTCACAGCTTTCTTTTTCCTTATCCTCTAATGCTATCCCCAAAAGAAGACTGAGAGACCACAGCTACTTCTGTTGAGGTTGATCACAGATTTTTGTTACCGTTTCAAAGCTGACCCAACAACTGTACATGTCGCTGGGTCAACCCAAGAACATGCAGTATACAGTATAGTGTGATGCATTCCTTAATCCAGCAGCATTTATATTGCACAATACAAAACGTTTTTTTTGTTTTGTAAGAGATTAATGACTGCTCACTCCAAACAATAAAGTTGCTGCAAACATTTTCTGTTTATTGCAAATTGCTTCTGTCAGAGTCCTGTTAAATAACAAGAGGGGTGAACACACCAAAGCCTTATTGTCTGCCTGATAGGAACATTCCTAGGTCCTGTATATTGGTGGGGATTCTGACGGAAATGAGCCAAGTGCATTAACATTTATCCTTTGTAGTGACACAATTATTGCCACTTTGTTCTTTTATACCCACATTTAACCTTGGCTGAAATAGTGCTGAATATGACTTATGAGCTGCAGGTCCTAACCTCGTGAGCTGATGTTACCTTGTGTTAAAGATACATTTAAATACATTTCAGGGTAGAGATGCATGCATAATGCCTCCCCATTAATTTACAGGTGCTTCTATCTGTGAATAATTGTTGATGATATCATGGCATCTCCAACAAAGTGGTGTTAGATGAGTGAGATGAGCCAGAATGGTTTGTGATGAGATCACTGAAAACCTACAAAGGAGATGTTATTTGATTAACAAAAAAAAAAAAAAAAAAAACTTCATTAAAGGTAAAGGCCAAGGTTTAATTGTAGGGATGCATATTGCCTGTTGCTTTTTGTTCCAAGTCTTTAAATTAGGATAATCTTATACTGAAAAATGTTGGAGTTATAGCCACTATAGTCAAACCTTGGAAAAAACAATATGCACAATCTCAATAGCAGGATTTTTTGCAATTTGCTAGAACTCTGACAATGTGTTTGGGATTACTCTCAGCTACTGCCAGATCAAAACTTAGCTAAGTATATGTAAAATTGACTGAGGCAAAGCCAGTTTAGTATTTTTTGTATTAAGTTGACTTGAAAAAGCCAGTCAGTTGTAGATGTATATCTACTAAATATTTTCTGAAGGTTTTTGGTAAGAGACAGAATTGACCCCAGTAGGTAATGGCAAAGCTTTAGGAAAAGATCTTGTGCAATCAGTTACTGCTCATAGTATGTAATGGGGATAACTCTCATCTACTATCAAACCAAGAGTTTGGTAGTAGATAAGAGTTTGAGTTCATTATACCTGTGAAATTTAATGAATTATAGTAAATGGAAAAGAAAACAGCTTTCCCTTCAACAGCAAAATCAGGACGATGCAATTTGAAAAGCCACGTTTTTGTTTATCCACAGCTTGTGTTAGTGTGATCACTGTGAGGAGCTTAGAAAGGGGAATACAACACAATGTTCTGTGAGTGCAGATCCCTTTTGGGTCGACACAGCAGGATATCATCCACAGCTGCTGGAATGATGTGCCTAATGATTCACGAAAAGCTATCACAATCAGGTCTTCCTGCAGATGTATTCATTGATCAGTATTAATCCAGTTAGCTTATGCTTCGTGTGCTCATGGATATGCACAAAATTAAATGGAGTATGTGTGAAAGTATTAGACTTTTTTTTTTTTACATTGTTCGTTATGTAACCATGAGAAGCAGAAATTATTTGAGTTCTCATGTAAAACCAAATAGAATAGGGATTTCAGAAAATTTGAAATATGTCATGCTACATAGGCCCGTGCCGAGCCCTCTCTGTATCTATTACAGTAATCTGTTACAGTAAGGGCTAGGCACGAGCCTGTTGCCAGTTCTAGTATATACTACAGTTTTAAAAGGTCACTACATCATTTTTTTTTTTTTTTTTTTTTTTTGCAATATCATCCTAACAGTTTGAATTCCTTCAATAAAATGCTTGGAGTAGTTTGCCACCTTCCCTTGCTGTCACTGCATCCTGCCAGTCAGCTGTCTATGGTGTTCAGCAAAGACGAAATCCTGCTAAACCTTTCGTCTTGTTAAAAAAAAGACAAGGTCAGCTGTTAGAAATTGTTTTCTGTGGTGAAAAACATAGACTTTCATGGCTTGTCTACCTGAGGAGTGCTACCAATCATTCTTCATAAGGTAACACTGTTTTTGAAACATAAACAACAAGCTACAAATGTTAGCTTGTGCCTCTATAAAAATGGTTGTGAGTGAAATTCCCAGTAGATCAGCAGTTTCTCAAAGACGCAGACAAGCACCAACAACCAAACCACATTCAAAGTCAATGAAATTTTCTTTCTTCCTTTTTTCCCCCTTTCTATTCTTGGTTTGAACTTTAGCAAGTTGTCTTCAGTGCTAGATGCCTAAATGCACTAAGTTGAAGCCTTTTGATTGGCTGATCAACTATGTGTGTTAACAAGCAACTGCACAGGTGTACCTAAAAACTAGTTGTGAGTGTATATATTTTTTAGTTCTTCTACCTTTGTTTACATTTGTTTTTAAAAAATACAACAATAATTTGAATGAATGTCTAGGTCTCTGCTGTTTTGATTGCCACTGTTTTTAAATGCAATTACAATACTTGTGAATAAATGAGCATTTCTTGATCTTTAAACTAATAATAGTTGACATTTAAAATCACAGTCTTAAGTATCACGACACATTTGATGCTAATTTCATGCAGAGTGACTATCAGTAGAGCCACTTGAATTTTTCACTCTTCTTATGTGTATCTGTGCTTTAAAATTAAAATAACTATAATTATTTTAATGATTATGTTATAGCCATATTATCATAGTAGCAATATGTGAAATTAGTATTTAGTAGTAATAATAGTGGCATTTCTGTTTTAAAATAAAAGCATTTAGATCATTGAGATACAATTTTGTTTTTTATTTTTACTGCAATACCATGAAACTTTTGTAATTTTGCTCAAGGTTATCATACCACCAGAATCTCAAACCAACCCGCCACTAGTTAAAACATGTAAGCAATTTAATATCTTTAGTTGTTTTATTCTCTCTCTCTCTCTCTCTCTCTCTCTCTCACACACACACACACACTCTTTTCTTCTACAGGTCTGAATTTTGGGCAGACTATAAGCATTCACTGTCTTGGTCAAGGACACTTCTACACACGAAGGGGCTGACCTTCCGGTTAGAAAACAACCACTCTAATCGCTGATCCATTGCTAATGGCAGTTGATTTTCATTCTCACAGTTTGTACCCAGGAACAGAAATGAATTACTTGCATTTTTTGATCTGTATCAGAGGCAGTCCAGGATTAGAGTTGATATTCCTCCAGAAGCTTTGATTAAAGAGTTTTCTATACACACAGCATGTCTGCCAGCTGCTTCATCTGTGAGCAGCAGGCATCAAAACTGCTTCAGACATGATGTAACATTTCATCTGCAGCCTTTGGAATCATATAGGTATAGTTTATGTGCTCTCCCTCCTTTTCACTTATCTGTCTGTCTGTTTGTTTTGCTTTTTCTTCTCACCCAAAGCACATAATTTGTCATTTGGAGAAATTGTTTCCCCTCTCTGTTGCCATTACAGCAGAGCATATTTTTTTGTGATCTCCAGGGATCAAGGAGTTTTCAATAATGAAAAAAAGACTCCATATCATCCAGTGACCCTGGCTTCACGGTGCAAGACTCCTAATGAGCCCTCAGTAAACAGGATGTTATTTTTTTCTTGTTTGTGCCAATTGAGCTGTGACCTGGTTGCTAGGGCCTTACAAATCAAAGACATCTCGAGTCTACTCATTATTTACTTGTGACAGCGAGCAGAGAAACATGATTAAAGCGAGCCAAATGAAATAGAGAGGGGAGGAGCAGGAATGGCACCACTGAGATATGTGGAGCGATTTTATCAAATGTTTGCTTTACACTCCAACACAGCTGAAGGTCAAAGCTACCAATTATACAGGAAAAAAATAGAGGATGTTTAGCTCCCTAATTTGTTATGATTTGTCCAACAAACTAAAATGCAGTCGCAAGGTATTCTTTCTCACATATCCACTCAGTATAGGGTCAGAGTGTATACAAAAAGAGAGAAAGAATAATTGTGTTTCTGTATGTCACTGAGGAAGATAAGAAAAGATGACTTAGCTGTGTCTGAGGTACCATCAATCATCGCCTGGTCTGTGCATGCCCAACACCTTTAATATCTCAAAAAGTCACTTTGTCTGTCACCACGCTGTGTCACATTGCTGTGGAACATTCAGAAGGTCAGTTCACTCAGCAGGCCTCCCATATTCATGATGTTGTGTTTCTGAAAGTCATTCCTTTATCAAATAGTTGAAAGCATGAGTCACAAATGTACAGTGGAGAAATTATGAGCCAAACAAGTTAGATTCTCAGCCTTTTGCTTCTACACATACATGTGTCTTTGTAAGAACAGTAAAGCAAAGTTCACACTGTGATTTTTGGCTGTTGTAGACAGCTTTTGTTGTAGAAAAAACAAAAACAAACAAACCCCCCAAAAAACAGGAAAATCTTTGGTTGTAAGCTTGAGTCGATTTAAAACTCTCATTAACAAAAATGACCTGTGATAAATTTCCAGCAGCGTTAAAAATCTCTAGGAAAATTGTGTAGTGTGGCTGTTGATGACCAACGGCCTTTTCCCAGCCACGAACGCATTAACTTCTGTCTTTTTCCCCCACCTATTCACTGTCAGATGTTTTTTTTGAGGCATGATTCTGCTGCGGCAAGGGCAAGATATCATACAGTCTGGTATCTATTAAATCTTACATAGTACAGTGTGACAAGGGTTGCTAGATTGTTTTCAATATTGGGCTCCCACAGTATGACATGTACAAATCCCTTTACAATTTCTAAAATTGCACAGTGTGAGGTGTTTTTTAAACTGTTTGAACATACCAAATTGACTAGAGATTTTCACCCATTTGAAAGATTCCTGATGAGTATGGATCCTGAGACCTATACTGGTTTGGTGATTATGTGCTGCCAGAGGAAAAAAAAAAGCTGAGAGTGGATTTTGCATTATCAAAGCTTCGCTACCCAAGCATGTGTTGGCACAGACAAACACACTTGCAAGACACAATTTACCCATTAGTAGGAGGCTTTTAGATGTTGAGACAACGTGTCCTGGAGGAAGACAGGCCTTTAGGGAACTTGGAAGGAGACTAACTTGTCCCCCTCCATTGTGGAGAGTGTTTAATTAGAGCCCGGGCATTTCATTAAGGCAGCCATTAAAGTCAGCTTCATTTAGTCGTTCATGGACAGACCACAGTGGAACACTTGAGCAACCACATGCATGCTCGTGCACATGACTATTGCAATGGATCTGAATGATACGCAGTGGAGAAAATTCCTTTCAATAAAATTAATAAGCATCGTCCCATCCCCCAACCCTGCGGGTGAAGAATACATATTGTATCCTCCACCAGCTTTCCTTACACTCAGAGGGGCCATCCGTCATTCTGCCTTAATGTGTTTAGTTGCACCACGCAAGGACGAAAGATTTTGAATGAAATCATAAAGGACACTTAGATTGCTGTTACATGCAAGAGAGGATCCCATACATCACACCCGAGTGTGTATTCATTTCCAGGAAATGACTCGGGCCTTATGCTGTAATAAATGCTTGAGCTCTTCTTCCATCTGAGCTCATAAGCGCATAAAACATGGGAATATGGTAGCAGGCACTAATATTATAACTTTATTATGTTGCTCATTCAAATGAATTTCTCATCATTTGGTTTTGCTTTGTTTCCCTAATGATAAACACAACCCCTCTTATATTAGATATTCACAGAATGCAGGGTGAAGATGCAGCAATTTGTGGCGTACAGTGGAATTCTGCTCAGTGTCAGTTTAAGCTGAGCCATTGACTCGCTTCCCGCCGCCTACTTTCCATTCTTTCCAGTCAACTGATCTCTAAACCGTTTGTTAGCCTCTGCATGCAGGGACGGCGCAAGTCATTCCATGAAGAGATTGGAAAGCCAGGGAAGACGGCAAAGAAAAGTCAGACAAGTGAATGAGAGCGAGATAAACTCATCTCTGATCTTAAGTGACAATTTGACTAGGCATTTTGCCAGGAGAACGCCGTCCTGATGAAAGAGTGCATAAATAAAGGATGCAGAGAAGATGTCATGCAGCCACAGAAGAGTGAAACAGACAGGAAGGAGAGAGAGAGACTGGGACTGGGAGAGAAAGTGAGGCATTTGGACACCTCTGGCTAGATTCCCTTGCCCATTAAATTGTCTGGATCTGACTTCACATGCCATTAGAAGCTGTGTAAATCAGCAATTAGGTGCATAAATGAAGAAATGTCAGCTATTACCTGGAGCACAAAACATGACCTTGTCACGGTGCATTCCGGCACGGAGAGGATCCCTCGTCCTAAAGCCTTTCACCCACAGGTGCACATACTTACACACAAAAACTCAACATGTTTAACACACATTCACACCCACATGGGTCTTCACTCACAGTTCAATTGAACTGTTGCTGACCGGTTCAGGCAAAAAGATGGCACTTAGCCGCTTTGCTCAATTAGACAAGTTGTTGTACTTTAAAGTAAGAATGACAACTGTTCCCTGCGGAACAGACATGGTCTTTTCTTTCGGCATTAAGTCAAACTGTTAAAATGAAAGAATAATAAGAAGTTTTAAGGAAATCAAGAAATACACATACAGGTAATTTACACCTGCTTTTAATTGCAAATTACAAATATACATAGTTTATTTTAATTTTTATGGTTTAAGAGAGTTTTTAAGAAAAATATATTCAAAAAAACTTTTGGTGTTTTTTTTTTTTTTTTTTTGATTGGATCAGATGTGGGAAAAAAATATGGGAAATGGGAAAAAAAAATAGATGAAAAAGATATGTGATGAAAGAAGCAGGCCATTTTGCAGCACTATCAGCACAGTTGTCCTAATTATTCAACCACCCAAACAGAGCCCTCTCTAATCCACAGACACACTGGCCTGTCAGATTCAAGTTCAAGAACACACACACACATTCCATACAGCACTACTGCACACTCACCTCATGTCCTAAGCCAGCAAAAGTAGAACTTTACAAATTTTAAAGAAATTTACACAATGATGACAGGATTCACTATAAGCACACAGTGGCCTAGATTGTGCGCCGGTCGAGTACGGGCTTTGCCAGAGCGGAGGACGGGGGGTGCTGTGACCTATAGGGAAATGGAAGCGTTACACCACCCTCCAGGGATGTGCTTGCTCTAATGCAAGTTATTAGAGCAAACAGCTGTATGTGCTATGGGGAATCTTTTGTATAAGCGTGTGTTCTCTGTGTTTGGGTGAGAGCACTGTGTGAATGTTCAACAGTGATGTAAACATTCAGAACTGATATTACTCGTGATGAAATATCCAGTTTTTTTATTTTTTATTTTTGGTGATATCTCTGCTCCTAATGCATTTACCACGACTTTGTGAAGAAGTCCAAAGCCTCCTTAATGATTTGTTTGATAATTAGATGTGTTCTCACTGTTACATGTTATGTGTTAACACATAACATGTAACAGTGAGAACAAAAAAATCCCACAAAATTCACGTGATCACATGTGATTCCCATTTTCCACATGTGGTTCACATAATCCACACAAAAATCACGTTTTCACATGTGATTCCCATTTTCCACATGTGGTTCACATAATCCCCCCAAAAAATCACATATTTCCACATGTGATTCCAATTTTTCACATGTGATTCACATAATTCCCCCAAAAATCACATGTTTTCACATGTGATTCCCATGTGATTCACATGTGATCACATGTGAAAGTCACATGTGATTTTCGTGGGATTTTTTTGTAAGGGTTGGAGCACAATGTCATTATATACCTCATATACCTTCTTCTCCCCAGAGCTAGGTAACACATTTTAATGGATGCAGTTTTATCCTCTCCGGATCCGCCAGAGTCTACGATGCAAACTTTTACACACTTACAACAAACACATCTCACTCTGCCATCAGGGCACAAGCTGCAAGCTGACATTTGAAGTTATCATACCTGATGCAACATGGGTAAATCACAGAAACACCACTGCACCTCTAAAGAAATACCAAGTGAGTAGTGTGTGATGCCAACCACAGAAAAGTCTTCTTGCAGTCCCCCCCTTAAAAAATTCCATTGGCTTAAGCTGCTTCAGGCCTGATACTGAACAAGCTGAGAATTAAATGTGGAAAGGATGAATAAAGTGTTTTTTTTTTCATTTAAGAGAACTTGAAGTCAGAAGTTGATAAATTCTTGTCCTTCACAATTTCAAAAGTGTAATCTTTGTGATGTACCATTGCTGTTTGAATAGATTGAAAACATTCCTCATCACGCAGGGAGGCAAAGCCAAGGGAACATGAATAACTTGTTGACTGGATGTCTACTGCTCCTGTCTTTCTTTTAACATTTTAGATGTTTCCCATTTAAGCAACAGACAGCTGGAAGGGCTTGAAGATGGTGGAGATACTCTGAAGTGTGAGGGCAGACAACAAGCATGCTGCTGAAGGCAGCAGCCCTCCGCATAGAGATGCGTTTTTCAGGCCAAGGCTGGCAGCAACTTTAAACCCCAGCCCTGTACGCATGACAAGCAAGGCAAAGAAGGGGGGTAGAAATGCAGCATTTCCCAGATGGAATAGAAGGAGATGCCTTCTCGGTCCTGTTATGAAAGGCATGGAATGATTTCCTCAAAATAAAACTGCCCATCTAAGCAGACTTTATATTCTTGCTGCATCTCTCTTTCTCTTCACATACACACAAACTCAGCTGAGTAAGCACAGATGCCTGAATGACTTTTTACCTTTGCTCAACTTCTTTTTTTCTCCCTGTGCCAGATGCTGTTTGTCTTCAAACCTCATGCTTATAGAATTCCAGGGCCATCTGAGCAACCCTGCAGTGGAAGCACGCACTGCTGGGTAATATTAGTATAGGGAAGGATTTGTGTGACAGAGCCTTCCAAAGCATACCATACAACTATCATCTTTAACTCCGGCAGCAAGAAACAAACACAAATGGGGTTAGCAAGATCAGCTAATAGGCTGAAACTTCCTAAAACAGGGCTTTGTATGTTGATGAAACTTCCAAGATAAATAATGAGAGACAAAAGAAAAAATGTACGAGGCTTTAAATCATGCCCCTGATGTGGCTTTAAAGAATAATCATAATGAAAAATATCAAGCCGTCCCTAGTTATTGATGTCTTTGATGACATGTCTCTATTGATGAGAGCGTGACACTAATGTCTTCCCTGTGGCAGGAAGGAAAGACGCATTAGAGAAAGTGATCGCTGCTCATTTATTTGCTTGAGGAAAAAGAAAGAACGTAGTGCCATAAAACGTATACGGCAATAATTTTAAAATCCAATTTTGTCCCTTTATGAGACTTAAAAGTATCTATCAACATCTGCATATACACAATCTGGTGTTATAATTTTCCCTTTTTCATACAAATGTCTACACAAATGGTTCTGTAAATTGGGTGATGTGAAATATTCATCTTGCTTGCAGAAGTGAAGGAAATTATTATATGGCAATAGTTCTTTTTAAAGCACCCGTGGCCTGATTGGGGAGATTAGTTTGAGAAGACTTATGCCTCAGGTGCCACCCTGCGACAGTTGGGCTCAGATGGATTTAAACCATCATTTGCGCCATTGGCAACATATTGCTTCCATATGCTGTATAGAGTGGGCAGGCAATGTGGGACGCTCAGCTGGCCATGCATAGAGGGTCAGGAGGACCGAGCGCTTTGCCCATGGCCGTTTAGGGATTTGCTGTTTCTTTGTTGTGTATGCAACAGAGAGTGTGCTGGCAAAATTTTAGCCCATGTTAACCAAACAGTGGAGAGGAGAACTGGAGAGAGAGAGACAACATCAAGAACTTAGAGTTTAATGAGGAGTGCAAATGGCAGCAGCGGCACAATTGTCTCAAAAGACCTTTATGTGAAAACTCAGACTAGAGTTTTAAAAAGAAGGCTTCTTCAAGGAAAAAAAAACCTTGTTCATTTAGTCATCATTTGAATTTATTCTAAAGCAGTTAGAGGGTTCAAGTGGATCCCATAGCAAATGTCCTTGCTGTGCAAAAAAAAAGAAAAAAGAAAAAAGCCAAAGAATTGCTATTTTTAAAATATGAAAAAAAAACAGACTTTGACTTTGCACATTCATAATGGGCGAGTTTTTTAATTTATATGACAAATTATAAATGCACAAAATACAAAAAGTTTAAAACATTTGGAGGGGCTCGGATAAAGGATAAAATAACATAATAAATCAGCTTGGTATTTCAAAATAATAATTTAAAAGTGTATCAGAATTTATTTCAAGCAACAGCAGCCTCGGTCACTCTGGAAACTTTCTATACAAGTATGTCACAATAGTTTCTGTAACTTAAACATTTAACCATATTTGATGAATTTCAGTCTCCTAAAAACCAGTGTTATTCTGATATATCTTTCTCTAACACTTTTAGCCTATATCTTGACTAGTCTTTTAGCCCTATCACAGATAAAACATCCCTTATAGAATAATGCTGTCATACCTGTGTTTGTGTACATGTAATGATTAATGGCTGATTCTCTGTCCTTTGTCTGGATATTTTTCTATGAAGGTCTGACTTATCCAGAGGCATACATATAGTTGTCCTTTTCATAAGGTTCTACTGTCTCTACAAAGGAACTCTGAAACTCATTTAAACCATTGGTTACCTGGGGACAGAAACTCTTGTTATATTGGACAGTTTGCTTGGGCAGTCATCTCTAGAGAGTTCATTTAGGCCTCCTTCACACTGGATGATGACCCTGCTATACTATCCCCAACCTACAGAGCCTATCAGAAGATGGCTGGCAACTTTACAAAACCTCACCCTTCACACTGCTCTGCTTGTAGTACTTGACAAATATGTTTTTCCTGCTTTTTCTTTACAACCCTGCAATGCTCTGCTGCATCCTCACCACTTACTATACTCTTACCCAAGCACGACTCTGTCAGATTGCGTCAAGAGGCAGCTACATGCTAGACGTTTATGCTATGCTAGCATGACGCTGCCATCACAGATATCACATCTGTTCCAGAGTGTTTCCATGACCTTGTATAAATTATGGTTGTAGCCTTAGCATAAGGCCTGCCTGACCTGTCTTGAGTCAAATTCTTGAAGTCAAAGCTATGCCACTGCTCGCAGGCCCAACCTCATAGATTAACTGCCACCATGCTTCAGCCCAGACCTTGATACAATGCCACCATGATGATAAACCACCACAACTTTGCTAAAGAAGCTTTATGCATGCTTCAACCATGAGGACCACAGTTTATGACAAGGTTTTATATTGCAGAATTCTTATCCAAAGTGCTTTCTCTATTATGAGTTGAGAATAGGATTACTGTACCCTGGATGAATGAGAATCTTCATTTGATTGAAGCATGGTGCAACAATACAGATTTGTACTATATATGACACCACATAGTTTGAACCCATATGTAAATGAGCTTTTTTATTTTGAAAATGAAAAAAAAAATCTTTAATGGGCAATTGTTCAGTTAAAGGCAGAGGCTTCCTTTCACTGAAAGACTGATGGTATAGGGTGAAAAAATTACTTCAAAAGTTAATTAATGTCATTGTGGACATGGGTGTGTTGGTTCGTAAAATAATGGATATTTAGTTTTTGAGAAGTTACTGCACTTAACTCACTTTTTGTTATAAACACCATCATCTACACCCCTACAACCCCCCTCCCCCCCCTCCCCCAACAGTTTGTTTCCACATGGTCAGCAAATATATAGGGTCACAACATGAACCCACAACAACAACTCAGTGTGTGTGCAAATATGCCTTCGATCCATCTCCATCATTCTCTCTCTGTCCCTTCTTCACCTCTTTCTCTGTCTCTTGCAGTGCATCCTGACACTGAGGTCATCAAACAGCCAGAATTTTGTTTCTAATTCAGTTTGCTATTATTGTACGCCTCTGGTGCATTCACACTCAACAAACTAAACACCCAGAAGTCTACCTGAATGACCCTATCTAGCACCGAAGGCCTGACTGAGCGTGGAACTCCCCCCAGCAAATCTCTACATGCGGCACATGCTTCATCAAAACTGTTTGTGCTTTTCTCGGAGGGAGGGAGGGGGGTAATGGAATAGTGTCTTCCTGGGGCGAAGGCTGCGCACAGAGATGGTGGAGAGCATCGTTAAAAGCATGTGAGCGTGCTCGCAGGAGAGAAAGGGGCAGGCTGCTCAGTAAAGGGCAAGCTTTTATAGGGACAACCTTTGGCTGTGAGTGCAAGCAATCAACATCTTTACTTTGTACAATCCTCTCTGAATTCCTTTATTTTTTTTCCCTCAGCTGTGGGTGTCCAAAAGTTTGGTGATTAGAGCTCTGTTTGTTTTGTTGGGTTTTTTTGTTGGTTTTTTTTTTAAACCCCACCACCACCTACCCAACACATACACACAAAGACTCTGTTGTCACATGGCCCTGACAGTAAGCTGAACCAGCAGGTCAGGGGTTCCTAATAGTTTATTAGTTCGCCAGTGCCATAATACAGTTGATTCACTTTCTCTAGAACATCACAGTGTTAATGGGGACCAAGGGTGGCAGCAAACGCCATATGAAAATAATAATGTTTGCCATGCACTGGCTGATTTGCAGCTTGATGGATATTTAATATTTACTGCTGGGGTTATTTTGGATGGTTGTTTGAGGCTTTTTAGCAGCTGGACAGATGCTGAGCTGCATCCACACTGAGGTGACGAGGGTCACGAAAGATCAGAGAGTGCACACACAAATTAATGATGGTCTTGTGGTATAAAGTCTGCTCCAGTCTTGGCCTATCTGACAAGAGAAGATGAATGTTCGATGATTAAAACGGTTTTGTTCTAATTAGCGGAAGTGACAGTGTTGGGACAGAGAGCCAGTAATCAGGTTTGGAAAGATGAAAAAAGGAGAATGAGAACACGATGACTTCTGAGGGGAGCAAGATAAGCAGGGAGATGAGGGAAGAGTGATGCAGACTTGGCATGCTGATGAGGACAATGATTGGCTTTGTGGCCAAGACTTTGTGTGACTTTCATAATCTGAACATTGCACTGTGACATGAGGCCAATTATTAAACAGATAGTGTATATATTGAAATAATAATAAAAACATCTATATAAATTGTTACTTTTGTTCCACAATAAGATTACTGGACCGAATCAAAAGAATAAAAACAATTGACAATTGACTCCACTGGCAATTGACCTTCTTGCTTCCATGAGGTGTAAAAGCCCTCTCAAGAAAAAGACACAAAGGTCAAATTCCATGTGACAATTTTTATGATCTTTTGACTACAAGTTCTTTAGCCCCTTCACACCCTGATACACTCACCCACTGCCAACACGTCTTAGTAGAACAAGATAGGATTGTGGTAAATTCAGAAAACCTCCTTAAGTGTGAAAACATTGACGACGCCACTACACTCTTAGTATTTGCCAAAGGTATATCCTGCTATTTTATGTGTCTCTGAGATGTCTTCCTTTATCCCGACGAAGCGTCATACTGTTGTACTCCCTCTCAAACTGCATCAAGATACCAGTATGGGTATGATGTCTGCGCTAGGTTCTTTACATGATATTTGTCACAATTATAGCCGAAGCATAAGGCTGGTGTGAATGGTGCTGCCACCACACTCTACCCAGGAACCCTATATGTTACTACCTTGATGATTACCCACCACAACCTCACTATGGAAGTTGTGTGCATTCTCACAGCCATCAAGTACCTATCGTGCTAAATCATGAGCTACTGCATCAAGATTCTGCAAAGACCATTTGTGTTCTGGTTGATTCTTTTATGTGGTAGTGGGGTCATCATCCAGTATGAAGGGAGTCTTAGCAGTTTTTCAGTTCTAAGAAGCATGTAATAGGGGGTTTGATGTCACCGGAAGTTATTTTCTCATACCTTATAACTATCTTAGAGCAAGTAAAGCTGGTCTTCATGACAAGAAAGTTGATTTGTATTTTGGTTGCCTGGTCTTTAAAAAAAATAAGTGTAAAAAAAAAAGGTTTTACTGCCAAATTGCTTTTTGTATGCATCCTGTTTTATTCAGACCAAAGGATGTGGAAGTAAATCAGACAAAACATAAATCATCACCTGCCCCCCACAAAGCAGAGTGACACATGGTAGCTGTGTCAGCTAAGTAGGGATGAAAACAACTGATAAAATGCTGAAAACATATATTCAGGTTTGTAAGTAAACAGATTTTTTTCCATGTATCACAGATTCCCACCAAGCCTGAGCCAGCTGTTGCCAATGCAATGTGAGATTTGTAATAAAAACACAGAAATGCACCACCCATCAAAAGCATTTTGTGTTGAGTCTGTGCAAAGATCAACACTTTCGGAGCACTGCTCTGAAGAACCCTTGGTGTGATATTTACAGTTCTGCCACCTCACAATAACCTCTTCTCCCAGTGTGAAATGAACTTCAGTGAACTAAGCATCATGCTTGTGCACTACCTGTCAGCTGTAATTGGATTCACCATGTTGTTGCTGAAAATCACTGGGTATTTTGAAACAACTAATATCTTCCATGCAGAATATTTAAAGACACTGTTCTTGTGAAAATTCAGGAAAATTATTTCTTGGCATTTCTTCCAAATTATGGAATGCTGAAGATTCCATTCGTATGATTGGTTATGATTTCCCTTTTATTTGAAGGTAGGCCTGATTTAACACCTCCCTCTTGATTTACAATTAGGCATTATTGCATGTAAACGGCCATCTGCCTTTGCCATCTTGTGTTTCTGGAGAGTGGCCATGTTTGTCTCCTGCTGTTTAGAGAGTCTGCACACTTGGACACTTGCCACTGCTCTGAGCATGACCTTTTTGATTATTTTAGCTTAACAAGGAGCAGTTAAGGAGGACCGTACATATACAGTGAAATAAACACAGAGGAGGACCAACAAAAACATGACACTTTGTTACCAGAGAAGTTTGAACTACATATTTTTTATGACACCTGTACAGAGAAATGTAAATCTGAACACTATTTATGAGCTATGTTCTTGATCTGTGCTGCACAATGTATTGCAAATTATTCAACATTTCCGTGGCAATGTATGCAGAAACAGTATTGGAAATTAAAAACTGCATTAAATTGCAGACGCAAAACCCAGAATGGTGCAGCAGTTGCTAGCGTTGTTGCCCTAACTGCGAAAAGATTATAGGTTTGACTTCCAGCTGGGGCCTTTCTGCATGGAATTTGCTTTTGTTTTTGTCCCGTAGTCTGCTTTCATCCTGCAGTCTAAAACCATGCATGCTAGGTTAATTGGCAACTCTAAATTGTCCTCTTGTAAACAGTTGTCTGTGTTGTTTGTCTCTATTTTCAATAATATATATATATATTTTTGCCATTGCATGTTTTCTTAGTATTGAAAACAATATTTCTGAAGGACACTGGGTTGTGTAAAAGCTATTTTTTAAAGTCTGAGATTTATTGTATTTAAGCACATTGTACCCAGGGTAACTGAAGATCCACAAGGGTTATAGTTGATGTTTGATACGTTCAGGTAAAAAATAAAATTAAAAGACTTAAACAGACAGTAAATCAGATAAGTTACACATCTCCTTCTCAATTATCATTCTCTGTAGTGAACCCAAACCACTTGGCAGGTACTGTAATTGTCATGTTCTTCTTGTCAGTCACAGTTAACTCTCTCCATCACCAGTCCTACTTTTAGCTCCACCTGTGCCCCGCCGTCTGCTCGATGTGATGACAAGCGCCACATATCAGATGACAGGCAAGAAAATCTTGAGTGACAGTGGCTTTCATTCCTTCATCCCCATCACTCATCCTGGCCACTGGGAACAAGTGTTTCAACTTAACTCCCCGTCTCTATACCAGTACCTGCTTAGCTCTGACAGGAGAGAATTAAGTCCACACATGCATCTCTCACAGACGCCGGGGTTGATGTTTGGCATTGAGACGAGCCCGCGAGCTACTGCACAATAAGTAAATGACCTCACGGATGCTGCAGCAATCAAAAGAACCCTTGCTGGCAGGTTTGCTTTGGCTTCGGGCAGAGTCCTGCTGTTTGAACAGAGCCACTGAAATCTCTACTGTTCCTCTGTAAAATGGGTTGTTTTACAGTAAGTTCACAGTCAAAATACTGACGACACAGCTTCTGTTTGTTTCCATACACAACATTAACCATGAGCTCAGTCTCCCCAAAGTGCAAATTCTTAATGAATCTTCTTGCTGAAATAAGCATATTAAACAGATCCTGAATAAATTGATTGTCAAAAAATAATCTGTGACATATTTCAAATAGTGTCATCATGTCATGTTGTCTAATTATGGTAATCTGAGCCCTTACTTTGATTTCATCATGACGTGAAGATCTTGTTGCCACTGAGCACTGCTGCCTTTTTCAGACATCTTCATTTACTCACATTTCTGCTCTCTGCACTGTGATGGCTTAAGCAGAACTGCTTGAAGAGCATATGGATGTGCACGTTAACAACAATGTCTGCTGTTCATGTCATGAGCCACTAATAACATTTTTTGCCTCTGGTGAAAGACAAAGCAAACTGTGGGCCTGATTAGATAATCCATGGGAACTGCTGCTGCCCAACAAGATCTGGCAGAATTCCTGGCAGAGAAGCCTGATCATAAAAAATATAGTTTATTAGCATCACTATATTAGGTTTGTACATTTTACTTACACTTTGGGTTTGTGGAAACAGCTTGAAGAAGTAGAATCAAGTCATGGACCATAAAAACTAAGATGATGCAGTCACAGTCAATGCTTTCATTGACAATATTGTTTTAGGTCTTGTGTAATGCATGTTGTTTTGACGCAGCAACACAATAAAAAAATAAAAAATAAAATAAATAAATAAATTGTCTTAGAAAAAACAACTAGCAAATACAACTTTCAACTTTTCCTCAGGCTCCTGTGTATTGTTTAATGCCTATGTCAGTTTTGGACTTTGAATACTGAAAAGATTCAAATGGGCCTACTGTTGCTGCACTCGCCAGCAGACATCTCACTGATTTGCTTCACTTTTCTAGGTTAAATCTAATCAATTCCTGTTGACGATCAATTCTGCAACTTGAGAAAAAAACAAAACAACTAAAAAAAAGACAATCAAAGGGAATGGTTTTGCAAGGAGTGTTGCAGATGGGTAAAAATCCTTGTGAATTTCCAGCAATTTTTTTTCGTTATTCTGATTGTTTCATATTTTATGTACAGTCTTAAATATTACTGAGGTAATTTGGTCTTGTGGAAGCGAATGTGAAAAGAGGAAAGTTAGACTGAACTCTTTTTTTTTGGGCATTTTGTCCTTATTAAACAGAGCTGGGTATGGGATTTGGACACATGGGAACCAAAATGGTCTTTTTGCTCAAATTACAATTGAGATAGCTGTACAGTTAGGTGGTGTTAATCAGACCATTGGGTCAGCAGGGTAATGAAGACTTTTAAAGCTGTGGATATATTTCAAAAGTGTTTGAATCTAGACTTTTTTCCCATCATGTTTACATACTGTCTGTTCATTCTAAGTAGCACCTGGGTAGTGTTCGGTGTTAAGTTACATTACCAAGCTCATCAGCTTTCTGTTTTTGAGTGCTTTCATGTCCACAAACGTATCCGAGCTGAGAGATACAGTTGCATACCCTGTTACAGAGGTGGGAGTTGGCTGGTTGCTGTATCACTAGGACAAATCATGACAGATGTGTTTAGGCAGTGGAGTGCAGGACCTGCCACACAGTATTAGGCTCAAACAGTCAGAGAGGAGAGCACTGCGTATTCCCACACAAGGAGTCCAATCATGAACATAATAATGGTTTGTCCACAGCAAAGATCGGATGTCTGAGCCAGCCTGAGCGAGTGCCACTGAGCAGGAGTAATACAACTCAAATCTTCCTGAATATCAGTGAGGTGCTGGTGGGTTTGGTGATGTGCAAGATTTTGAGGAACTCTTCAGTTTAATCCTTTTGCAGCTCACAGCAGCTGAATTCAGATGACTTACCACAAATTACTGTCACGAGCTAACATAAAATGATCAAAGACAATCTCATTATTCTTCCATCATTCTCCGAGACCTTTAACAAAATCCTGATTAATCATTAATTCATCATAAGAAGGGCCCTGCACATGAGGTTTGGGGAACTGACAGATTTTGACAGGTATCCTAACGTAGACTTTCATGTTCATTTCTCATCCACAGCTCAGCCTGTGCAGAAACTAATCAGTGAACTACAAGGAAGTGTATTGTCGATAGAAATCTAAACTTATGACAGATTTGTCTTGAAAAATTCAGCATGTTTTATAAATTATGGAACTGCCTAACAGATGTTGTGGAGAACCTTGCTTCTGTGGTCAAATGTGTTGTGCAGAATCCGCTTTATAAAAGAGCTGTAGACATGTAATGATCATACCCCGTTATACCTGTTAGCAGCCACTCTCTGGTCAGTTTTACTGTAATAAATAATAGGTAATACCTGAAAAGTCGTTCATAGAAAATTTTACTCAATACAATGGCAATGGCAAGTCATGGCATTTAGAAAACACCTTGAGAAAATGGTGTTTTAATGCAGTAAAATTATCTGTCAGTCCCTAAACAAAATATTAACTATAGCCACCCTCCACGGTGAAAACCATTCAGTGCATCATTGGAATTTCACTTTTTGTCATTGTGGACTTCTGGAAGAAGTGATATCTATGAAAAGCTGACATCATTATCGAAGGCACCTTTCATGCTCAGGAGGAGCTTTTTGCCGTCTTCCTACTAAACTCTACGCACCACTCACTTCCATCTCAATTTGCAATATATTCTTACAATTCACTGTTGAACCCTACAAATTGCAACAATTATCTACTGTTAGAAATGATGATGTATTTTTCCAGCACTTTCCTCCAGACTATTGCACTACCTGTATATAACTTACTATACATTATATCACTCTTTATCCACATCCTTACATTTGCACGTCTTGCTTTAATGCTTTTGGTTAAAGACTCATTCTGCCTTCCGCTCTCTTATACCTCTGACAAGTGTATTCAAGAAGAGAACACCGCAGCTATGTCAACAAATGTGTTTGTCTTTTTAATTGGTTTAGTATACTTAGTCATTGCCAGTAAATATAATTTAAAGAATTGCAAAACTGATCCTAAATAATAAGCTGGCCAATCAATCAGTTGACCTCCATTATTGGCATAAATGATGTTATACACAGATAAATTAAGAGTTTTATGTTGGGTTTTAGCAGATCTTCACTTACAGAGGGAAGTTAACCAGCTGGGATAAAAAAAAGGCTGTATGAAAGGCTGATTCTGCCACTTGGGGTCTTTTCTAGCGGGTAATACACCACCCGGTGGTGTTGTTTTCATGCCCAAGCTGCACTCTGTAAGTCTTGCGATAGCCCGGTCTCATCTCTGAAGCACAGTGGACACATCAGGCCCGGGGGAGTATGTGTGAAGTGCGGCGGCTGTCAACATGACTGTGGTCACAGCAGAGGTCAGCAGAGCTCGAACCCTCTAGGCTAAGAAATGGATCAATTTAATGTCATGTAGAGAGGTATCTGCACACAAGGCTGTGTGGATCCTATCCTAAATGATGCTTTTTTTTGCTAAAACTTAAACTTTACACAGATTATTTGATTGATTCAGTGTACTTTATTAGGCCAACTAATGACACAAATGCAGGGGTACAATTTGGAGTCTCATAATTGTTTGGCGACCTGTACTTGATAAAAACTCAAAATTCAGAAAGGACCAATTAATGAAGCACTGATCCCCAAAAGCCCAACAAACAATATTGGGCCTAGCCTTTTTGACTCTCGTTCAGACAAAGAATCCATTCACGATCAAACAAAATCATGCTATTATAAACAAAAGCAGCTGCATCATGAGTGGCTGCAGGAGCAATAAAAAGGCCTACAAATATGACAGTGTGCCAAGAAACCTACTCACTGCTCCCATCCCGACTCTCTAGGCTGTCACCATGGCAATTGAGTTTCCCTGATGAAAGCTGTCCACCAATGAGATGCATACGTCACTGTAATCGGCCAGGCAGCCTGTTTCTGCTTACAGCGGTACATCTAGCCACTAATTTGACAGCCGTAGGCTTTGGATTCTGTGCCGTCCTCCCCTCCCCACCACTGATACAAGAGATCCTAATGAGAGTGCACATGTTCAGCTCTGGACTCAAAAAGGTTCTGACTTTATTCCTTAAGCTAGGACCGAATTCAGCACTTGATATTGCTGCGCGGGTGTGACATTTCCTAGGCAAGGGCATATTCACACACCTTTCACTGGCCTATCTGCACCGAGGCAGAATCTAAAAATAAGTCAAGGATGTTGCAGTGATGTGGTTTCACAATAAAACCTCTCCTGAGCCTCAGTCTTTTACTGCTCTCTAATTGGCTTATGGACCTTTTCACCTGCTTTATTGGATGTTTTGACAGTGTAAGAGCCCAAACACTTCCAGTAGCTTTAAAAGTTTTTTTTTTTTGTTGTTTTTTTATGTCACTGAGTCACATTTTATCCTTAAATAGTATGCTAAAAATCTTAAGAAATGTAATTATATGAAAAGGCAAATGTTTTGAACTTATTGTCACTTTAAGTAATGTTTTTGTCTTTTTATTATGACTTGGTAGCCTTGTATAATTTTTTTTAATTAGATCACAGTAAGCGTATTCAGTAAAATGTCAAAATTTCAAGTGTCCATTTCTTTTTAATCCAAGGCATTGCCACTGAAAACATGTTGACATGAGGTATTGCTAAATTTGTTGAGTGCATATTTAATGTGATGCTGAGTGGAGTCAATGAAAAGCAACGTTTAACTAGATGAGCTGAGGTATGCAGTTAAAAAAGAATTTTGAGGTTTTTACTATCAGCAAACAGTATCACTTTGTGTATCCATCATTTTTACCTTTGTGTTGTTGTCAGTCTTACAGCATCAATGAAGAATGAATTGCACCGATCAAATGCATTTTGCTGGTTCCCTCTGTGTTGATTATTTAAAGCCGTGACTGGATGTTTCAATGGAAGGAAGGATTCAGTACAATCTTCAAGGAGCAGAATCTGAAAGTAGAATTTTTAAAATCGAGTTTTATGCAGTTTAAATCTATTTTCGGGGGCTGCATTTGATTTGGGATATGTAGTAAGAACCACAACTTTCTACTGGCAGAGAGTTTCACACCATCTGGCTTTGACTGGCAGTCAGAAAGTGGATGTTATACTGACATATTTGTCCTCCATCATATATAGTTTAGGAGAGAGTAAAAGTCTATGGGAGGGGGGTACCTGCTGGAAGATGTTGGTTTTCCGACCTTTGCCGTTTATTTTGCTCTTGACCATCTTTGCAAACAGATGCACGGGAATTAAAAACAAGCTCTGACAATTTTCATCATTAGGCATCAGGTGTTGTGCCAAGTCCAGCCATCATGCTTGAGCACTCTCCACCACCCTCTGAGCCTTTTAACCCTAATTGACAGTTTTAAGACTAAACCAGGTCCTAAGCTTTCTTTGTGTTGCCAAGGAGTTAAGGAAAAGAGCAAGGAAGTAGCGGGAAACCCAGGGAGCATACAAATGTTGCCAACCAAATTATTATTTTTTTTTTTTACATTTTCATGAAATTAACCTCTTGTTCTTTAAAAAAAATCTACTTAAACAATATAAAGACAACAAAGTAAAGAGTTGAAGTTTAACAGTAAACTTGTTGATGTGCATGTCAATGTGTAAAAAAATACTGATTTCTGTTCGTTTAATCATTTTAAAAGTTTTCTCTCTAAAAATGTTTTTTTTTTTATTCTTTTTTTAATATGATAAACATGAGAGTCCATGACTTTTTTACAACAAGTCATTGGAACAGACACATTTTCATTTTTTTTTTTTTTCGACTTTGTAAACCTGTGCTGCTCCCAGTCAAAAATGAAATAAATGCATCAGACATTAGGTGTATAAAACTGTTTGTTTGTTTATTTGGCTTCCATGGCAACACCTAAAGCACACTTTGAATTGATTGTACCCCCACTGGAACCATTCCTGTTGGCATCCTTACAAACAATCACAACATTGTTTTATACAGCGAGAGATTTAAAAAATGTGTTTTTTTTATTATATAGCTCTGGTATACAAAGACTTTTTAAGGCCTTGCTCACAATTTCCGCAGATGATATTTAAAAATGCATCAAAAATAAGTTTATAAAAAGACAGAATACCTTGATAAAAAATTATTGTAACATTAGGTGATAAGATATTTATTATATTGGATTTAAAATCAGATTTATTGGAGCGGTCCTTTTTGTCAGGGAAAACTATATGAGTTAAGATGGAATGAACAATAGGAGGGTACTATCAAACATCTGGCTCCAGTTCATTGTTCTTTTTCCTCTAAAAGGTGGATGTCTTTATCTGCTCTACATTTTACCTTGAAACACATGGACTCATAAGGTCTGTGACCATCCCGGCGGCTCCCATCTTCTTCTTCTCTCCACCTCACCGTTAGACGCCGAAACCAAGCGAGCCATGCTAATCGGGGGAAAGAGGCGACTAAAGCTACTGCTAATCCATTCTGGAATTACGGGGGAGAACAAATTAAGAAACTTCAACTCATTAGCTGAGCTTTAATTCGCCGCCCCTCCTGGAGTAATCCCTAAACTCAGCTGCTCCAGTTAATTATACAGAGGCCCTGGATGAGAGGCCCTTCATTGTGCTCCTGTTGTTGTGCTATGTTCTGTTAGTGTGTGTGTGTGTGTGTGTGTGTGTGTGTGTGTGTGTGTGTGTGTGTGTGTGTGAGAGAGTTTGCCTTGGTGGTTTTAACTTAGAAAAGTCAGGCTAAGAAAGGCTAAGAAACATCAATATCACAGAGATCTCCCACAGTGAGAATCACTAAATGTTATTTTTATTAAAGTTGGAAGCTTTAACTATTCCCATAATTTATTTTTTTAAGAGTTCAAGCTGCAAGCAAGATTAAGGGGTGCGTGTGTTTGTGCTGTCTCTTTCTCGCTCTGTGCGTGTTTGTGTGTGTGAGTGTATGTAAAGGGTTTTTTTTTATTTGTAGTGTGAGACGAAAGTAAACTACATGAAGATACAAACACCTTCCATCAAAAACATATGCACCTATCTCTTTCTTCGGGCAGGTGTAAAGGAATTTTGGGGTGGCCTTGTGTTTGTGCGGGAAATGGTGAGTACCGCTGAGATGAAAGGAGGCATGGTAGCAAAGTTGAAGGAATCAAAACAGTCCTTTTTCAAGAAAAAAGTCACCTCGACTGAGCTGCAAACTAAATGATTTGCTTTATTTTTTGCACTTTGGCATTTTCCCTTAGCTCAGTGTTGATATACACAAATGTATCATGCTGGCCCTTTCTGAGCTGAAATCAAAGAAATGTAGAAAACAGTTTGACCATGCTGAACAGGTACATTTGAGCGATAGTTCAGAGCTTTTGAAGTAGAGTTCTGTGGAAAGGTTATAATCAATTAATATTTTACTTTCTGTAGATAGATCTTTGAACAGACTCTGTGTGGAGGTATGAAGTTTAATTCGGACCAGACAGACAAGCTAACATTTAATGTTTGCAGTGCAAGGACCAAAGTGGATTGTTGCCATCTTAAATCAGTTCCAGTCTCATAAATTTCATAGCAGTTCATCTCTTTTAGTTATAACCTTTTTTGTAGAATTACATATCATTCAGATCATTTTATGTTGAAACAGTATGGAGGCATAGCCATTGTTGTTATCCGTTTTCTCATGCAATGTTGTGAGATCTCACAACTGTTAACTCTCAAAGTCGAGATGAAATTCTGCTACTACCACGTTTAGTTGATTATCTGTAAAACTGACTGAGTTATGGTCATTTTTGTGTTGGCTGAAGCTTATTAGCTGTGACAGCCATCTTGAATTGAGTTGATTTCAACGGTTGATCAGTTGTAGATGTTCATCAGAAAATTATTTTCTTGGTGCTTGATTAAATTTCATCCAGCTGTTGATGAAAGATTTTGCTAACAGATAAACAGGGTTTATTGTATCAGTTAATGGCAAAATTTTAAGCAAATATCTTGTGCTATGTACCGCTAAGGGTTTGGCTTATTGTTTAATACAGATGAATGCAGTTTAAACTACCTGAAAGTACTGAAAACAGGATGCTATAGCTTCATATCATCCATATGTCAATTTTCTTTATCTGCTTCTCCTTCTGGGTTGATCAAATAGATAAAAAAAAAAATCAAATCTGTCCTTTCAAATAGGCTTGTTATGAAATAGATTTAGCTGTAGAGCCAGCGAGTGAGTGTTTTCAATCCACAGCTACACTATTTTAATCTGTTCTTTCGATACCAGATACTTTGGAAACTGACAGTAGTTGCTGTGGCCACCAACACCTTTGAGAGAGGATTTCGATGGCTTTCGGGAGCTGCGCAGATGGATTCACATTTGAACTTTGTCATTACATGGGTGATAAGCCACCCATATGAGAGGCTTTTGTAATTTCAAATATGGATAAGAGGCAGAAGAGGATCAAGCAGGAGCGATGGATGGGTAGATGGATGGAAGGATAGATGTGCAGGCCTGTGCTTTAAAACCACTCCATGTGCCGCACTTAGCGTGCAGAGAGACACATGCAGTGATTGTTGTAATCAGGCAAAGCTCTCCAGGATACCTAATATGGACACTGTGTACTACCTGCTTCCAATTTGCTTTTGTTTATGCTTCATTCTCTCAAGTGGCTAAGCTATTTGCAATCACCACCTCCGTTATTAACCCCCAGCATTGTTGTCCAACAGATGGGCCAGATGTTCTTGTTGCCCCTCCCTGCCTCCTACACCCTGTTGTGAGCACATTGATTTGTGGGCAACGGGGGGTTAGTGTTGGGGCCATTTGCCATGGATCTCCAATCAGGCTAATGAGGCACGGCATGACAGTTTTTGGTGATTAGGCGAACAGACAACAATGCTTGTGGCTAGTGCTGTCCATTCTGGTGCCTGTCCCAGTTCAATACCATTGCCTTGTTAGAAAAAAAAAGGAAATAAAATCGCCAGACATACTAAAATACATTTAAATGTTTGTATCTCTATAATAGGTTTACAGCATTGCCAAGCTAAAGAAATATTGAAAAAAGGCAGTTTGTTTGGAGAAAAAACAAAGAGGAAACTAGTGTGTGTTTTTGTGTGTGCGTCGTCACACGAACAGAAATTCTTGTTTTCAAATCCAATTGTGAACTGCCCTTTCAAGCATCTTCAAGCACAAAGTTACAAAAGAGCTTAAAAAAATCAGAAGCAGAAAGCCTTGATCCTTTTGACTGTTCCTAATTAGTTTTCCTGCACATGAAAAAATATGCTTTTGTTCTGCTTGGCTAACCATTGTCTGGAAGTGATAGCAGATTTGAAGGTATATTAAATGTTTTCTGAATGCACATACAAGCGACATGGCATTTCAACATGATGGATTGTCACAACACCTGAACCTTCAGCGGTATGCTGGAGCATGGCTCACTTCTCGTTGTCGGCTTCCATCTTTCCCTGAAGCCTCAATCTGACGCCAAATCAGATCCCATCTAATGTGGTGCAAGACTGCAACCACACTCCTGCCAACAGCTAGAGTGAGGGAAAAATAATCTGTCTTTAATACCTAAACCTAATTAGCTCTGAAATCTGAGGTTAATTAAACAAAAGGAGGTTAAATTAAGTGACTGGGATTTAAGTGGCGACATACTGGATTAAAAACGCCCCTGTCTTTCTCTGAATCACTCATTCTTGCTATGCACTAAAATCCTCTTCTCGCCTCATCCTTGTGTATTTTAAGATATTCTGGCCCCACGTAAAGCTGTTTATTTTGTAGTTCACCAAGTTATCTTTAAATTGCCCTCCTTCATTTCCATAAAGTTACTTCTCTTGTGCTCTCCTAATGGAATAACGGCAGACAGAGTTGAGAGAACCATGATTCAAGTTGCCACATAAAGGTCAACGTAATGATCAGCGACTATTGTAGTGATTCCTCCAAAGTGTATCTATTTGTTGCTCTGTAATGAATGGAATGGCAGAGAAGGGAATTAGAATACCTGTCACATACTTTAGTTAATGAGCTGTCAGTGGGAGGAAATTACCATCAGGTTTGTCACATTGACAGAGGGCAGCCTCAAGAGGGATCGGAGTGCTCTAATGAAGGCTTAATTGACATAATAACTAATGGTCATCATATACATCATAAAGTCTCCCGAGTGGGGTAATATCTCTGTACAGTGGAAGCTATTGTCTCACCCTAATCAACTTAGTTCAGCTATTACATGCTGTCAGCGATATCTAAAGTAATGGAAAACACGTTATTTGGTTATTTTATGTATTTTTCAGTTTGTTCAATATTCAGATATGGCATTAGAAGTAAATCAAACGGTTTCTTATCGGCTGGTGACTCTTAGAATTTTTGTCTCATGGAGGATCAATGGAAAGAATTAAACAGTAAAACTTTGGAAATAAAAAATGAAAATATTAGGAGGAATTAAAGATGCAGAACAAAACAGAAAAAGAATACAGACAACAGGCAGTTGATGAAAGCTCATGATGAAGTATTTCCACTCTAAAAAGCAGATTTCACGGGCATTTTGTTTTGTCCTTTATTTCATTTAAAACTTTTACGTTTTTACTTGAGATTTCCAGTTTTAATAAATCTTTCACTAGCACCTTTAGTAACAGTTTCACTTGTTCTTATTTTTCTCTACCCCCTCTACACCATTTTTCAAACTATTGTTGTAGTTGGGGTACATTTTTAGTGACATATACTTAACTCATCAGTTCATCTGATAGTTTTGGTCTTTGGGCTCCATACATTCACTCTAATGTCAAGACAGTGGGTGTTATTCTTGTTGACTTTATTAAAAGCATATCAATGCAAAATAATAAATAAATCAGTGAATAGTTTAAGTTTTTTTCCAACTAAAAGTAAAGCTACAATAAGGTGAAGCAATTTTCTCACCCTCATCACTTCCCATCTATACTACTGTAATGCTCTGAATATCCGTCTTTCTCGTTCATTTCTTCATTGTCTACAAACTGTTCAGAACACAGCAGCTCGTCTTTTAACTGGTACAACAAGCACGCACACATAACTCCAGTCTTGGCAATGCTTCACTTGCGTTACCAGAACGGTTTTAAGATTTGATTGCCAAATTTTCTAGTTTTCAACTTAAACCATCTTTTTACCATCTGTACAAAAGTTGGAGCTCTACGTTCAACCAGACAGTATTTCTTAGCTGTACTGAAGTCCAGATTAAAGCTTTTGGAGATTCTTCCCCACATTCATAGAACAGTTTACCCCTCCATATGCACATTGCACAGATGGAATATTCAAATCTCGGCTTAAGACTGATCTTTTTTTTTGGCTTTCAAGTCACATAGTGCATGAAACTTTTGAAAATTTTGAAATATATTTTGTTGTCTTTTATCATTTCCTACTTCTCTTTTATTATTTTTTACCCTCCTGTGGCCTTTGAGTTAAATTGATCTGAAGTTACAAGGGCTTCTCTTATGCTCTTTAGTTATGTAGACTTCAGGAGGGTAATGTAGTTTAAACTGGATTTTTGTTATGTTTCATTATCTTGTTTGACATATATGTAAAGCACATTGGTCAACCTTAGTCATTTTAAATGCGCCATATAAATGAAATTGCCATTGACACTGACATGTATTTTCTTATTCTTTAATAGATTCGGTCTTGCTTTTTTATACTATTTTTTGATGACTTTGACACAACACCAAACGTTCAAAGACTAAAATACACTGAAAGATCTTATTGTCCATCTTAGGTTAAAATTTCAGGGTATTTAATTAAACAATGCTTTGTGTCATTCACATTGGTCATGATAGCAAAACAAAGAAAAGAAAAACAAAAGTCCTCCTCATCCCCTCCCACACATATTTCTTGTTCAACTTTGTTGGACTGCTAGAGTTTTTTAGTAAAAGAACACCGGCAATATGCACATATTTCAAATGACAGTTTTTAAAAAAAGAGCCATGCAAGCTTGAAAACAACTAGCAAATTTGAACTTCGGAGTGAATATTTTATCTCTGAAGATCCCCCAGCGCTGCCACCAAAAAGTGTGCCATATTTTTGTTTGAAAGCACGGCTGTCTCTACAAATGACCTTTCATAGGTGGAGAGGGGAAGGCAAATTGTCCATTCATCCCTTTTTTTAGGAAAAGTGGTGACATGGTGGTAGCTCTGCTATTGCTAGCACTTGAAAGCCCACTCCTCTCGCTGCCACCTGTGTTTGTTGTACAGTCTGCGCTTAGGCTTTCAGTGTTGGTTACTTTCTCTGCAGCTTGCTAATGATGCTCAGTAAGCGTCCAGGGAGAAAACACATCTCTGTTTCTTACCTTTATCAGCAATGTCTCAATAATAGCAAGCACCTGTGTAAAAGATTAAACATTTTTAGGCCAAACTGTCTTTTATTATTTGGCCCTAATTCAGTCTTTTGCTTTTGAAAGCCAAATACAGATTCAGCACCCTTAGCTAGCTCCTGAGTTCCTATGTGGATGAAGCTCTGATTACAACCATTTCCCTACTCTCCTAATATCTGCCACCCCCTTGTAAAAAACATAGCACTTGGCACAAACATTATAGAGACTTTGTACAAAAATGGAACTCTACTGAAGCCCTGTATGCTCCCCCCCAACTCCCTCCTCACTCCCACAGGATGAAAGGAATGGCCTAAGGGGGGTCATTTGTATCTGCTGCCCCCGTTCAGTTTCTTGTCTTAGTTGTCCAGCCTGTGGGCCATCTAGTCATATGGAACCAGGTGTCAAAAGGAGTAATGGCACAGATCGATGTCAAAGGATGTGCTAGCTGTAGGGAGGCATCCTCGCTCGTGCATGTTGCTTTCCTTCACTGATTTAAAGACACTGCTGGGGAAATGAGCGCTGAGCTTTTTATGGTGGGGATTGTTGTACAGCACCTGTCTCATAATCTCCTGACAGAATATAAATATTAAGAGTGCACTTGGTCTGGACCGTGTTTTGCCATCATACTTGAATCATATTCACAACAACAATAAAAAAGTAAAAATAACATCAAATCGAAAGGAAAACTTGAGTAATTTGAGGTGCCGGGAAACAGTACTCTCATGGCTTCAACAATGAGTCATGAAACTGGAGGAAAAAGAACTTTATTTTATGTTTTAGGTGTTGGCAGCACTGAGAAACATCCATACTACTAAACACTGCTGACTGTTGTGTAGACCAAAGCCTTTAGAAGAGATTACCAGAGTAATCATCAGAATGTGGTTCCTGCAGGAATCTGCTATGAGAATGAATGGATTACAAGAAAGTAATTCCAAGCTCAATATCAGAAGCTTTCCCAAAGCCAAGAAAACAGATTCCGATCTCATACCGTTGCTGTGTCCTCCAGCTCTCTGCAGCCGTCTAAGCACCTCTGAGACTTCTAGTGCAAAAACCACCTTCATTTTATAGCAGCGTCAAGGTCACAAGTTCATGTGGATATTTCACACCTCCATTTCTACACACTTGTCCAGTGCGTTTTGAATAGCAGCCACTACATCCATTTGTATGTCATAAATAAACCAAGCTACAGATAGGGGGGGAAAACCCACAAGGGCACATTAAGGTGAACAGTAATTTCTTTTACTCGTATTTCAGAAACATTTCTGGAACAAAGAAATTCCATCCTGTTTCCTACAGTAATGACATGGGGCCACATGTGTCACCTCAGCTTTCAGAGAGAGAGAGAGACTTCCATCTCCTGAGAGGGGAGCTAATCAGCTCCTTCTGACATCTTCATCACAAACAGCCACATGGAAACGCACACAGCTGCTCATTCGCACACGGACAGCATTTCAAACACACACGCGCGCATTCACACCCAGACATACACAAAGACCCTCAAAGACTGCACAGACAGATAAACAGGATTAGGTTCTAACAGGACAGAGGAAGGACATGCTGTGCAGGGATGTGTTAGCAAGCTAATGGGCTATCTATCTAACTATCACAGAGCATTAGATTATGTCTGTCTCTCTTACCTTGCTAACACAAACCTACATGACATGAGGACCCATGTATTTCTTCTAAACACAGCTCTTTCCCTTTTCTCTGCCTCACCAAGACTACTGTGATAAACAAACGTAAAACTGCTCACTGACTCGAACAAAGGTTATTTAGCTCTCCACATGCAGAGGCACATGTGACAAGGTAATGCTTTAACCAATAAACCCTTTTTTACCAAAAGCATTCACTGCTGTGTGCTGGATTTGACTAATTCCTATTTTGCATATGGACATTGTGCTGCACACAATGACATAGAAATGAGAGTTTGTATGTGTGTTACAGCAAATTCAACTTGTTACATTTATATTCCAATATTAAGCATTAGGATCTCAGCTGAGAGTCTAAAGAAGCCACAACCAGAGACTTCTTACAAAAATGAAAATGATTAGCAGTCAGTGTTAAGGTAAGGATGAGCAAATTATTATTTAGTTAGAAGTTCAACATTTTCCTTTAAGGTAGTATCTTACTGGGCTGCAACTGTTTATAGTAACGGAATATTAGAAACGTCTCAAACCTGTCTCAATTAGGTTTCTGTGAAAACTAGAGTCTAGAGCTGTAATTTGGCACCTTCTCATGACAGAAACCAACCAAGTCTAAAAGTCCAGGTCCAGTCTCTTGGTTGCACACACTAAGAATTTGATGAGACTACACCTGTCTCCTCGCAATTTGGAGTTGCCACCTAGTCTCCCACAGCCCAGTGAGCTTTGGCTGTAACGCTCAAAGAAATGTTTTGCAGTTCACGTTAAGGACAAGTAACATTTCTGACTGACATTATTAGACTTGACACCTTGCAGCTATCACAGGAAGCTTACAACATGTTGCATAGGCTCATGTCCTGATGAGGGTTTGATACAGCCGTGGAAAAAATATCATAAATTCACCACCAACTGATCTATCATAGTTTGAACAGCAAAGACAAGACATCGGGACCAACACTGATTCTCCCTCTCATCACTGGGTATAAATGAGACTGCTTACTTTATTCTGTCTAAGGGCAAGATCACTTTTGGACCGATGTTCGAAAAGATCAAGCAGGTATCTTCCATTTGAAGATTAATTTCAGTCTGACAGAAGCATGCTTAAGAGACACAAGTTCAGTTTTTTCCCCAAAAGCTGGAATCTGTCAAACACTAAGCTGTCATCCGCTGACTAAAAGTAGATCAAACTACAACTTAGATGAAAAACCAACACTAGAGATGTTACCTTGCATACTGTTTGGCTAATAACTATTACTAATGCAATTTACAAGCCACTTTAGCTTCACCACTTGATAAACTGTTTTAGATAAATTACACACATTTTTAATCACACTTTCTTTCTGTTATACAACTGATACATTTTACTGAGTCAACTGCAAGCAGATGAAAAAGGTTTCTTGAATTCCGGTGCAAAAAGATGAAAAAGACAACAAAAAAAGCACTTTTGTCCTAATGTCTAAAGCAACAGAACTTGCAGGCATGAAGTCATTCTTAGGAAAAACATATTCCTTTTTTCTCATTTTAATTTGGCATTACATTCTTTTGAAAGTGAAACCGGAGCTGGATAAAGGAGAATAAAGGAGAACAGCGGCCCTGCTTGCAGTTAATCCAGCATCCAATAATAAAAGACTGCTCTGTTTTTTTCTTCTTCTTTTTATTTTCAAGTCCTATTTATGTTTTGGGTTTTTGGACTCTGCCCTGTCAAGTAGCTCTTTTATACCCTTTGTGGATTTTTTATTAAAGAGGACTCTTCTGTCAAGAGGCAAGTGTCTGCACTTTGTGGTTCTATTATCATGCTTCATTGTGAATATTTGCACCCCAACAGACACCGAGAAACCTCCTGACATTCTGTAAAATGTTCCTGATAAAGAGAATACTAGAGATGGATCAAAATTGCAGGAATAGTCAAACAAATTTGCAGATAAATAAAATTATCTTTTGGATTTTTGTATGTTCAACCTGTTTTGTGGAGCTAGTAGTGTGAGTGCTCCATTACTTTGAAATAAAACCAATAAAAATAGACATTTGGATCAAATACTGAGTTGAGCAAGAATAGAGCCCATCTATACATGAGCCTGTATACTCATAGTCACACCAATTTCCAATTTAGTTGAAATCAGTGACATTATCCCTGCCTCGACACCCTAAGCCCTGAGCAGAGGACGAACAACTCTTAGACATTTTGCTGCAGAAATGATGTCTGGTGTTGCAAGAAAGAAGGTAAGCCATGAGGTTAAAAAGCTCAACTCTCTCCTGTCTGTCTCACCCTCCCTTCCTGTCACTAACCTCTAACCTCCTCCTCCTCACTCTGCAACCCAGTCTTTGTTTCTCTCTGCCCGCTTCCTCCTTCACTCATGCATAAAATAGATGTGTGCCTGCATGTACTGTACACACACACAGTAGAATCTTGACAACCAGTGGGCTAAACCTAGAATTTACCTCAACAGCTGGGTTCACCACCAGCTACAATTACAACCATTAGCATGCTTAATTAACAGATTTGCTGGCAGCTCATGCAGGCTGAACATGCCCCCCCC
>NC_051431.1:20734295-20736085 GCF_001649575.2 Kryptolebias marmoratus
CACAACCACACACACACACCAAAAAAAAACCTACAAAACAAAACAAAACATCAAGGCTGTGCTCTTCGACATCCTGGCTCACTTGGGGAGGAACACTGGTGGCACTACTCTGGCACAGTTCTGAAACCCTTCAATGGGGCTTCGCTGGAAAAATAAAGAGCCATCCTCAGAAAAATGTCAATCTACCTCATCCTCAAGTCACCATCTCCTTATGTGTTCCTAAACACTTTTTAGCTGATGTCTCACTGACACCTATGTAAGTGATAACAGAAGACTTTTCAAATGACTGCCTGTATCTACTCATTGAAACCTTTGCTTTTCTCACTATATATATATATATATATATATAAACACTTTGGTCCAGCCTTAGTTAAGAAATTACTGCACTGTGCAAGCACTGTCATCGCTGAGTACAGAAAAAAAATATGTTTTAGAAGAAATATCACACCGCAAGTTGTGGCAAGTTCAAAAGTGGTATGTTTCTGTGCTGTCTGTTGTCAATTATAATGTTAGGAATTTCTTATGGAAATTCTTCAAATTTATTGCAAAATTTTAATTGAATTTAGACAGGTTAGCTTTTTGGAAATTATTTTTGAGACAGAGTCTTGGTCATTACTCAGGATTTTTTTTAAAGACACTAACATGTTGCTTAAATGTTTGAAAAGAAAAAAAAGGACAGAATCATTAGGTGATGATAAAATAATAAATATATATATATATGAAACGAAGAGGAACAGAAGCAAGGTGTCACATTTGGACAGTTCACAGTGAGGTACTTAGTAAAAAGTATATAAGTTTATACAACTCTAATGTAATGCTACACTGGTGCTGGAGGAAGGGAAAACCCAATTAGATGTGGGCACTGGTGCACAGTCCTCGAGAGATCGACTTGCTCAGTTAAAAATATATCATAGTGCTCAGCTTATTAAGATGTCATCTGTGCAAACTCTGCAGGTTGAGGGTAAATACCCTCATGGCATATTCTTCTGTGGGCGCGTCGATCCACTCTGTCACCGTGTTTTGCAGTCGATGGCTCTTTAGTAGCTGTCACTGGCTGCCTAGAATGCTTCATAAACATCTTATGTGTTTCCACCTAATTAGGCTGGAGGGATTTCACTAAAACACGAAGAAGTGCATTTGTTTGTTTTTGCATTACTTGAAAAGCCCCTGATATATATCCAGGCACTGACCCAAAGATTGTACTCCCTACCTTTTTCCTTAAACCTTAAACTGAATAATGTTGCACACTTTTCATCCATCCATCCATCCATCCATTTTCTTTAACCGCTTCTCCATTCTGGGTCGCGGGTAGCTGGTGCCTATCCCCAGCAGTCACTGTGCGAGATGCGGGGGCACTGGCGGCGCCAGGGGCGCGCTAGGGGGTGCTATAGCTCCCCCTGGAAAAGTCATAGCACCCCCGTAGCACCCCCAAGCAAAGGCATAACCGGGGTGAGTGTGGGACATGTCCCCCACTTCCCTTATGTATGCCCTATATCCCCCGCACTTTTTTCCCAGCCGTTACAATTGTTTAATTTGTTGTTAATATGTGGGGATGTGTTTTTCCGAGCCGTCTTTAAACGCACCATGAGCGCTGCGTACTAGAGGCTGACATTTTCTCGGGAATCCCACGGGTCACGGGATTCCCGCAGGATGGGAGTCAACTTTACTGTTAATCACGTGATCGGTACGGTACAGGATAAAAACTTAACGGGAGCAGACGGGAGCGGGAACCAACCAAAAAAAAAAAAAAAACCCAAACAATAGCAAAACATAGTACATGCACTGCCATT
>NC_051431.1:20737543-20775108 GCF_001649575.2 Kryptolebias marmoratus
TGCGAAAAATGTTGCCAGAAGTCCGGGGCCTTTCTGAAGAAGTGGAAATACTTGTATGGTTGCTGCTTACTGTGCCTGCCTCTTCTGCTGAGGCTGAAATAAATTTCAATGGTCTTTGGAGGTTAAAAACCTGGCTTCACAACACAATGACACAGTCTCGGCTCAACAGTGTTGCTGTGTGTCACAAAGATAAATTGGACAAACTAAATAGGAGATAAATTACTCAGCAATTTATTGTGCCTAATGAGAGGCGCAGAATCACATTTGGGTGCTTTACTTAGGTGAGATCAGTGCACTGCTACATGTTCATGTTGTGGGAAGCTTCTTTATTTCTGTGATAGAGATTTAGGTAGAGATATCGGCCTATCACAGATACATATGTATATTTCATTCTGTTCTTCATTTATATACCATATATATATATGATTATATATGTTTGTGCTTGCGTCTGTGTGTGTTGAGAACTGTAAGAACAAATAATCCTTCATTAGCACCCTCAATAAAATGCTTAGCACCTGCAGAAAAAAAATCTCTGGAGCCGCCACTGGGCAGGGGACACCCTGGACAGGTCGCAAGTCCATCGCAGGGCCACATATAGACGAACAACCATTCACACTGTCACTCACACCTAGGGACAATTTTAGGGTCATCAATTAACCTAACATGCATGTTTTTTGGTCTGTGGGAGGAAACCGGAGTACCCAGTGTAAACCCACGTGTGCACAGGGAGAACATGCAAACTCCACCCAGAAAGGCCTCAGGCCGGGAAGCGAACCTGCAACCGTCTTGCTGGGAGGCAACAGCTCTAACCACTATGCCACTGTTCCACCCCACACACTTTTCTCTTTATTTTATTTTAAGTTTTAAAAAAGGTTGAAAGCACCTCTTAAACCCTAGCCAGTCCAGGCAGATGGCCTTAGCCTGGGTCTGCTGGAGGTTTCTTCCTGTTAAAGGGGAGTTTTTCCTTTCCACTGTAACCAATGTGCTGCTCAGTATGGGAGACTGTGATAAAGTGAAGATTTGACACAATCTGCTGGTTTCCTTAGATAAATAATTGTTATAAATTAGCATTTTATAATGTTTGCAATGTATGACTTATGGCGCTATATAAATAAACTGAATTGAACTAATTTGAAATGATTTGAATTTAGACTTAATATTTATGGCTGGAAACCAACACACAACAATCTACTAAAAATTGCTTCTTTGGAAAAAAAAATTTATTACTTTTTTTTTTCTCTTATCTACGCTGGTCCTCTTTGGGAATTACATATTGTTATTCTCAGTCAACAATGCGATACATAACAGATTGGAAGTTCTCCATGTTTGCTGTCCTTGTTGGACTTATCTCCCCATTCTTGGCAAATGTTGCCAGCCTTTATGTTTCTAATAAATTTTTCATCTCGAGCACTATCTACCAAAAGCAAAAATGATTTAACATCCAATTAGAGCTCTGGCAGAGAAAATAGTAGTCTAATTCAGTTAGAACATTCGCTGACTGACTTGCACTTTATCTGCTTTCTGCCAACATTTACACACACACTAACACAAGCGTACAAAAACACAAGTATTCACAGCCACATATAACACACAAACACAGTGTGGAAAATGTGTGAATGAGACGTCTCCATAACAGACCAGCTGACGTGAGACTTGCAGAGCTGCTGGTGACTCCGGGGAAAAGCATAATAGAATTCCTCCAGCCGCCTTCCTGTTAATTACAACAGACCTTTGCTCTAAATAAATATTTATTTATTCAGAGGATACACCAATCTGAATGCATATTACAGACAGCCAAAGCCCTGGCAAGTCAGAACAATGATAGAATCTGGTGCGAAGCGACAACAGCTGAAACGAATGGCAAGAGTAACAGTAGCTGAGTGCCAAGAGAAGGCTGCAGAAGTATTCACATCCTTTGCATTCAGTTTTGTTTCTGTGCAATCTGGAAATTTTAAGGTTCAATGTCCTGCTAGAAGGCAAACTTCAAACAGTTTTCTCTCAAGAATTTCTCTACATTTGGCACCATCCATTTGTTCTTTTTTATGATTTTCCTAGTCCCTGCCAATAAAAAACCTGCCATGGCTTGATCCTGCCACCACCGTGTTTCACTGTAGGAAAGGAGTTCTCAACATGATGTAATGTCAGGTTTGCAAATACTTTTGAATCTATACCAAGTTAATGAAAACAGATGCCCTCATGGCATATACTACGTTTCCTTTGAGAAAAACAAACATAAAAAACAAAACAAAACAGACAAATTGAAAATTTAGACAAAAATAGATTATTTGTTTGTAGTCAAAGTCAATATTTTCCACACAAATGTTGACAGGGAAAGCAAGTTATCTTGTTGGCCTATAAAATCTGGTGCAGTGATGTCATATTGCATTATTGTTTTCACGAACATCACGTTTTCCCTCTATATGTTTGTTCACATGTAGCTATTTTTAGACTTACTCATGCTGCAAACCAGCTGGTATTCTTTGAAAAGTAGATAATAAACAAACTGTACTTTGGTTGATTTGGGTTTACTACCATCCAGTAAGCAAGCAGCTATTGGGGCAGAGACAGAAAAGCAGACAAGCGATGCAGAATATTGTCAAGCTTGAGCTTAAAACGTAAAACATCTTGAGTGACTATCCTGAACTTCATCAGCACTCACCTTAAATGCACATGTATATTTGCAGTACTCACTGCTTTAAATGGGTTACTCCACTTTACATCTTACACTTTTGCACATAATCAAAAAAAACATACACACATTTCCCTTTGCTCTGTGGGCCAGGCAACAGCTGTGTTTGGTGCAAGTGGAAGAGCAGCTAATGAACCAAACACAACGCTTGACAATTCACATCTGCTGACACTCTCCAGCTGCTGCCAGCAGCCTGGCCTCCACGAGCCCCCCAAAGACCAAGACCTAAGACTAGGGTAAGCACCTGGGAAAGACACTACAGATGCACACGCATGCTCATGCATATACATACACACCACAACTGTGTACAGAGACATGCAAAGGTTCCTGAAAATCAACCCTTTGAGGATGATCCCCATGGTACCAACAGATCCCTCAATTCAGAATGACTGAGGATGCAAACATTTGATGCGGAGGTGGGAGTGAAACAAATCCATTTGACCACAGTTAACATCAAATGAAATGACAAAAGCCACAAATGAGTGCTGCTACACCTACTCTTTGTTGATGCATAAATCACTTTTCACAATTTGTCACATGCAGTGTTACCTTGTTATACCTAGGAGCACGACAACCTGTAGCAACATGCTGTTGTGTCGCTATTTGTCGTACCATGCTGTGTGCTTCTCGTCACTTTGTGTGTGTGTCACTGCTCAAAGGCTTTATTTATAACCAGGCCGGAGAAAGAAGAAGCCTTGCTGTCATTGCAGCAGACAGGTTTGTGGCCATCATTCTAGAGAAGGCCTCATTATAAGATGGAACAGAGATCCTGATGGGTTCCTCACCTGGAGCATATACATTTATTTTTATACATCATTGTTAGAGATATGCGATATATTACCTTGTAAGACATGTAAAATCTGCAGATCTAAGATTTCTATCTAAAGCTGTGTGCAGATGGCCGTACTATCATGGACATACAAGCGTGCACAGATAGCACAATGAAGCATTAGCCTGCCTCAGCAGGTGGGTGAAATCTGAGACATATTTATGTAGTGCTGTGTTTGCTCGCACCCAGACAGGTCCCATGTTCTTTCTTACTGCTTCCCTGCTGCTTTGTATGAAACACCACTTTATTTTTTTAGTATACACTCACACATTCTTAAGCACAAATTTTCACAGACCTTTTTTTTTTTTTTTGCAATCATCTCCCACCCACCATCCTCAATTTGCCCAGGATCCTAATGTGGTGAAAAAGTGGCTCGTCTTTTCTGATTACATTTGATAACAATTTTGTCAAGGCTCCTCTGGCAGGCGGCGAGGAGCAAGTCCCATCAGCAGCTGTAGCTAATTAGCCACTATCGCTAGCTGTTTTGGCTCACCCTCTGCTGCTTCCCTTTGGCCCAGTTGCTTCTAAGTGTAAATTATTGGATCGTTGAGATAGAAAAGGGCTGGCAAATAAGAGATCAAAAGCAAAGACGAGATGAAAAAGAGCTCAAGGAGGCATATAGGGGAAAAAAATTATAAAAACATTGTGACAAAAGAAGAAAAATCTGATTCTTACGAAGTACAGTCATGTTCTTAGTTAAAGGAGGAAGATTTATATCACATATTTTTATATTCAGATCTGTGGATTCATGGTGGTCCAACAGAATTTAACTGACGTCTACCTTTAAATGAAAATAAATGACCTTTGCCTGTCAACCATTAAAATAATGCATCCCCTAAAGTTTTTGCCAACTGCCAACAGTCAAAAGGCATAATGATGTTTTTGCCCATGTCTGTCTGTTTGTGTGTTGATCCGTCAGCAAAATACTGTGTGTCATGAATTACTGGGCATATTTAATCAAAATCTCAGAACGTTTTCATTGGATGTAGGTCTACAACTGATTAACCATTTGAGTCAACCCATTTTAAGATGGCCACCACAGCTAAGTGAACATAGAAAACACAAAAAGGATTATAACTAAAATCTTTTAGACAGTAAGCTAAAATTTGGTGTGGTAATAGCTGAGAGTTGTCCCCAACAAATACTCCACGTGCTTTGCAACATTGCAACAAATGTTCGTGCAAATGCAACATTTGTGCTTAAAACTTTGGCAATAACTCATGGACTCCACCTGGTCTGTTTGTTAGCAAAATATCTCATGAACTACTGGGTGGATTTTAAGAAAAACCTCAGAAAGTAATCATTATATAAATGTCTGCAACTGGTTAGTTTTTAGAGTCAATCCAATTCCACATGGTCAACCAACCCTAGAATGCTCTAACTCAATTATAAGGAACTTTCCTCTAAAAATTTGTGTGAAAGTAGCTAAGACGTAATTACTTAACATTCTCTGAGCACTAACTGATTGAGTGAAATATTGCAATATGTCATGAGGTATTGCAAAACTTTATTTTTAATGTTTTACCAAAACAGCTATAACTTTGTCATTTCTCAGTATAATATGAGCTGAGTATGAAACCCTATCTTGAAAGGCAGCGGACAATATACACCCATTGAAGGAATGCTTGGTATTTAATTCTATTTTGGTATGGTTCATTTTGTAACAACTTAAGGTCACAAATGCAAAATAAATAAATAACGTTGACTCCTCTCCCTAAACTGTTTCGTTCAATACGACCACAAAACTACATCTGCAATCCTGCACAAATTGGCCGGGAGGAATAGTTTAGATAACAGCAAACCAGAGCCAAAACTCTAGAGAACATGAAATGATTTGCTTTGCACCACAGTGGCACAGATAGTTGCTGACCATGTGGGAAAAATGCTTCTGTGATAAATAAAATGTGGCCCGATAAAAAACACAAGGCAATCAAGAAGAACAGAGAAACTGGTCAAGGACAAGCAGCAAGCGATAACATGTGGGTCAATTTAATCCCCCCCCTGACTAATTCCAGGTCCTCTGTATTGTATACTGGATACAGTGTCATCAGCAACGTCTATGTTAATGGAAGTTTCATCAGGGTTGCAGGAATTTAGCCCTTAGAGAGCTATAAGTGTACACAGATTAACCTTCTAGCCATTAAAACCATTTATTTGGTGTCATCTTTCATTCTGCTGCAGATATTGCATCTAGTGTTCTTAGGTATAGACCTAATGACAAGACAGAACAGCATAAAACTAAATAAAAAAAAACCTCTGAATTCCTATAGTATAAACATCAGTACAAAATGATATGTCTACTTGGCTTTAGCGATACATTGTGCAATACAGTTACACAAGCTGAAAATTTTTCAATAGAGGAAACACTCAGATCTTTTTGACTGGAAAGATTATGAACTAATAATGTTTTACCTATTGTAGATAGCTCTTAGAACAGCCTCAGTTTGGTAAAATGTTGAATTACTGAGCTAATAGCCCAAGCAAGGTCAAGATGAAAAGTGCATTGTTTCCACTTTTAAGAAAACAAGTCTAAAAACGTCATGGTAGTTTATGTGAATGCTATTTGATAAACCTTTATAATGACATAAACTTTGCATCCTGGAGTTATTCCAACAGACATTCTGTGATTATCCTGCAGGAAGTGCCCCTGGCTACAGTGGAAATACTATAGCTACCTATTGCTGCTCCTCTTTGCGTTTGTAAATAACCATAGAATTCTTTATAAATAACTATAAAATGTGAAGCTGACAGCATACAGATTATAAAAAAAACATTCACAGGAACCTCTGTGCCATTTTTAGGATTAAAGTTGTTTTAAAACTACAGCAATCCACATTGCTCTGTCGGACCAGTCTGACTAGCTGTTAGCTTGTCAGTCTTGTCAGAACAAATCAATCAATCAATTACAATTTTTCCAAATTAAGGTTGTTTAAATAGCTGTCTACAACATGTAAGGTAATATTTGTTCATGACTTTTCCCACAAAAACCCATTCAGTCTATACACAGCTCTAATGTTAAATTTAGTGTAAAAAAAAAAAAAGGTTCAGAACAACATCCAACGTCCTTCAACTTTCAGTGGACTGTTCACCTATTGTAGGAAAAAAAAGAAATTCCTCTTTGGCAGTTCTGGTCCTTGAACTCACAACCACTAAATAACAATGGTACATCATAAAATGATTTTTGAGTGGCATGTGTTAATCAAATGGTAGGGCTCTTGAACAAATGAAGAGGTAGAGGAAATCAAATTGTAATTGAAATAAACTCTTTTTTTTTTTTTTTTTTTTAGGTTCTAATCGAACACAGGGCAGTAATTTGGCTGAGACACAACTTGAGATTAATTAAGACATGTATTTTTTTTCAATATTCATTCACTTGTTAGTTTTCTGATGAAGAAACTGTTACTTTAGTTTTTTGGAAATGGTTCGTAGAAATGCACAAAACATTGTGGCATAATCAGTTAGGATGATTTTATAAATATGTTTGTCTTGAAAGTAGAATATGTGAATCAAATCTACATTATATTCTCATTTGACTGCATTATGCAGCATAAGAGATCATCTGTTTTTGAAAAACATAATTTTAAAAAAGGTATTTCAGCACATTCAACTGTTTAACTATAGGACATAATTTGAGTCTATACACTTCTTTTTCTCTCCTCAAGGATTTCAGAAAGACATTTCCTATACATCTTGTGCCTTCACTCCTACCTTATTAAGGAGACGTTTCAGCTCAGAGCATTAATTTAATTCAGCAGTGAGATGACTGATCACTCTGACTTCATTTTCTACAGATGTCCTTGCTACATGCCTCTTCTCTCTGTTGATGCACCAACATGTTAGATGATAAAAAAACACATAGGCTGCAAGCTGAAGTCACATCTCAGCAGGCTGTCTGCAAACACAGAAAGCAAGTCATAATAACAGCAGAATGCATGCTGCCATTCCTAATTGCTGCTAGTTTAATATTTGCGGGATTTAGCAAACACAACAACTTCTTCGAAACAAATGCCAACAGCACATTTGATGTATGGCTCCTCTTATAGAATTCACTTGAAGCATGAGCATTTATTTCTATTCCATCACAACTATGTGTTTAATGAAGCAAGAAGCAGGAGACGAAAAGTCAACAAAGTTTTCCACGGGTTACCTAACAGGTGTTTTATGCTAATTTAACATATGCCAGCAGGTTTCTCGGTGTTAAAAGCAGACATAGCGCAAGTGATTGTGGTTCAGTCAAGGTGAATGGTAACCGTTATTCTTTGGGAGAATAGCAATTCAGTTCAACCAGCTTCCTTTTGATGCCTACTCACACTGACAATGCTATACCTCCTGTGGGTCTGCATGTGTGTGTATGTGTGAGTTCGCATGAAGTTTGTGCAGCTGATGAGAGAAGGGAAAAACAAGTTACTGGGAGCTCCCAGAAACAGCTAACCAGTATGTGATTTCCAATCTGTTGATTGACATTCACATGTCAAAAAGGCCAACAACAGAGGGAATATTGTTCTCTCTCAAACAGTGTGTGTGTTCTTGTCAGAATTGGATATTGTTTGTCTCATTTTATATGTATTGTAGCTGTTGTTAACTTTTAAACAGCCATGAGATTAAGACTACAGTGGATATTTGTCCCAGATCATTTGGTCCCTGTGGGTTGTGGGGTGGAGTCTCTATGCATTTGCTTCCTACAGATCATTGGATGATTGGTATCAAAGACGGGGCAAAAACCTCTGTCTCTTTGTTGTGTTCTTTGAGTAGCTTTTCCGCTGCTCTTATAACAAAAGTGTGCTGCCACTGTGGGGGATTACTTTGGCATGTGGGAAAAGTGGTCAACAGAAATCAGTAAAAGGATGGCATCTGTCAAAGTAACATTCACATGAATACCAGGATTCAGGATTTCCCAGCAGAACGTTGTGCTGTAAGAGTTAAACATCTTACCTCGCTGATCAGTGGGAAAAAAATGGAAACAAAAGAAGTTTATGGATGTTTACAGACATGAAAAAAAAAGATTTCTGATGATATGAAACAGTAAAGTATATTTGATTATTATTTAGTAATACTTATCTGAATTTATTCTAGTTTGGGTTTAAAAAATAGCTGAAAAATTCCTAAATCACTAAATTGAGATCATCACTTCTTTTCATTTCAGTCACAGAAGTGGCCTGTTCGACACCTATGAAAATGATCAACAAGTCTGAACAACGTCAACTGTTAAAAAGGAAAAACTAATGTTCAAAACAATTAACCAAATGTTAAGATCTAAATTCTAGATCTAATTTTCTGACCTACATTTCTTAGGCCTACATTCATATTAAGGAGCCTAGAAATGGTACAAACTCCACTTCCCATTTTAGTATCAACTTTACAAATGTCATACCCCTCTTCATGTATTCTCTTTTCCATTGATTTTAACCACAGCTCTTTTTTTTACCAGATTTTGTGCATATAAGGCTGCTCTTTCATTGAATTTTTTTGATGGAGCATATGGTGTGTGCTCCTTCATGGCACAATGAAAAATATTGGCAGTTAATGTTGTGTGTCATCAAGTGACCCACCTCATTAGATATAATGATTTATTTTTTTTTTTTACTTATTTATTTTTTTTAAATCATAACACTGTAATAATAAGATAATACACTTATTTTCTGTATGGATCAGATTTTTCGGATAGAAATGGCTTTTTTTATTTTTATTTTTATTTTTATTTTCAAATGACCCCCAGCTTAATCCCCTTCTAACTATTTGTTATGAATCCTCCCTTGTAGTGATTTAAGTAAAATTAAATTCCCTGTGAACCTTCTTTTTGATTCTTTCGTGAAGCATAAAATGTTATGAAAAAAAACAAACTTTGGTTGAGTAATGAACAAATAGCTCAGCACTATAAAATAAAACAACAGTTTTTACGAGAACAAATAACCAAACTTTTAACTAATCTGGACTCATTAACCAATCATTATTTAGTAAAAATCAAGCAAATTAAAACAGGCTAACATAAAGGCTACAAGTTCAAAACCTCAATAAGACCAAAATATAACCTAGACATTGTAGTTATCTAATTGCAAAACATTCAACAAATGGACAAACGCACCAAGTCTAACATTACTACCTGTCCAAGAGGCCTCATTTTAATGTAAAAAAAGAAAAGCCTAAGGCAAACCCCTAACAGAGTTGATAAATGAGCCAAAAGCAAAGCGTGACATTTAAAGTAAAAAATCTGTCTTTATTTTTAAAATAAAAAATTCTAAAGAGGACATCCTGCTGTGCTTAGATCTTGAGAAATGGTTGAAGTACAAAAAAAAAAAAAAAGCAGAAAAAAAAAAAGAAAAGCCTAAACTCAGAGTGGGCTGTGACTGATTGTTTTTGAGTAATAGTTCCACAAAGTGTGTTAGATCCTCCGGGCCCGCTGCACCGCATCTGTCCGAAGACAAAGCTAATCGTGGGAGACGGCGATGTGAGGGATGGCGGTGGATGGGTCCACCGGAGGGCAGCTAGGCTCATGCTGGGTGTGATGTTTGTGTGTGTGAATATGTTAGTGTGTGTATGATATGAGCTTGGTATGGGGGTCATAACTTCCACATCATAGAGACTTACCTCAAACTCTACAACTTGTACACTTGACAAGTTTCTTTTTTTTTTCTCATTTGGTCTCAGATGTGGTACTATGCACTTGTGTTGCCTGGATTTGGCTTAAAAGCTGAAACCAAGCAAAGCTAAGAAAGCTTTACAGAGCATTAATGATACTTTTGCCAATGTTCTGTGCCTGACTGTTTAAAAGACAAACATTAATCATCCTCGACAGTTGGTGCTATTGCTCAAATTTATTATTATTCCAAATAAAATTAACTACATTGTCTCATCTTTTTATATGACTTAAATTTGTTTATACACATCTGTTACTTGAAATGACAAGAGTTACATGCATTTGCATGCCAAAGAGTCCCTCTCTGCACATGATATTTCTTGTTAAAACCTAAACTTCCAAAAAGTCAGTTCTTATCTAAATGTTAGGGCTTCAAAACTGAAAAAGACAAGCTTTTTCAGTGTAATTATCTTGTTGCTACACTTGCTCTTCCATTAGGCTTTTCTTGTACTTCAATATCAGAATGTACTTGGAATTGTTGAAGAGTATTCAGGATAATAATAAAGAATGATTCAGTCCAGGTAGATTTAGAACCTAAATGCGCCATAAATTCTTGTTATATATTTTTAGACTATGTCTACAAAGGATGAGTATGGGAAGGAGTCTCAGTATAGCTCTATCATTGACTTGCTGGTAAGGGATGGAAACCATCACTATCATTTTCTCTGGTGAGTGAATGATGAACACAGTTGTGTCGCTGTGAACAGACACCATGTTAAAGGAATGGGACCAGAAGAGAAGTAGTCATCAGCCCGCTCTGACGCCACAGGGATTCATTGTCAAACACGAGTGAGAATGCTGAATGAGGGATGCTGACAGAAGAGAGAAGGTGAGGAGGAGAAAAAAAAAAGACTGTTGGGTCCTCTGTAACCCAGCAAACGGGAAAAGTAGTGGAGGTTGTGAATAACAAATTAATTAGAAATGGGAGCAAGATAGCAATGGATGAAAGGCCCGACGAACAGGGTCCATGGGAAAAAAAAAAAAGCCAATCATGGAGCAGTGAGCTGTGAGCCCCATCCATTATGTGGGGACTGACAAGTTACCAGCAGTCAGAGCAGGAGCTGCACTTAATAAATCAAAGCTGACAACTCCTCCTTGGCCCTATCTCAAGTACAGCTTTCGTACTTCCCCTTCCCCAGTTTCCATTAAGCTTCACCTTCTGCAAATTTGAGCTCCACTGCTGTCCACCATCAAAGGGCTTTACAGGGACTGGATTGGTTAATCCCTTGGTTGTTTCCAAAAATATACACTCAGTAGTGAACAAAACAGTGGCCCTCATAGTCAGAGAGTAACAAGTTTGGTTGGAAAACAGTGGTTGAATTGTGTAACCTGTACAGCCAAACAAATAAAAAAAATAAAAAATAAAATGTTACTCATGTTTATTTTTTTTTTCCAAAACCTAATAGATGCTGATACTTGATTTAAAAATTTCTAAAATGTCATTCGCCTGGACCATTGGCAAATTTTTGAGATTGGAGTTGTTTTCAGAGGGCAGCATTCCACTTTCCACTAGCCATTACCTCATCAGTTGAGTCAGAAGTCATTAACATTTATCTAAAGGAAGTTTGTTGAAATAAGTTTTTAAAACCGTTAAAATGATAATTATTCTAATTTTTTTAATTGATTTTTTCTTTACAAAAACCTGCTTCAAAGTGTTGAAATGTGTTGTGCTGATTGCTGTAAAGAAGTGCAATAAAGAATGAGTCTGTGCATTTCAATATCTTGTTACATCTACTTCTGTTTATTAGGCCTGAATCCATGTTAATCAAATTTTCAGGCTCAGAGGGGGAAAAAAATCCATCCCTTCACCAGCTGAACAAATGAACCAAGTCTCAACATCTTGCAATTTTACTTTAGTGCAATTTGTTTTTAACAGAGGTAAAACTCCAGAAAAGTAACATTTTAATTGGAATGATTTTGTGCTTCCTAAAGTAACATGTTTTTTCTTTCTTGCTTGCATTCTGTTAAGTCAAAGTTTTTCAGAGGTTGATCAATTAGCACCTGCCACAGAAGCAGGATGTCTAAACAGGTCCTTTGCAGTGCAGCACAACATTTTCAGCAATTAAGACTGTTGCTTGTACTTAATAGAAAGAGCTCTTTAGGGAACAATTAGGACACACACAAACAACAAATACAAACACATACACCTAATTAGTAGTGCAGATGTATCAAATGTTTTCAACTGCAGACCTCACTGGGATCAATTGTAATCAAGTGTTTGTTAATCAGCCACGGGCATTCCTTATTTTCACCTCATCTTCTGATATCAGTACATGTAATACAGTTGTGTACTTGTTTTTGGTAACTTTTTCACACGGACAAATACACAGGGACACGGTTTCATCATATCGGTTCAGTTGTGGGCTTAAAGGTTAGAAGAGTGAGATCTGATCATAAAGGTCACTGATTCAAAACAAGGAAGGAAAAGTGAATCAGCAACAAATGAGTAATGCTTCTCTTCGGCCACCATGCTGACAAGAGCCCCCATTGGGGGAAAAAAATCTGGATATTATAAGAGCTCATCACACTGCTGTTCAAATCCCTTTTAATTATTGTAGAAAAATGTAATTTAAATGTAAAAAAAAGTGTGAATGTGAATATAAATTACAGGCTGTCCTTTGCCTTATCTAACTAACAGTGCCTGTGCCAATGTGATACCCTGTTGTCACGTGTTTTCAGGGTCTTTTTGTTGACCTGAAAACAATTTTATGGGAAACACTGAAATGGTTTTAGACCAAGAACTATGTTTTGCAAGAAGCAACAGCAAAGGTCTTTAAAAAAATCGTTGGTCTAGCAAGAATTTAATTTGTTTTATTAAATGAAAATTATAATAAATAAATAAAAATTCCATCTACACTAAAAGGCAAAAACCTCTTAACCCTACAGTGAGTTATATAAGCACATAATGTTAAGATTATGATACACCACCCACTGAGTAACAAAGATGATTTCAACACTTTGACTAGTCAAAGTTCTTATTTAGACTTCAGTCTTACTGGTTCAATTTTAACTGCATTTTCCCAAGCACTTTGGTCATTACAACTTTTTTTTTTTTTTTTTTCACAAACAGCTAAAAACACATACACACAACTGAAAATCTGTAAATCATACAAAAAAAGTGCTCCAACCAAGATTTTAACACCAATTGATATGGTTAATTTGTGATCTGAGCTGATTTTTTTCACCCACTGTTTGATCACCAATATTACTGTTAGAACATCAACATCACTTCATTCAGCTGAGTTTAAAAATGAAACACAAGCTTAGTGGTCTATATAATTGTACATTTGAACACATCTAGTAAATGAGAGCATAAAATGCTAAATTGTTTCCTTTATTATTTTTGTCAAAGAAAAAAAAAAAAACTTTACAGGCTTGGCGCTGAGAATATAATACCTCTGGGAACACTGTCAAACACAGAGTTGCATTTGTATTTGTAATTTAAAAATAATGACAACCCATTAGCACAAATTACAAATTGCAACTGAAATTGCAATGCTTAAGAGGGAAGAAGGTCTTATAGTTGCACCATAGTTGACTTCTGTGTGACTGGTGGTCGGCTCATTTGAACACATTAAGTTCATTAAAGCTGTTCATCTATTTTTGCAATCCTGGCTAAATATAGACATCCTAGACATTTCCTCGTTGCAAACATTGTAAAAATTAAAAAAAAAATTAAATGTTAGCCCCAAATGCAAAATATTAGTTTCAAGTAAATGAACTCAACAGTCCCAGATTAAAATGCTAGCTTTTTTAAATGACTCTATAAAGTACTTTCTGTAATAAACAGCTGAACTTTACTAAAAAGTATAAAATGACTGTAGCGTGGGGACCGCAAGACAGTCTATTAATTGCCAGCAAGGGATCAATAAGTCATCATTGCTCCAGCCGTAATGCCTATTACTGCACACATAAACAAGTAACTGGCTACGATGCACTACAAGCTTAATCAAAATTTACAGGAAAAAAAGCACGATGAAAGGGTAACACAAAGCCAAGGCTACTATCACTTTTTTTTTTTCTTGCCAAAGCTAATGTTGTTATTGTTGGCGATGTTCTGCAGCTGTTTCCTTCTTGTCTTCATAATGCATGAGCTAGACTGTGTGCCTGTTATTATTTTGAAAGTGTTGGCCTTGCAACATCAAACACAGTGACTTAAGGGAGAAAGCAGGCAGCACATCCAGCCAGTATAATCTCAGCAACCATCTGTCTGTCACACGGCCTCGGGAGGGAAGAGTCCAACCAGACAAAGATGGATTTTTTTTTACATTTCTGGTTTCCAATTTAAATCTGAGGAAGCATGCACACTCACACTTTCTTGTAACCAGAGATTTACACAAGTTTTTTTGTTGGCTAACAAGAGTTTGATCAAAGATTATCATGACTTTTTCCTCTCGACTTTTTGTAAGATGTCAGGTTTTGCTAAAAACCTAAAAAAAAAAAAGATAAAATTTTAGTTAAATTTAATGGGAAACCAAACCATGCCAAGACACATCTATAAAAAGCTTGCATGGATAAGAAGGCAATGTAGTCTCTTGCTTACTACCTTTTGTCAAATGTCCACAACAGTTTGGCATTAAGCAACAGGAACACAAAAACAGCTGTCTGTAGAGTTCCATTTTTCATTTTGGGCAAAGTCCTCTCTCCATTTCATTCTGAAATAGGGAAATAGGAGAAAAAGATCCATCTATTTTTTTAACCCTCCCAGTGGCATCTGAGGTATGCTTATCTGAAGAAGCAGATGTACAGAACTCATGGGGCCTCATCGGAAGGACTCTGTGAAGGCAAACCTGCTGCCACTGAACTGTTGCCCCTTCCCTCCCGTCCATTTTTTATTATTTTTTTTGAGCCCCCAAACCCCTGGCCCTCTGGGCAGAGGGGCAGGCACACCAATTACTTAAACTCAGGAAGAAGCTAATGTGATATATAGTGGAGTGACAGCTTGCTTCATGTGGGAAATATCCCACCTGGCCTCAATAAGATTTTCCCAAATAGCAAATGCATACCAATTGGTGCCTCAAGAACAGATCCAGAATACCAGGGAAAGATGTGGAACAGAGATACTAAAATGTGCTGTGGAGTTGTGCAGCTGAAGGAAATGGCTTGTTTGCAGCAACAAGTTACAAATTGGTCAGTCTTTTTGTTTAGTGTTTATTCATTAAGGAACAAAATGTGGGGGATTAGTTGAGACAAAATTATCTTATTTGTCAGTGTTTTTTTATTTTTTATTATTAGGCTTAAATTGAAGGTTCAAATCTTCTGTAGTGAGGTTCTGTGAAAATGTTCTGAATAATAATGTCTTGTGAGTTGCATATACAGTTTTGAACTCTCAGTATGGAGAAATTTATTTCTGACTGGATTAATGAGCTAATATCTAGTCCAAGTTGAAGCCAAGACCAAAATGGATTACTGCTGTCTTAACAATAATAAAAAAATAATAATAACAAAAACAACTTGAAACTAAAAAACTCAACAACAAAACAGGTATATCGGGTCAACCACACACTATTTAATAAACCCATAAATTGTAGTCAGCAATGTGATATAAAATTGACAGTAACACAATGTTTCTTAAAACAGCTTGTGTATAAAGGCTGTGAAATTTTTGAGGTCAAAGTTATTTTTAAGATGCCGATCCAATGCTCTCTGTGGAAACTAGTGCTTAGCTTATTAATCTCCTCAGGATTCAGCTTCATTTCTCTGAATGGAAGTTTTTCAAAGAGCAATAGTTCAGATATTGCTTGTTCATAACCTTTTAACAGAACTTCACTTCAAAAGATTAAAACTATCACTTAAACTAAAACCTTAAAATGTTAAAATGGTTTGCCATAGGCATGTGCCAGCATCCTGCTGATTTCTACCACTACTGAGGGCATGAGTGATTTACAGCCTTAATCTACTTTGCAAAACAACTAAGAGAGCTTTGGTATATTTATTTATTTTAGGGGAGAAACACTGGAGGATTGCAAATGCAAAAATGCAGCATGACTTCAGATTTTTTGATGGATTCTTTGAGAGACAGTCAGTTTGCTTAACCTTGGATAAGAATGAACAGACACAAAACAACAAAAACAGTTGGTGATGGGTTTGTGTCTGTTCACTTAGGCACTGTTAAAAGGAAAGAACAGATCTTGTGAGTCAATAATGACTGACCGCAAAGAGGTTGACTTTGCTTTGTGTGGACACAAGAACAGACACAAACTGTGAGTCCAGGCTGCATTTTGTGCATCAGAAAAAAAGAAACAAACAAACTTGATTTTAGCTTTGCCTTTTATTTAAGGACACATTTTTGTTAACACAACTGTACATATTTTAAACTGAGCTAAAATAAAGAACAAAGTAACACCCAAGTAAACCGGTAAAACTTTCTCACATTAGGACATTTAAAGCAACAACTCCAATTATCTCACCTCCCAATGCCTTTCAGCTGTCCAATATTCACTCAGCTTTGTGTTTTTAATGATCAAACCAAACATGATATGCAGATTATAACAGCGCTCACATTATCCCACCAGGTTCAGTTGTGCTAGGAAAACAGAGATTTGGTTTTGTTTACCACGGCTATCACTCTGAAGGCAGCCGTGTTCTGTAAATCTCTAAAATCGCTTTTGCTGTTATCAGAAACTGCAGGTATACAGATTTTACTGTATGTTAGACAGTCTCTAAATGCTCCTGTGTGAGAACAATGTCTTTTGTGCATTTATGTAGCGTTTCAGGTGAACTTGTTTTTAGCCTGCAGCTTTTGGAGGTGCATTACCTTTTCATTATCTTGGAAAAAGGTGTCCTATAAAAATCTCGTTCTTTGTGGGCAAACATAATGATGTGGAAAGTAACATAAAAGAGTATGCCAAAAAAAGTTCAAAAATATTAAAACTTCTCCTACTTACTTTTTGTAAGTTAGCGTTAGAAAATTGTCAATGGTAATTATATATAGTTTCTGTAACTGTGAGTTTATTTACATAAATCTTTAAGAATGTATTGTTAAAAACAAAATACCCCTGTTGTGGCATCATTAGACCTAAAAATTGGTGAATAAATACATTTCATACTCACACAAAGATTATTTGCCCTTGCAGCTGATTGTCACCTGTATGTGCTGGATGTGTGTGTGTGTCTTTGTGTGTGTATGAATTCTTGCACGGTAAGTTTTTGTCCACACATGTGACTCTCAGCATACATAATTCTGCAGTGACAGCTTGGATCTCTAGTTCAGATATGGTTGAATGGCCACAGGGGGAATTACTTCCTCTCCCTTTCTCACTTACTGAAGCTATTTTTCACACCTATGGTATGTTCAAGGTCAAGCAAAAATGTTTGAGAAAACAGGCTTTGTCTTCAGCATGATAACAGAGTATCTATTTACAAATTTTGCCACTGTATTTCTAAATACTGTAATTAAACACAGGCAACCTTGTATGGAACTGCAGTAGTTAATTATAATGGCATAGGATTGTGTTATCTCAATAAATTATACATCCATATTTGAAGGACTTTGCACAATTATGTAGCAGACTGATTCTGAATGATGCAACAAAACAACCAGAGTTAAGAGTAGCATTCGTTTGACTTTAAGTTTTACTTCCTTCCAATACACCTATGTGGCCAGCTTTTGATGCAGGGCTGGTGCTAATTAAGAGCTGGTTCAACTTTGCCACCACAGAGCAATGTCATTAAGTCCCTTCAAGGATCTCCTATCTTATCCCATCCAAAATAGCCCTCTGGTGTATTTTAAACTTTTATAGAGGACCACAGTGTGGGGAGACAGTTTATCTACACGGATTACTGCTTGTCTTATACTGCCAATGTCCTATACTATTCTAGCTCTTAAATGGCATCGTAAACAAAAATCAGTGTTCATGTATGTGCTTGGCCAAATGGGATTTCCGAGCTTTTACTGGCATTTCTAAATCTTTCTACACCTGGGTTTTATACATGCTGTGAGTGGGGTCTATAAATGCCAGCTGTTAATGAAAAAAAGGACAGATTTTGATGTAAATGCTGATTATGAAAAGGAGTATTGTAAATGTGACTCTATGGTGCACAGTGGGCAGTGTTCACAAATAATGTGGTATTAAAATACTAAATAGTAAAGGACAGGCATTTAAAAGAACTCATGTTGTACCACTGATACTCTGACTTTAAGGTCATGTTGAAACTGAAATATAATTGTGCTCTATTGGGTTGAGCAGATTCTAAACTCTCTTTTTTTGTTTCTTCTTTATGGAAAACACAATGATTTTGTTGATCTAGTTAGTCAACATAAACTCACCTGAAACCGTTCTTTGCTAGGGACCACAAAGAGGGGCTTTTCTAGGCCTTAGAAAGGGCTTTGATGGTCAAAACCAGACTATCTTTAGATAATAAACTGGACAAAGGAACGGGACATGGAACTTGAAGTAGCGACAACAGGATCTTTTCCTAGTAGGCTTGCCACAGTATAATTTAAAAGTATTACATCTCTCAAAAAATGAATTAGATATTTTCCTGACAAAAAAAATATACAAAAAACACACACCATAACCAATTTTTTCCAGGTGTTGGCATCTGTTTATTCACATAGTTCTTATCTGGCTGTCGTATGTCCAAATATTCATTTTATTTTATAGGCTGAGTTATAATTTCTAATTTGATGCCTACAAAAAGTCATTTGACACTGTGATTGTGTGCAGGTGCACAGGCAAAACTTTCAGGCAAAATACAACTTGGAAGCACCCTTAAGTGCAATATTTTAGCTTCTATTTTGTACAACAAAAGTAGATAGAGACATGCTGACCATCTTTATACCCAGTCTTTGGTCAAAATAGGAACAAATGGTTCAGATTTACTGACTTCCTTTGAACCAGGACTGAAACCAGGGCTCTTTGTCTAGCATAGTATGCTTAGACTAGAGTGGCTTGCTTAAACAAACCATAATAAAATGTCAGAGTGTAAACCCAATGTGGCTGGAAATCCAGTAGAACATTGGTGGCATGATGGAAGTAAGATTGGGATGACTGTATGCTTGTCTTGGTAAGTGAAGGGGTGTTCTTGGGGGACTTCACTCCTCTACCATCATCTCTGAGCTACAACACCCTTGACCTGCTTGTCACCAATCCATCATGATGGCTGAGTGACGGTCCCAGAGCATCTCTTAACCTTCTTTTAATCAACCTGTCTCTCTGCATCGCCTTAAACATAAGAAGCACCTGAAGGGGGGGACAGGGGGCATTTGTCTTTACATTACAGGCAGACAGCCTCTCCTTGAAAAACCCACCAGATTCATCAGTGTGATAAAGTAGAGTGTGTACTTCCTAAAGAAAGCCTTGGGAAGGAAACAGGGCGGGAGTAAAAAAGTGACAGAGGCAGAGGGACAGACTGAAAAATGAAGAGGGAGCGGAAGAGGAGCTTGCCTTACAGCAGCCATGTTAGTACGGAATGTCTTTGTTTACATGGCAAGAGAAGAGAAAGGCTTTGTTTGTATTCAACCTTGAAACTTGAACCTATCTATCTATCTATCTATCTATCTATCTATCTATCTATCTATCTATCTATCTATCTATCTATCTATCTATCTATCTATCTATCTATCTATCTATCTATCTATCTATCTATCTATCTATCTATCTATCTATCTATCTATCTATCTATCTATCTATCTATCTATCATATTTTTTCTCATGGTACAAAAAAATGGAGTAAAACCAACATAAAAAGAGAATGACAGCACAATGTTTGATATTTTAGATTAGATTCTAAAAAAGCATTTAGCTTCAAATGTGTATGGAACAAAAATGCAGCATTGGTGTCATTCACACTGGAATGCTTAAAAAGAGCTAATAATTACTGTAAAAATAAGACTCACATTGATGAATATGTTTTTGTTGGTATCTGGCTGCAAACCAAAGTATTGAGATAATATTCAACTGATCTATAGGTTTTATATTGCATAGCACTGATATTTAATCCTTTAAAAATGTCTGTATCTAGAGTTTTAAGTTAGGAACATCATTCATGCTTTACTGTCATGAAAAAGTCCTATGTTAACGCTAGCTTCTACTTATTTATATAAAAGATAGCGAGCAATAGGTGCAAAGTGCAAACAGCTAGTTTGACTTGTCATTGTGTTACTGCATTTATGTCAGAAGGTGCTCTCATAAGATCCCCGTGTTTAAGAGACTCTTGAAAGTTGCAAGGAATCTCTTTCCATCTGCATTTAGCAACAGTTAAATGTTTTGTTTGTGTGCCCAGTAGTCCATGTCTGTGCAAGGTTTTATGATTTTTTTGCTTGATACTAGAAACCATTTTGTATTTAAAAGCCTAGTGTTCCTTGAAATAATGCATATCGCCTGTCGCTTTCCATGTCAGAGTTTTAAAATAAGATAATCTAATGATGAGAAGGGAGAGTTTTAGTGGTTCATGAGGTTCATTTCCAATTGTTTATGAGGTATTTTGCCAACAATAATGACACCAACAGTCAATACCAAAGTTTTAAGCAAATGTATTGCACAATATGTAGTGCTCATAGTATATGTTCTGAATAATACTCAGTTACCTCCACACCAAATTCTTGCTCAACATTTGCAAAATTGGATGAGTTATTCCCTTATTTGCTTTCAGCAATGGGCGATGATGATGTCCCACTGCCACAATATATACATCATACATCAGTCATGGGTCAGTGTGTACACTGAAAACCTCATGCTGGGAGTTACAAATACATTATGAATTGAAACTAACATGAAACGGGGTCATTATCATACTAAGTCAGTCAGTCTAAGTTTCCCTGTAAACTACATGTCTGCAAAGTTTTCTGATTGCTGGAAGATCAGTCATCAGTAGGAATGGTCATTTCGACCTAAAATAGTATTCAATAACTTGTGGCGAATATTAATTTAAAGAAAACAGTGGGAAGAATTAACTTTTTTGGGGGCAAGTGTTGTATTGCAAAAAAGACCCCTACCTTGAGCAACCAGAAAACTTGATGTGTTACCACCACCTTGTAGTATGGTGGAAAAAGAGTCAGCTGCTTATCAAGATGATGTCTGAATTAACTTCTGAATTTCATAAATTTAAACAGGTATTCAAATACTTGAAAACCATTACCGATTCCTAGTCAGCAGTCATACAAAAAGTCACTGATGTAATTCAAACTTGTGTAAATATTGTGCTAACACCCATGATCATGCTAAGAAATTTTCACCTGAAGTCTAAATGTTTGCACTAATCCAATAAATGATCTAATTGTTGCAAGTATGATCCCTATTTAAACTGCACTTTTTATAAGTAAGTCAATACCATTCATCACAGGCCACAAGATCATGATGTGGAATACCAGATGTAATGGTCCAGGCCTCCTGCTGTTGTCATGCCTCTCAGGCTCCAGCTGAACAAGCTTCCTATTTTATCTGTGTGATTTTTAGACAGCAACAGGCTGGTTGCTACTTGAAGTCTCCACCTACCTTTTATCTCACATCGACTCCAGCAGTGCTTTTGTTTTACCTCCTGCCAAACCTGAATTTTTATGAGTCACCCAGAGCTTCCTCCCACTCGACACACTATTATTCTTGCCAAATCACTTTCATACTTGGCTATAAACACAGGCAAAAAAATCCTGAACCCAGCGTACCTGCCCAAAAGGAGAGCTGCCTTGAGCATCTGCCTTATCGTCCCAGCTGGGTCCTAGGCTCCATTGCAGGTTGAAGGTCAATGCTTTATCAAACAAGCAGTATCACCTGGGAAGTCTGCTTTACCAATCAGAGATGTTGTTTTAATCCTCTAAAATACTGAATTTGTTTTTTTGTTGGTTTTTTTTGTTTTCTTTAGACAACACAGACATGTTAAGAACAACCAGGATAAAAAAAAAGAAAAAAAAAAAGAACATCATTTCATGGTTTTGTTATTGACCGCTGCCAAACGTGAAGGCAGAGCAATAATGTTTTTGCCCATGTTTGTGTGTGTGTGTTAATGTGCTTGTTTGTCCGTGCCTTTAAGATGTTACTGGTAAATTTTATCATGTATAACTAAACAGGTTTATATAAAGCCTTCAGAAGCTAATCATTGGGTTTACATATACAACTGATTACCTTTTGGAGTCAACACAATTCAAAATGGCTGCCACAGCTAATCATTATTAGCTTATTAGCCACAAAAATGGCTTTACCTCAGTGATTCATAGTAGCTGACAGTCATTCCTAAAACATACTACCAGTGTTAACAAATCATGCAAGATTACACAAGATATTGCAATATTGAATGTGATTGGTCAAACCTTGAAATATGCACAGAGTACCCATAACGTCTCATTTATAAATAAAAGGTGATTTCTGTTTAAGACAGGCAATGGGCGATATGCATTTCAAGAAGTGCGATGGCTTTATTTTGAAGACCTGTTTACTGTCTCTGGTAAAAGTTGTCAAGTTTATTTATTTTATAAGGCCATCTTAGTGAATTATCAGATTTCTGGTGAAGTAACAAAGGAATAGCAGAGAATTGTCCATCATAAACCAAAGTATTTTTATTTGATGCCTGAATTCCTTCAACTCCAACAAGAATTTCAACCTGAAAAATCACCACCACAGGCATTTTATTGTCTCTTTCAACTTTCCTCAAGGACAAATATAATCACAACACTGCACCATTGCTTCATACACAAAATGGTAGTTCTGGTTCCAGACGTCATTCCTCCGTTCATCTCACAGACTCAACAGAAAAAAAGAAGAAATAATCAAAAGAAAAAGAAAAAAAAACAATGGATACCACCGCAGTCTTATTCACCTTTGACTGTGATAATCTAAGTTGCAGCTAATTGATTACCTGCTGAAATCTGAAAGGACTGAAAAGGTCAAGGTATGGCACCATGTAAAGGACAAACACCACAGGAAGCGTGGAAAGGTCACAGCCCCTTTGCTTTTGTGAAGAAAGGAGCCACGGATGAGCTAACAGGAATCCCAGGGGAGCCACAGCGTGAGTAATTTTGGGGCAGACGGCAGTCTTGTCTAAATATAAACGCTCAAGCTGTGCTGGCTGGCACACGTTGAAGACCCAGTCCTGAGACAATGTTGAAATCCAGGTCAGGAAGAAAAACCTATCCTTTAAGCTACTGGCTGTGCTCTGGTGTGCTGCAAACACTTGTTAACAACTTATTATGTAACTTATGGACACTATGCTGTCCTCACAGCACGTGACTATGTGAAGCTAGACAGCTAGTGAACAAAATAAAAGAAATCCTTGCAAAAGGCTTGCTTTCTTGGTTTTACTGAAGACCTTTTATGACTTGTAACTGAAATATACAGAAAGAGAAAAATAAATTACTAATGCACTTGCTTTACCAGAAAATACGTCAAAGATTGTTTTGTGGTAAGAGCACTCACTACCTCACGTGTTCTGCACTCCAGTTAGAATTCAAAACCCAAAACAGTTTTCAGCACAAATTTTCTTAAACTAATTATTAACTATGAACTTATTATTATTTCCTTATTTATGTAATTTAACCACGTAATGAACTTATTACTGTCTTCGAAAAAAAGGCAGCACAGACACATACAGTAAATGCTAAAATTCAATAGATAGAAAGATATTTTATTATTATTAGTAGTATTATTATCCCCCAATATCAAAGGTGATAATGTTTTTGCCTGTGCGTGTGTTTGTTTGTAGTGTGAGCAAAATACCATCCTAAACCAGTGGACAGATTTTAATTATTTTTTTTTTATAAAGTAATCATTGTGTTTCAAATATTAAACTAAAATTTGGCATGGAAGTAGCTGAGAGTCATGCACTACTAGCACAAATCGATTGTGCAAGATCTGTTTTTAAACTTTGCCAATGACTTTTGGAGTCAACTGTGCCTGTCTGTTAGCAAAATGTTTCCAAAACTGCTGGTTGGATTTTAATGAAACTCTCAGAAAGTGATGGATGGATGTACATCTAAAAGCAGTTAATTTCAGAAGTCAACGCAATTCGAGATGGCTGTCACAGCCAACTAAATTGAGGAAACACAAAAATGACTATGTTTTACAGATGCTAAAGTTTCATGTGATAGCAGCTGAGATTCATCCTCAACACATACTTTGAACACAAATAGATGGCATGAGAATGCACATTTTATTTACAAGGTTTGACCAAAACAGTACTAACTCCATCCCTTTTTTTGATAAGATGATCTGAGTTTAACACCCTGGAATAAAAGTTGTGGCCATTTTGCATACCTTTAAGGAATGCTAGGCTTTAGAAACTAGCATAAGTGATCATTTTAAATAAAAAAAAAATTAAAAAGTTCAGTGTGGTAAAAAATAATCCTATGGTATTACAATACACTTTGTTATGTTAAGTTGTGATTTAAAGCCCATGTATTAAGTACATGGTCACTGTCTGTGCAACTTCCCCTGCAGAACGTCAGCTTTTAAAATGAGTCATTTATATGCAAACATTGAATTTAATTAACATCAAATCAGAAAATGATTCAGTTTGCTGTGAATCCTTGAAATGTTCAGTCTGCTAGTCTGGTGCAAACTCTTGCATTTTAATTAATAATAACTGACTGAAAGCAATATTTCTAATAGGGTGCATTTGAACTGCTGAGCGGTGACTTTCCTTTAGAAATTACTTTGTGTAATATGGCTGTATCTGCAAAATAACTGCAGCCTTATATTTTCTTTTTGCAACAAAGTATAACATTTAACACAGAGTAAAGCAATAAATTTTCAAAGTCAAAAGAAAAACATCTTTAAAAGCTCCAATGTCAGATTGTTGTGCTTTACCAAATATTTCCATCTGTGCTCACACACTGTCTGTTAAAGCCACGATAAAAACAAAACAAAAACAAAAAGAAAAACAAGCGTTCCTTGAAGGAATTCATATCACTCGCCACCATTCGTGCCAAAGTTTTAGACCAAAATCATCTTATGTTGAGAAATTACATAATTGTTGTTTTTTTGCTCAAACCACGAAATCAACGTTATGCGCTACCTCGTGTGATGTTGCAAGATGTCAAAATGCTTTATAACTGACTGTCATTTAGAACCACATCAAATTTTACCTTAACATTTGTAAAACTGATTGACCCTTACAAAAAAATCCCATGAAATTCACATGTGATCACATGTGATTCCCATTTTCCACATGTGGTTCACATAATCCACAAAAAAAATCACGTTTTCACATGTGGAAATGTGGGAATCACATGTGATTCCTATGTGATCACATGTGATCACATGTGAAAGTCACGTGATTTTCATGGGATTTTTTTGTAAGGGGAGTTATAGCCATTCACGTGTTGGCTAATATCTATTTGCTCTGGAGGCACAACTTTAATTGGATTGACTGCAAAAGGTAATCAGTAGTAGATGTTCCTCCAAAGATTACTTATTGAAGGTTTCATTACAACCTGTCCAGTGCTTCATGAGATATTTTGCTAACTGACAGACACGCACATAAAACATTATCACTCTTTTGTCTTTGGAGGCAGGTGATGATAATAACATAAAAAAACAGCTTTCTTTTTTTTTTTTTTTTGGCACCACAGCTGCTGTTAGCCAATGACAAGACTCTCCTTTGGCCGTTTATGCGTTCCTCCCAAAAAGGCAATGAATTGTAAAGGTGGTGATGGTGGCAGCCATATTCTTGCTCAAGCAAGCCAGACACTGTTGTAAACATGCAGGGAATGGAATAAGATGAATGTACACTTCAGGAGTGGAAAGAAACAGGCTGAATAATTGAAACTCCCTGCTCTCACACAGGCCGTGTGTCGAAAGATCTTGACGATCACATCGCATTGCTTTCAGTTTTCCAGTTGCCTTCCGCTCCGGGCAGCTTCTAGAGATCTGGGCAGCCTCTGCTGGCACACAGGCATTAGACATTCTCACACGTAAGCTCCATTTTCCCATGAGTGCTTGAACTCTATTCAGTGCACAAAGGGGAGATGGTGTTTGCAGGCTTTGATTTACTGACGGGAGCCTAAGATAGAAGGAGCCTGTGAGTTAAACTGTTTCAAATACTAAGCCTAGTAGACAGCAGTTAACCAACAAAGCCCCTTCAGGAATTGTGGGTCCTACTTGTCAGCTTGACATAACTCACCCTAACAGTTGCACTTTTAGTAATGGGGCTTTTCCTCCCTAGGGGCCCCCAAAAGGGCTCTCTATTTATCCAGAAACAGCAAAAGAGTAAGATTTAATGGATGTTTGTCGATTGGACACAAATGCCAAAATCACTGCCAGATCTCAATTTCTGACTACGTTACATCTGTCTAGAGGTTCATACACACATGCATGGCACTGGATATAAGTGCAAAAATTTTAGTTGTCACTAAATCACCTTTGCTGACTGTAACTTTAGCTTATCTCCACTGGCTTCTTGTAAAATTCGGAACAGAAAAATCTTACTTCTAACATAAGCTCTGTCTTATTTTGAAGTTCTTGTTGTTTCATATTTTCGTATCAGAGCACTTCACTCTTAGACTGCAGGTTTACTTGTGGTTCCTATAGTTTCTGAAAGTAGAATGGGGGGAGGAGCTTTCTCATGTGGAACCAACTTCCAGTTGATACCCTGTCTACTTTAAGAACTCTACTTAAAACTTTCCTTTTTGATAAATCCTATAGTGAGGGTTGGCTTGGGTTTCCTAAGCTTTTCCTTAGTTATGCTGCTATAGGCTTTGACTACTAAAAGATATACTGACCACATTTCCTTAGTCTCTCTATGTTCCATGTTTGTATATGCAGTTATTACTTATAATTATTTTAGGATTTGAATTAGTTTTTTTTTTTCTTTTTTTTTAAGTATAGTGCCCTGAGATGGCATTTGTTGTAAATTAGCACTATAAAAATAAACTGAATTTAATTGAGTATGGTGACATTTAGAAGTTCATTGCAGAGTTTTGCAGACTAGGCACTGACATACTGACAATCATTCACTGCCATGACCCATTAATCACTTCTGAGGTGGCAGGAAATCCTGGCTGCCTGATTGATACTTTGTGTCGTTGTGCTGTGAACAAGATTTGACTTAAGTGATGATGTAGAGCCTTCAGGAAGTTAGTTGAACAATATGTTGCTTGCCACACAATAATTTACCCGCTGGGTCTCTTCTGGTTGGACAGGGTGACTTTGGGTGTCAACTGTCAGCTTTGATTTCCAGATCGTTTTTACATAGTAATTGTTTGGAAAAGATGTCTTAGCTCATACACATTTTGGGCCAGGAGATTAATTAAACATTACTTATGCATGTTGTCATCAAGTGCTACCAGTATCCAAAAACGTTTAAAAAAAAAAAAAGCAGTCATTAAGAAATCTTACCATGGTCACATCATTAGTTGAATTTATAAACCTATTTAAATTCACAAACCTACCACAGTTAAATCAAAAAGAATCTATTAATAAATGTCAACACACATATATTTCCTTTTTAACCAAGCTGTTGGAGGCATAAATGTCAGAGTCAAGCGTGATTGCTGTTTCCCCACAGCTCAGTTCAAGTTACAAAGGCCGTGAGACACAAGGGGGTGAGCGATTTGCACAGTTAAAATCTCAAAATCTGACTGCAAAGTATTTTTACAATGAAGAAAAAGAATATTAGAGCTGCTGCGTGGGTTCTAAGACACATGGCACACGGCAAGCTCTAGCAGAGTGCCTTTCAAATGAGAGGTGCTGATGTTGAAGTCATTAATGGGTAGGGAGGAACGAGAGGAACAGAGATTATATTTATGAGATGAAACATGCAGATGAACATGTGTGCATGCATGCATATATACATACACACACACACACAACAATGCAGCAAAGTTTTCCAGACAGTAGAGTGATGGCATGTAATTATTTCCTCAATGGTCGACCATGTGTTTATCAGAATGTTAATGTATGCATAATAACAGGCTCCACGACGCCTGCAAGAATGTCAAGGCTGTCGGCCCGTCAATCAAGCCTCAAAATAAAATGGCAAATAAGTATTCAGTGCCGTCATGCTAAATGACAGACAGAGCCCCCTAACAGCCCTTGAGCTGACAAATATTAGGCCAGTGCATTGGGTGAAATTATTGTATTAGGGAACGGAGTGAAATGGGTGGTCAGCTGGCCACAAGCGAACCGCAGTCTGACATGTGGAGTGCAGAGCTGAGAAGTCAAAAGTATAGAGACAGACAGAAGAAACAGACACAAGACTGTTCAGAGCAAGGATTGGATCAGGGCTGGCCATAAAAAATGCATGGCCAGAGATTTTCAGCATGTAGTTGTAGCAGACAGTAAAGAGCAGACAAAGCATAAGGCTATACACACTTGTAGCAGGTATTGATTATCTGCACGTCTTCTGGGAGACTCTAAACAACTGAGGACTGAATCCTTCTTGGACCCTGCAAGAAGTTCTTTAGGTTACAAAAAACCCTAAAGTGCTAAAATTCACATTTCTTTTTTATTTTTGCTGGATATTGACTAGTGTACTCTGAATCTAGTCAGTTACATTCTATCCCATCTGACTTTTAGCTTTAGAAACACAAACAAGAAAATAGGAAAACTCTGGCCACCACGTAAAATATGTTTCATTAGCTGTCAGGTTACTTTTCTTTGCTGTACTCTCCTCTTTTAGTTCTTACACACTCACACACACATTTACCTTATTAAAGAAGACTACCTTATTAGCATAAATTCCAGGAGAGGTTTTCTTCACATTAGTTCAATGACATGTTGAATGTGGAAACTGTATCAGAGGGAGGAGACGAACACGAGCTAGGCCACTTCTTCCCAAACTTTACAGCGTTTTGACATACAAAATAAAGGTTGTAGAAACATGTGACCCAGAATAGTAATGGTTTAAGTGTACCAACATGCAAATAAGGCATTCAACAAAGACTCTTCAACCATATTATTGTTTTTATTAATTTTTGACTAAAGGTGTTTGTTTTGGGCGGTTTTTCGTCACAATTATGGCAAACTAGAAAAGTGAGGTCTCTATCCTAACTTTAGAAACCACTGAGCCGGGCTCTTCAATTGGATATTAGATTGTAACAGTTGTATTTTTGAAGGGTCCCATTAATGCAACAGGTGAGATCAGCTTTACTGCCAGAATTTGTGCATCCCCTTCCACGTTGATCTAGTGGACTGAAGAAAATGAAGGAAAGTAAAGAGCCTTGGTTAGCAGGACTAGCAGCAGCACACTCTTCTGTACCCAAAGCTTCAGTTTTTTTAACTGCGGGACTTGAGGTGAGTAAACTTTAATTCACCCTAAGTCCCAACCATGTAGACAAGGGGGTTGAATATTCAAAGAAAAATCAAATAAATGGCGACAAATATATTTGTTTTTGATTGCAATACCCAGCCTGACTGCCTGGTTTAGATGGAGGAGAACATGCTCTCTGACAAATGTGGACACTAACTGGACTCATGTTTCAGTTTTACTCAACTAATCTTACAGGTTGTATGGACTTTGTAGGATTGAACAAAAGTTGGTAATAAAGGACAAACACTGGAATCCCCTGTACCAGTGTTGCTGAGTTATTGAATGTATGTAATCATAACAAGTATACAATGAACTGTTACAAGATGCATCTGTAACCTTCAAAAACATAGCTTCTGTTATAATTTTAGCTCCCATTTGGACCAGATATTATAAAGCCTGTACTTTTCAATAATCCTTCCTCTGAGATGAATCAGGATAGTCACTTTAAAGAGGGTGAATACCTATGTGATCACTTATTTTACATTACATATTTTTACTTGGTATTACTCTGTAGAAATTTGACTTCACTTTGACATTGAAGAAGATTTTTTATTTTTACTTATTGTAAGAAAGGCCAATTTATATTGGCCATGATTGATTTATGACAGCAATAAAAGCATTAGACCTCCAAGGGGGTAAATATTTTTTATAAGTACTGTACGTAGAATTCCAGCTAAAGTGGACATAGATCTGATTTATACATATATATAAAGTGAAAGGTACAGTTAGATGGTCATCACTCAGTGTTTTATCTATGTAAAGTCTTTTTTTTTTTACTTTTTCTTTGCACATTTTTTACTTGTTTCAAAGATGTCCCAATGCAGACAAATACTGACAATTGTTGGATGTTCTTTTGTTAGGCAAGGTTTAGCTGCTTAGCTTTGGGGAAACAACAAAGAAGAAAAAAAAACAACAACAACTTTGCATTCATTGCAGTCATTCATCAAAACAGAAACATCTGCTTTAGAAAGATTTTCTGTGCATGAGCCAGCAATAGCGAGCCACAACTCATCAAAGATACAATAGCTTTGTCTTGAAAAATGTACTTGTTAGAACATTGCTGTCATACCTGTCACTGACTAGCTGTCTGCCACCACAATGCAGTGCATCAGACTATAAATTGTTTATTCTCCTCCTATTACCCATGCCTTGAGCAAATATTTAACAAAACTGATAGGGGAAAGAAAATGTTCGTGACAGGAAGCGCAGCTGTAATTGTGGAGGAGATGTATGAGAGCCTGCTCAGCCGATTCCTCCGCTCTTCATCTATTAAAGCAATAAGAGCTCTTCGGCTGTCGCTGGCAAGCTCTGAGGCTCTTATTGGCAAGGACACCAGGGGCAAAGTCTCACAAGTGTAAATCTTTAAACAGTGAGGTCACCTGCACAGATTTAAGAGAATTAATGTCAGGGCCCCGAGGACAGGATGACGTGTCACTCCGTATGACTGAATGCCACTGAATCGAGTTAACCAAGCGGGGTCGTTTCGCAATAATCAATTCTTAATTTCATGCTGAGTGCCTCAGATTAATCTGTGCAGCAAGGAAAAGTGAGGTGAGCTTTGATTTTTGGGCTGTGTTACTACACTGTTGTTGTTTTTTTTTAACTCAACAAAGACTGAGTAGACAGATAGGGAAAATGGTAAGTGGGGTTCCTGTTTGCTACTTAAGGACATTTAAAACTCTAATAATGTGCCAGTGAAAAGCTTTAAAATGACAGCAGCGAGACCATTGTTGCAATCCAATTGCTGCAGACAATATACAGTAGTGGCGACAAATTAGAATTTATTGTAGATTTTCTGTAATTCACACAGGGTCATTTTCTGCATGCATAAATATATACATACACTCCCACTGAAGTGTGGTTTAATGTCGCTTTGCAAACCACCTCAACTGCATGCTTTCTGTATCCATCAACTAACTTCTGGCATAATTCTTGCTCGACATTTTGATTTTGTAGATTTCATTTTTGTTGAACTCCTAGCTCAAACATGGCTTTTAAGCAGCGGCTACAAATTTTCAATAGGTTTTAACTCAGGGCTTTGGGCAGCATGTCAGCTTAGTGGTTAGCACTGTTGCCTTACTGCAAGAAGGTCCTTGGTTTAACCTTGGGCTGTTCCTGGGTCTTTCTGTGTGCAGTTTGCATGTTCTCCTTGTGTTTGTGTGGATTTTCTCTGAGTATTTAGGTTTTCTCCCACAATCCACAAATGTTTAGCCTACCTTCAGGCCCAAGCCTTAAAAAAGATCTGTGATCTCAACAGGATTTGCCTGGTTAAATAACAGTTAATAAATGAATAAATTAAACCATTCCAAAAGCTTAATATTAGCTTGCTTTATTCATTCAGAACTTAATTTGATTTGTATTTGGCTCCAAGTTTTAACCATCTAGCTCAGGGGTAGGCGATTCTGGCCCTCAAGTGCCACTATCCTGCATGTTTTACTTGTTCCCTTGCTCCACCATACCTGATTCAGTGGTTTAATTACCTCTTTGTGTTCTGCAGAAGCCTGTCAATCACCCATTGATTCAAATTAGGTGTGTTGGAGCAGAGAAACAAGTAAAACATGCAGGATGGTGGCCCTTGAGGTACCCCTATTGATTTAGGGTGACATTAAAGTATTTCTTCTTTATTATTTCATTCACTTTGTGTAATACACCAATATCACTGGCAGCAAAGCAACTCCACAGCATGATGCCCCCACCACCATGCTTGACAGTGGGTGGTGTTTTTGCATTTTTACTTGCCATTGTGGTCAAACAGCTGAATCTTTTGGACCCTGTGTGGATTAGAGAAAAGCCACAAAAAAAACTTGTGCACCTAGCTTTTATTTTAATAAATAGAATATATTTATGGAAGTTGTATGTTGTAGAATTATTCCTTGGAAAAAGAATGGCTCTAATAAATAATTAAAATCCCAACATTAATAAAACATTCAACCCCATAGTGAATTTATGTAAGCTTCTTATCACAACTGTAAAAGCATTTTACCAAGCTAAGAAAGAAAAATAAACCAAGGTCAAGAAAACCTACCACTCATCTCGGCAGCTTTAAATTAGAGAACCAATAACATTCAGTTGCAGTAGTGGTGGAAACCACACAATGCATTACAGACACTAAAAGCCAGAAAAAAAACATTTTCTGTAGGGACGTTTAGTAGTGTGTTCTGCCATGCATTTAAATGACCTCATCTCATAGACGGATGTAAGATTTATGAGCATTTTTAGTGGATAATCAGCAATATCAGAGTCAGATCAGTATGCTTCAGTAAACTGTTTATTGAATCAAACAAGCAGATTTTACTGTGATGTTCAGCAAGCTAAACTGACAGCAAATAAGGGAAAAAAATGTTATGTATCATCTCCTACAGGTCTAATGAGGCTTTTCTTTAGTGTGACCTTCAAACTGGTAAACGCACACACAAACGTAAATACACACTTTCATGCTCAGGACATACTTTCTAATCTGAGGGGCCAATCTGATGAAAACAATCACCCGGTTAATTAAGAACAGTTTAGCAGCTGAGTGTATCAAACACACACACACATGCAGATCCTCAATCACAAAGCAGAGTAGAGCTTAGAGCGGCTTACTTATTTAGTAAATCATTTCTCTTATCTCTTAGGTTATGTAAACAGCCAAAGGGGTGGTAATGCAATCTCCTGTGCTGCTTACTCAAGTCTCAGATCGGTGACAAAAAAAAAATCCTTTCCTTTCCTTTGACAAAGTACCATGTCTCACAGAGTGATGGTGAGTGAAAGAAAACCCTATTTATCACACCTTTCTTACAGACTTCTGTTTTATGACACCTATGAGCTGTTTCCGCTGATGAGAAAATATTCAAATTGCCGGTCTGTGCGTGCTGCCTCTCATTCAGAAGCTTGACACAGAGTCACGCCTGTCAAAGACTGATTTAGTTACTGACCTTGTGTAATTGAATCGTAACTAATTGTAATTAGCAATCAGGGGGCTGGAACCACCCACCTCGTAGAGAACAGTATGCGTGCCATCAGGGAGGCTCACAACACTGCTGTCACTTGTATTGCTTGTCAGTTAAGAGGAAAAACGAATCAGTCACAATATAAGACTTTATGAACAAAGAAGTCTTCCACAAGCAACTTGGACAAGTCATTACAAACACATCTTTTTGTTTATATCCGCGGGCGCCTGGAACTTCATCTAAACCAAACTATCTTTTCTACCATTTTAAGGTATTCTGGTCTGTTCACACTCTTATTATGGAGATATGGAGATGAATCTATTTTTCTGAGAAGTGCTATTTTATAAGTTTAATTAATTTCCAGTGAATAGGGGAAAATAAAAATAGGGACATCTTGTTCTGACTCTAATATATATATATATATATATATATATATATATATATATATATATATATATATATATATACAAGATTTATTTCCATCCAGTGTTGCATTAATTTTTCACTAAGATCTTGCATTGATGATGGTAGAGTCTGACCGCTGCGCAAAGTCTTCTCTAGCACATCCCAAAGATTCGCAATGGGGTTAAGGTCTGGACTCTGTGGTGGCCAATCCATGTGTGAAAATGATGTCTCATGTTCCCTGAACCATTCTTTTACAATTCAAATGATGAATCCTGGCATTGCCATCTTGGAATATGCCTGTGCCATCAGGGAAGAAAAAAATCCATTGATGGAATAACCTGGTCATTCAGTATATTCAGGTAGTCAGCTGGCCTCATTCTTTGACACATACTGTTGCTGAACTTAGACCTGACCAACTGCAGCAACTCCAGATCATAGCACTGCCCCCACAGGCTTGTACAGTAGGCACTAGGCATGATGGATGCAACACTTCACCTGCCTCTCTTCTCACCCTGATGTGCCCATCACTCTGGAACTGGGTAATTCTGGACTCACCGGACCACATGACCTTCTTCCATTGCTCCAGAGTCCAATGTTTATGCTCCCTAGCAAATTGAAACTTTTTTTTCCAGTTAGCCTCACTGATTAGTGGTTTTCTTAAGGCTACACAGCTGTTAACTGGTTATGAGAAATCACTACTTTGAAAGTGACAAAATGGGCTGTTCCATGTTGTTTATTCTTTCCTTTACCACTACCATTTTTACCTTCCCACACCAAGCTTCCCACCACAGCTACCACTACATTTCCCCATCCCCCCCACACACATACACAGTCTGATCTAGGAAAAAGCCTTCTTTTTCACATAATAAAAAGATAAGCATGCTATCTCCAACCAATATCTGTCAAGTGCCATTAGTTTTCCAGCTTTTCCATTTCGCTCTGTGGATCCATACTCTGTGCCTGGTAATGATAAAGTCACTTAAATGAATGGCTCTTGGGCTGGCTGTAGATAATCTTTACTGAAGAACAGTTGTTGGTGTTCCACCACTCAAAACACCTGCCTTTTCTTTGTAACTGTGTTATATTACATGTTGCACATGAACAGAAAACACAAGAGTTGATTTCCACATTTTCTTTTCTTTCAAAAGAGTTAAAATACTTCAGTAACACAGGTCAACAACAATCCATGGCATTTTCATAACCCTTCTTTGATATTTTAAGAAACTTGAAATGGTTAGCTTATCATATTGATTATGCTGGAAAAGAGAAAAAAATAGTGATCATGACAATTACAGGTGAAAGAGAAAGCCAACGGTCAATGGATTTTATTTGTCACATGGCACACCACCTAAAAAAAATCAGTTAATGGGCTTTCTTAGCATGCCAATTATAATCACTGAGTTTATACACATATAAACACGCTTTACTGTATTGTTTTATGATTATATCACAAGTATTTTCTCATTATTGATAGTTTGTCAGCATTTGATATGCATATTTCCGCAATTTCCGGTTAAGTTTTACATTAAATACAAGTTACATTTCATGGACGTTTCTGAAGCTATCAGTTTATTATTTTGTGTCCTTTAAAAACATAACAACATTGTCCATGTATAAGAAAATATCTGTGCACTAGTTATAAAACAAAATAAAATAAACCTTTCAGTTTTTATACCATATTTTATTAATCTGATTTGACTTCTTTATTTGACCTTTTATTTTACTTCGACTTTTCTAAATGTGTGAGGACCTTCTGAAAAAGAAAGTAAACTGCAAAAAACTTCTAACAGAAATAGTTTGTTGAAAAACATACTTTAAAAGTCACGTATGTCTGCAAAACTGTAATTGTTTTAATCTCAGGTCTAGGCTCTTTTAATTACAAAAGTGAAAGTTATCAAAATGCTTTCTGTTGTATTCACTTTACCATTGTCTTGACACAATAGGAGGGTAAAACATGTGTGTCACTTGCATTCTCAATAAGCTTTCTGTTCCCTGCCATTTTCAAAAGCAATGTCAAGTCGTTATTGTGATTGTGAAAGAACATTGCCTTTATCCACTATACTAAACTTTAAAACTTTAACAATGAATGTTATTATTTCTGAGGTAATTAAAGTAGGAACAGCATATATATATATAAACAATCAAAGTTTTTCCAGACAAACATCCAGTGCACATTTTTGTTTGTTTCATGTTGGTGCTGTGACACACCCGCCAAAGAAGTATTTGGTGCTGAGGACAAATGCCCCTTAAAAAAGTCACAATAAGTAGACACATTGTATGTTGTGGAACACTTGCTTTACATATCCTTTTTCAGATTTCAACTAAAGCCACTGTTGTTTTCATTCAGTTCAACTTAGAGGCCATAGAGTTCAGTCTGATCACATCTCCATGAACATGCTGAATATTCAGGCTTGTTATTTAGACATACATAAATAATAATAGCTTCATTTTATTGCTTTGGCGCACAGGAATTGGCTCTTTAAACCTATACCTTGTACAGTTTTTTTTTTGCAAGTCTTTGTTTACATTTCATTGTGTGGTACACTGTAAATGCCAAAGTTGACAGTTAAAAATGAAATGTGCAAAAATAAAATTGTGGATTTTGATTTTTGGAAAATAGTCATTTATATTAATTGACTGATTAAATTATTACCTGATGAGTTAAAAATAATTGTGGATGTGCTGTAATAGTTTTCACACACACACATAAGTAAAATTAATAATGAAAACATGTAAGTAGAAAAATCATGCTTTGTCACATTTTGAGTACATAAATATGTGACACTTTGGGTGTGAGTCTGAGCATTGACACAACAAAGTCCTGTTATATATCACCATGCTAACTTTATAATTTAAAAATGGAATATTTTAACATGACATGAACATTCATTATTTATTTGTTTGCCTGAATCAGCCTGCAGGGTGCCTATGATGTTCAGTACTTACCTGAGGGTGGAATTTATATACATCAACATACTAAAAAAATTACACATTTCAGCTTTCAGTTCTCTTTTGTGTGTGTGCGTTTCATGCAACTTCCACAGAAGATCATCAAACATGTGGGAGCTTTGTATGTGCATCTATTTCACGCAGCTTATGCTGAATGAAGAAGACTCAATTTTGCATAAAGTGACATACTCTAGATTTGCAGAGCTGGCTCAGCTCAGCACGTAAGTCATCCATATTGAGCCCAACACTGAATTCCCCCAACAACACTGCCTTGCTTATTGTCATAGCAACATACCCTAAGTACTCCCAACTCACAGTGAAGATTTGATGTTTACACAGTAAAAAATCTTCGTCAAGGTTTTTTGGTTTCACATCTTTTTTTACAAGTGTGTGACAATTTACTGAGTGGAACCAAGAGCTTATCCTGATATATCCTAAAACAGACTGTAAGATATTGAGCTGTAGTTAGAAAACATCAATAAAATAGCCAATATAACTGATGTCAGAAAGAAAAAAAAATCCCCCTGAATAAATTTTCAGTCTATCAAAGCATTAAATTAAATAGGATATGCATCAATTTACTCAAACTGTTATGTAACTTCGAAGTCAATGCTATGTCAAGCTGATTTTAAGGCGTTTCAAGGACTTATCCACCACAGCTGTCAGCTGCTGAGGTTTGTTTCTGAGGCAAAAGATTTAGTCAAATGTATTTTTACTTGCTTTCTATGCACCCAAAAGAACAATTTTAAATCAACTGATCAAAACAAGTGTTAATATGTCATATATATATTTAAATTGAAATTAATCAATAGTTACAAGTTTTATTATATATATATATATATATATATATATATATATATATATATATTCCCTTCTCACCCTCCGCGGGTGGTCTTTGTTTCATCCTCTGAGCTCGGGTCCTCTACCAGAGGCCTGGGAGCTTGAGGG
>NC_051431.1:20777524-20812434 GCF_001649575.2 Kryptolebias marmoratus
ACATCTCAGTCCAGAAATGTGCAGTTCTAGGCACAGCCAAGATACTGCGCAGAACCCTCAAGCTCCCAGGCCTCTGGTAGAGGACCCGAGCTCAGAGGATGAAACAAAGACCACCCGTGGAGGGTGAGAAGGGAATTTTTTTTTTAATATATATTATAAAACTTGTAACTATTGATTAATTTAAATCAATAATTTAAATTAATCAATAGTTACAAGTTTTATTATATATATATATATATATATTATAAAACTTGTAACTATTGATTAATTTAAATTTTCTCCAGAACTAAGGGTTGGTTAGACTGTTGGCGACTAGTTAGAGACACAAAAATGTGAGAACATTGGAAATTTTCACTTGGAAACACGCTGAGACTTTGTTGCAACCTTTTTTTATAGCACTCAGTCACAATTTGTCCTTTTAGGTTGCCAAAACCTATCAGAGTTGTCTTACAGTTGTCACACTTTAGAAACTAAATTGAGAAAGGTTTGAGACATCTGTTTTGTTGCACAGTTTCTTTTCTTTTTTTTTTTTGGACATGTTTGAACTTCAAGGATCACCACAGTAAGTTCCTGCAACTTGTGCAAGGAAATTGAAAACCCCCACAGACATTTCATTTCATTTGAAAACCCCTTTACAAATGTTCACAATTTATCACTAACACTCACAGCCCAGTGAGACACAGACTTAAAGATTTTGTCATTACCAAAAATCCAACACCAATAAACCTGTTCTTTTTGAACACTCACAGTGTGTTTCTTGTCACTGATCACTTTGTAGCATTTTTTTAAGAGACTGTGTTAAGAGGAATGAAACAGAAAAAGATAACTCATTAGCAATAAGCGACCAAAAGAAAGAAGTTATTTGAGAAATTCTGGTGAAATCACACCTCAGATGTAACTTACAAAAGCAAAAGTGACTGTTTTTCTGTGGTCTGATCCTGCTTCAGCTGTTGGCAGGGAAACCACAGGTGCTTGCCAGATTCTTTGGGTCTGTACTGTCCAAATTTAAAAAAGAGGAGGTTCATGACGAGCTTCTCTTATTAAGTTGGTCAGTGCTTTAGTTTAGTAAGAACAAGAATGGCTCATCTCCTGGAGTTCTGCTGTCAGTTCCAAAGCTATGTGCATTTAAAATTAGGACCAACAAATTTAAGTTAACTGCATAACATGCCCTGTATATAAAAGATCAAGATAAAAAGTTTCAAACCTGATTTGATTCTTCTTAGTATTATTTTTCTGCTGGTACATTATTAAATCATGAAATAACTAAAACTTGTATAAAGCAAGTTTTTTTTTACATCTTTATTTAAAAGAAAATTTGAGATACAGAGAATAAGGTTTTGAAAACAGAAATCTGTGATCAATATTTGAACTTGGTGGAAGATAACCTTGCTGAACCTCTTCCCAGCTGCTGTCCAAAATCAACATGTAGAAAAACTTCTTCAAAAACTAGTCACATACCCTGAATACAGGATAGATTAATAAATTATGAAAAACTAAATATTATATAGTCTTTCAAACAAAAACAAAACTAGCTTTCAGTAGGGTCCTTGACATAGTCGCAATAGGTATTATTTTTACTTTACTCCTCTGATGCACCCGACGTTTCATGTTAGGAATAAGCATTACAATTTGAAATGTTCAAAGAAGAAAATATCTTTTTTATTATGTAGAAGGACTAAAAGTAAAATGTGACTTGTCATTCAGTTGTACTGCACCTAAACTACTTGTTTAGTTTGAGTCAAGTGTATCCTTTGTGTATCTTTTCATAATGTTAACCTTGCATCTTGTAAAAAGATACCACATATTAGCAAATGCATATATGTCAGATAAATCATTTGCAAAAAAATTAGCAAGACATTATGCTCTTTGTGTCAGAATGAATTTCATTGGTATTTCAATTTTAAAAGTAACAAAATAGAAAATGTAGAAACATTTCCTTTTTCTGTTTTGCAACAGAAGAAAGATACAATGAAACTAGCAATCCTTGAAGAACTTTGAAGGAATACGTGCCATTTGTCAGCTTGCATTCAAAAGTTTTAAACAAAGATCTCATGTGATCTGGACTTTAAGTATGTGTTGGGTGCGAAGCTTCACTACTACCACACCAAATTTTAGCTTAATATTTGTAAACCTAATTGTGCTATGGCCATTTTTGTGTTGCTAAGATCCACTAGCTGCAATGACCATCTTGAATAAAGTTGACTCTAAAAGTTAATCAGTTGTAGATATACAATCCAGTGACTACTATCTGTGAATTTTGTTAAAACTGTCCAGTGTTTCATAAGATGATTTGCTATAAGACATGTAAGATAAGTACATGTTTGCCTAACTTTCATGATAACAAGCAATAATGAAAATGGCAGAAGAAATCCTTCATTTGTAATGACAATTATCCAGTTAAAAAGACCTTTTCGGAAGAAAAGATAAAGCTACAAAATACTGTCTCATGAGCCCAGATTTACAATATAAACAATTTTTAATTAAAAAAAAAAACTTTATAAAAAATATATCCTTTGATGACTACAGTGGTCTTCATGTACCAGAAAGCCCACCTTACCCTGTATATGTGTCACAAAGAAATTCTGTCATTCTTTTACATTAAATTTAAGTACTTTGGGTTGATTGTTTGTTACTAACATTTTTCTATATTGGTGCTCAAAAGAAAAATATTGGTTACTGACCTCTGTGGCGGTCACACTAATCACAAAGCACAAAATACTTAGCAATCATGGCTACTGGGTTTGAGGTTTGCGGCCGAGTGGATTCATCAAGAAAGTCAAGGTAGATTTCATTTATCAGGATTCTTCATCCTATCAAACTCAACAGCAAGCCAATTGGTATTTCAGGTTGCTGAAATTGCCCTTTAGCCACAAGGCTCAGACCTTTTTGTACACTGTGAAGTAATATTGTTGACTGTACTTTACCTTGTTACTTTGAAAAAAAAATAGAGATTGTAATGTAGAATCCACTTTCTCTTGTGCCAATGTGTCTTTAGAATTACACCATCCAAAAAACACCTCTTTTCATAAATCTAACATTTTCCACCCACGTAAGATTTGCTTTCAAGACATATCCCGGTAAGCCTCCTTGTCTAGTAATTATACCCTGCAATGCCAATATCTAAATTAATGTTTCTGTTGTCGTTCAATTGAGAAATAACACACACACACACACACACACCTACACACACGCACACACACACACACACACACACACATATATATATAACATATTTGGTGTAGTATCCTTTAGTTCATGTATGTAGATTAGTGCAGATTTGACCACATAAAAAGGAGTTTATGTCTGCTTGATTTAAGAGGCTCTAAATCAGCAATAAATCTGTGAAATAAAATAGAAGAAAGAGTCCAAAACTGGTTTCTAGATGGATGAAAGGTCCAGCGGATGTTGTACCTCCCTGTCCAGTAATGTTGGTTTGCTAGGTAGATTAACAGAGGTCCTAAGCTGAGTGCTACAGATTGTCGGGATTTAAGGATTTATCGGTGAGGGATTGATAGTAGCGCGTGTATCGTGGTGGAGATTGAGAGCAGATGGCTGTGATTTGGGCCTGATTATCCAGTCGGTATTGTCACTGATCTCCATCATCCTGTTTCAATTTATCAGGAAATGCAGCTCATCTCAAAAAAAGAATCCAACAGCCACAATCTCATGCTACAGACTTAATGGGGTAGATTAAAACTATATCTTCCCCCTTTTCTGCAATAACTGTGTCACTCTCCTGACCTTATAAAGCCCATTCTTGGGTTAAACATCACCACTTATGCTAACATTATGAAACATCCAACATTTAAGTTCATCTGGCCGTATATGATGCAATGAATGTTCTATCTTTATTGCTAAAGTAGGTAAAATGAGTGCAGACCATAAAATTAGATCATGGGCATTCTGAGGAAAGATACATTCTGTTTCAGAGAGGGTCTGCCAAGGGACAAGGGCCAAATTGACTTGCCAAAGAATGAAATTAATTTGTAGCAATAGCAAGTAGTGAATGCTGGAAGGCAAACAATAATCATCTCTAACATGAGCATATGTCATCCGGGTGTTTCTTGGCACCATAAAGTCCATTAACAGCCAGTTTCCATCAACTGTGATGGTATGTCCAAAGCTATGTCACACTAAGGTTAACCAATCCTCCTCATATGGCATATTTAAAACAAGGTTAATCCTGGTGGTGCTGTCTCCTCCTTACTGAGAGCACACTAATCTATGAGCTCCATTAAAATCCTCGGGAAGGTAAACTCATGAGTTTTATACCAGATACAAATACCTACTTTTAACTACTGGCAACTCATTCTCACTAAAATAAAAAACAAAAAAAAGAAACGTTTGATTGACCATAATAAAAGTATGTTTTCATATTATAATCCCACTGAGTTTTGATTTGTTAAATATTTTATTCTTGTTGTATCTAAATTTAACACTTGAAGTAACTTGTATAAAAATTAAAAATATATTTACTAATTGATATGGTGATGTGTTTCAGATGTCTTTCAGGTGAAGTCAACACAACTGACTCAAGTTGTACTACTGCTGTTTTTCAACTTAAGTCATTTAAAAAGAATGAACCAGTGTATCTTCTGTCAGGGTCAATATAAGAGCCATATAAAGCCATACTGGATTTCAAGGCCAAGATTGTTCAAGAATATCAAACTTTCCGAGTTAGAATTCCAAATTTTGGGGTTGTTCCACTTTTCTTTTTTAAAGTTAGAAACTCCATCTTCTGAGATCAAATAAAATGCAGCATAAGCCCTGTTGTTTTGTCTCAATCAATATGGTACAAGTACCACAAAGTACAAGATTAATTTTTGCTTCTCAAATCTGACTCTACTTATTAAACAAAAAAAAAAAAAACATTTATTATAGTAAGATTTGTTTGACACGCCCAGTTAAAATGAATCATACTCAGTTCTATTAAAAATCTGAACTGAGCCCAAATAAATTAGTTATCACTGGCAACTACTGACTTGCTTCACCTTGAAGGAAAGCCATAACATTTTGTAAATTTATATTATTTTTATATTCTTTTAACAAGTTATATTGTTTTGAGTGTATAACTAGTTAACATTACCTTTTCAGGGTTACAAACACAAGAAATGGTGAAACAGTTTCAGGTTCTATTCTGTATGGTCTACATCACTGAATAAAACGATGTTCTTGTTCCTCTGACTTCGACTAAAGAAGAAAAAAGGTCACGGTTTTCACTCATTTTCATCCTTTCTTCACAGTAATTGATTCAGCGTCAAATAAAATAGCACACACACTATGAAGGAAATGAATTCATTACCTGTGCTTCTTTTTCAATCTGTCTGACACTATGCATGGTAAGCACATAAGATAATTTTGTCAACCATAATATGCACTTTAAAAATGGATGCTTCGGTTTATAACCAGCACAGGGTTCATTATTACATTGCCTTGAAATAAAATTTAAAAAGAAAGTGTGAACATTTTCAGTGAAAGATAGGCTTTAATTAAAATAAGTTTAAAAGGAATGAATTAAAATAAATAAATAAATTTTAAAAACAGGCAAAACAACACACTTCACCTTCAGTCTCTCTTACTTAAAGCCACGCTGGTGGAGTGACACTTCATCTTAGTTCAGATCCCTGAACAATTTATGTGACAGAACTCCTTGTGAAAAAGGCTGTGGGTATAATTTACACCAGTACAGGGTGTGAGTGAAAACCCCACTAACATAAACCATTAATAAAACCCCCACATCTCATTTGAAAAGTGTGCCTTTTTGTGTGTGATGCAAGCCGTCATGGATATGTACGTGTATGCGCGTCTTCGGCCTGATATACAAGACCCAGGGCAGGTGAAAAACACGGGAGCTCTAAATTTGGAGTCTGTGGCACCTCAGTAATGAGTATAAGGGGACACCACAGGTCACCGACAAACAATGACAACCCCATGACCCTGTCTGTTCTACATCGACTGCATTAGTGCTCCAGAGCCACTTTAGTCAAACAAAAACATGCGTGGGTTCTGAGGAAGAGTAGCTCTTATTGCTACTGCCTGTCTCCAGTTGTTGAAAGATACTTTTGTCGTCCCCCCTCTTTTTTGTTCTTTTCTTTCAGCCATTCAGCTGGGAATAAAAAGAAGAAAAAGTTGGTGTAGCTTTTGTGACTTCAATGTCACTTTGTCAGGGAAATGTTTAGCTACTTGTCAGAGCAGATTATTTCTAATGCTTCAGCCAACTGGTTCATTGTCGGCAAATTTGGTAAACAACATGACTCATTTTCTGCAAATTTTCCTCTGTGAGAGAAAACAGCTAGATCTTTGAGACTTGAATCTCATTTGTTCTCTAGATTTAATACATGAGGCCTGCAAAATGTGTGCTCAGCTTTTCCAGGGAGGAGAGAGAACAAGAGCATTTAAACATCTGTTTGAATGAGTTCTCAGAAACTCGAGTGCTTCTTTGTGATGCAAGTCAAAAATAAAAAGACTGCATGAAAACGAGAGACATAAAGTCTGCAGGGCGCTACACACGTTATTACCATATTTACAAATGCTAATGAGAACTTTTGAGCAGAGGTTAACACTCTTTTAACACTGAGGGCTACTTTACCCCTACATATTTAACGTTATGGCATGGAGAGAGCCTCTACATTAAAGCTTCAGATTGTTTATATTTTTGACTTTGGAAGGGCCTTCTTACTCTACGCTATAGGGATAGAAGCATTATGCTAATGAGAGTTTGCCCTGTGAAGAATACATTTGCAGTTGGAAAACATTTTGGCTTCTGCCTTGGGAGCTAATTGAGTGCTCTGACAATGCAGTGCTTGGCTGGTTCACATACACACAAGGTTGGAAAATTCAATTTCACAGCAGGTTCAGAGCACTCAAAAAAAAAAAAAAAAATACTGGTGGCAGGATTAAAGAGTCTGAGCTGGCTCTGTAGCTTCATGTCTGGCTCCGTGGGTATGTTCTTTTCATTACACTGTTGTGTTTTATTGTTTTATTGACCAGCTGACAATGAGAATGAACATGGAAATACAGAACAAAGCCAAAAATATGGTTTTAGTCAATCATTTAAATGTACCATCTTTAGCCATATGGGGTAAATGTCATCCGCAGCCTTGCTGTGTTCAATGAGTGCTTTCTCTTCATTCACAGCATTGTTTCAACAAATACCAGAAAGACCTTTTTTTTTAGTGTCCTGTAAACCTTTCTTGATTTTTTTTAAAGTTTATCTCAGCAAGAAAAAATGCATAATCCAGTAGGTAGATTTTCATCAAATGTATTCATCCCAGGGCTGCATGGTGGCACAGTTGGTTATCTCTGTTACCTCACAACAAGATGGTTTTCTTCAGGTGTTCTAGTTTCCTCCCACAGTTTTAAAACATGCATGTTGGCCTAAATGGTGACTCTAAAATTGTCCCAAAGGTGTGATTATGTGTGTGACAGACTAGTGATGTATCCATGGTGTACCCTGCCTCTAGTCCTTTGACCTCTAGAGACAGACACCAGCTCAAGTGGGTATTGAAAACTGATGGATGGATATTAACCACATTTCTGTTGAAAAAAAAGAAACAGACTGAACTTGTTTTCATTTCAGGATTCTGAGATTACCTCTCAACATGGAAGGTTTTAAAGAATGCCATTACTTAAAGCCTTTTTAAGCCAATAACTCTGGAACAGTTCCTAATAGACTTTTTCACAACAATTGAAATCCATAGATAACAGGAAAACTTGTTTCCACTTCAGCAGTGGCTGACGGTAAAACGGATAGAGATATTTATTTTTTTTCATTTCATATACAACTCCAATCTCAAAGAATTTGTAGCAGTTTCTGCAACATTATTTCATAAACCTTTACATCATTGTCAGTTTTGCACTACAAAAAATAATTTACAAGGAATCCTGTGGTTGTTTGCAAGCACTAATAGCGCATACAGCAGCAAAAGCGCATACAGCAGCAAAAGCTATCTGTAGCACTTCCAGTTCAGCCTAGGGCTCCTCCAGCAGGAATACCATAATATTTGAGCCATAATATCCATGCAAGGCATGGTTAGAAGTGTTAAAAATTGGAGGGTTTGAGTTTTTAAAGATGGCAGCATTCCACTTTAATCTTGGCCATACTCGGGTTAGCTGTTAATTCATCAATCTGTTCAGAATTAAACTCTATTCCTCCAGTGTAGATCAAATACATTTTGATTAAATGCACAAAACGTATTGCATTATTAATCAATAAATTAATAATAATTTCCCACCCCTATAGTGTAATTATTTAGTTGTTATCCATTTAAACTCTTAAGATATTTATGTTTCCTTTCATAAGTTCTTTTCTTTAGTTTTCTTGATGGGTAAGACTGTTCCAGGAAAAAAAAAGTTTGGAACACTTTTTCAGACCTCAGCATTGTTCAACATGCTGTCAGTGACTAAGTTTTTGCTACAAACATATGCTCAACTTTATTTCACTTTCAATTTCTCCTTATCTGTTTTTTTGTTTTGTTTGTTGTTGTCGTTGTTGTTTTGTAATGCTTGTATCCTTTCACTTCTTAGTTCTGCGACCTTCAGAAATGAGTGAAAATAAAAATATAAATGAATTAGTTTAGAACACTAATACCGAGGTACACAAAAAGAGCTTAAATTTTGGTGAATGGGCTATTGTAGCCATGCTTTTCTGAAATTATTCTACCCTGAGTTGTCATTGTCCAGTGGAAAAATGTGTATGTGTGAAAAACGTTTATTCATTGTCTAATTGTTAAAAACACAATGCTGAACTAGAAGACATATTTACAGGCAGATCATGTGGATTGAAATTATTGACAGTTTTGGGTAAATAACTACATCAGAAACTTCAGCAATGTGGTTTTTAAGTGTCTGTCACTGTGACAGGCACATGCTGTGCTCTCTTGTATCATGCGTTTCAAGTATGTAATGCAAGTGGTAGAAGACCCCAGCTGGTACCACTGGCCCAGACCTTGACCCATCCACAGCACTGGGGTCGGTCTCAGTCATAGAAGATTGCTCTTTCTGCCTGTCTTGCTGAAACAGCACAGAAAGAGAGAACAAGAAAGTGTCAGTGTATGGCCTGAGGAAATCCAGAGGCAGAGGGACAAATACAAACTGTCTTCTTGCACAGATCCCAAAAATAACCTTACACATACACTAACACTCACTATGAAATATTCAGAATGACATGACATACAGAATAACTACATTAAGTAATTCAAGCTTATGCTTTAAGGATAGATTAATCATTTCATACTGTGGTTTATAAAGAACATCTTGGTCTATTTATGTTGGACACAAGTTTCCAATCAGAAGAATTAACTCTGTTGTGATCTATTTTTTATGTTGCCGAAAAAAAACAAAAAAAACAAGCCAATGTTGAAGACAGCTGCAAAAAAGAAGATGTTAGGAAGAGAAAACAAGTGTACTTTGAAGGTAGGGTTACAACATTTTTGGGACAGCCTGCAGATTTCTCATAGTCATCAACATAGACATGCCCTTGATCAAAGATGCACACTGCCGCCATTGTTTGCGCAGGAGACAGGAAAAAACTACTTCCTAAATTGCTCCTGAATACTGAGAAATCTATTTGTTTCTATTCCCTTTGAAAGAAACACAGCCAAATCATGTTTTTGTCTTACAAAATCCAATCTGAGCAAAAACCAAAGTACTGTTTGGTTAACAACAGTTTTGGACTTTGAACATTGTCAAAGCCACATCTTTTTAGAACTATAGGTTTTTGTTCCTTTTTTTTTTGATGGAATGCTTTGAACCTATTAAGTTTTGTTCTTCCATGGTAATTACAGGCAAATCCAAGCCTTAGTCGGAATTAGCATTATAATGCACAGGAAGCACATTTTCATTCCGTGTTAAACTCGTCCTGTGGCAGATAGCAGAAACATTCGCTCATAGGCATCACAGTTTTGTGCTGAACTCAGTCTCTTGCTAAATGACTCTTAATTCAGCCAGGACTTTTTCTCAGTCTGAATGCCTGGCAATTAGCATTCGGTGCTAGAGGTGCTATAGATTATGCTTTGTTATAGCAATGGGACCATAGAGCCCGAGGAGGAGAGGACGAGCAACGAACAATGTTAATTTCAGTATGGGGGTGGCCAATCGTGGGAGGATAAAGTTGAGATGCCAGCCTTTTTTCCATTTTAGCAAGTGAGTGCAATACACTATATACCTGGTTTTACTGAGGGCATGACTGAAAGCGATGCACCATCTAGACTCATTTGCACTTGCTAAATATATTCTAAGTGGATAGGCCTCAGTGTTGTTAATGATGTTGCCCTTCTGCTGTTTACCAACAAGTCTGCGATCTTCTCAGTGTGACAGAGAGAAACTGATAGAAAGGGAGAGCAACTAGGGCATCTTGGAGCAAACCGATTCCGTTGAAAATAAATAAATAAATAAAAAAGTAGGAGTTCATATTTTAGTCTGGTGGATGAAATGACCATGCGTTATAGTAGTCTGCCATTTTTTCTAGGGGGTTCAAAGATCCTTGGCATTTCTGTCACACATGGAAAATGTATCACACTGACCAAGTCCGCAAGTGGACCGATGTTCTGTCTGCTCATGTTTTGAAAAGAAGGACAGAGTAGCTAAAACTTGCAGCTTGTCTGCCGCATTTTATTGTGTTTGTTTAAGAATGAAATGAAGAAATGAAGACAAACATTAAGTCTACGTGTTTGTTCGTCCCCTTAAGACACACTGCTCTGTCATCAGTCATCTATTTGCTCCACTGTCATATAGGCATATGTTGGAGTTGTCCTGTCATGTCGCATTTTGTGAACTTTAAGATGGTGCTGACCTGCTTTATGTCGCTGCAGGGTGAGGAAACTGTGCGGTGGGATGATGGCATGTGGGCTGGTATGCCGTATACCAGTGTGACTCTCTGGTCAGGTATAAGTAAGCGCACACGTGACAGGTCGCCATCCTAATGCTTACATGTTGCTTTTTCCAATTTAAAAAAAAATAAAATATATTTTTTTCCTGTCATCCAATACTCCTCCTGCAAGCTCTGCTTCAGTTTTCAAGCCCTCACTCGAGCCGTGTGACTTAATCAGTCTGACAGACTCTGGCTGCCTGGGGAAAGTCTCTCTCTCTCTGCAGTCCCCTTTCTCTTCAAGTTTACACTCTCTGTGACAAACTCATTCTGGCACCTTTCGAAATGCAGTGCTCTCTGTTTGGAAGGCCCTGCATGGTTTCGTCGCACACGTGTGCATGCACGTCAAGCCTGAGTGCACAGGCTCTCTCAGGAGCCACAAAGCATGCACGGATGCATACAGGTATGTGCAATAACACACAACCACATGGGGCTGAAACAGCAGGGAGTACATCATCCCCAAGGCACATGTATTACGTCTCTCACAGCTCTTTCAAACAACATTCCATCTTAAGTGCTTCCTCAAGCACTTCATGTGAATAAAGAAGTATTACCCTTATTATTTTTTTGTTATGGAGTGAAAAGTTTAATTAATTTTCACTTAAGTCTCGTTCCCTCTGACCCCTCAAGGTCTTCATCAGTTCTCATTATACAAACAATAAGATTCTACATACATGGTGCTGGCTAACCTTGGCTCGGGTTCCAGACACTCTGGCTAACAAAGACTGCTGAAAACAAACTTTAATCTTTTGGTAAGAACCTTCATGTAGGGCTAACATGCTTCGGTATTCAATTTAAATCTAAAATACCAACCCAATGGCACGCTCAAATACTTTACGGTATCTGCAAAATATTAACAATTTTTATAAATTCTTACGTTATGAAAAGGCCAAAATGTTCCACCTCCTCTCATTTAAATTAAACCATCTGTTTAAATGTGGACAAAATACATTATTTAAAAGTCTAAATGAATCCTAGAAGAAAAATGTGAGCAAAATAATTAAATCCATATAAACTTGTGTCTGGGTAAATCCGTTTTAATAAAAGTGAATTTAGAAGGTCAGCATCTATTCACTGGAGGAACCAAAATCATCACTGAATAGGGGAAGAGGGAATTTTTAAGTTCAGAAGCAGGTAAAACTCAGCCAAGAATCTGGCTCTGATTCCCATCTATCATTAGAAACAGTCTGTTTACATTGCCAAGCTGGAAACTTTTATTCTGCCAAACTAAGTTGAACAATTCTAACTAAAAAAAAAAAAAAAAAATCTGGCTTTGTATTTTGCTTAGTTTGGACTCTTTTGCATGTTATAGCCTAAAGATGTGTACTTCTCTCTGCAAAGGTCTTTTTCCCCCAAAGCAGACCATCTCTGACCTTCCTCTTCTTCAAAGATCCCTATATAGACAGCTCTCATACTGATAGTACCTGACAAACGTTTCCCCTGACATACCATTTCCCATCCTCCAATCTCTTGTTTTCTTCCACATGTCTAAGCATTTTAATGACATAAGCTTCCAGGCTTTCTCTGGCTTGGCTGAATTGATGGAGCACTGGTCCTAAAGAGTACAACAATCTGCAGTTTTTGTGTTTTTTTTCTCCTGCTGAGCGAAACAAGTAGAAAAAGAGGCAAAGAAACAATGGAGGTTGAAGACTGAAAAGTCAATAAGAGACAATTTTCTAAAGGATTCTATCATTATTTTCCATTCTAAAGAGAAGCAATAATGAGGAGAAAACATTTCCAATCTTTAAAAGTAGCAATGTGTCCATTTAATGTTTGCATTATGTGGGCCGAAAAGCTTTTCATCCACTCTCTTTGCACTAATTTCAAGCCGTTTTCATTTTATTTCGTGTCAGATAATTCTCACTTTATTTCTATTAAGCTTTGTTTGTTCACAGTGATCTGTTGCTGTAATTTATTAGGGCTGTTGTTGTAAATGATGTGGCGTGCCAACACGGCCCAGCAAACAGTGCCCCCCTCCCCGTCGCTTTTGCTCTTCTCCTTTTATGGAAAGCTGCCCTAGTTTTTTGTTCACGGAGGAAGAGAGAAACATTACAATTAAGGTGGTGACATCAACCCCCCGGTGGTGATGCTCTGGGACCAGATGTCCTGTCAGAGAGATGCTGGCCCTCACCTCCAGGGAGCACTGGGTCGAAATCTGGTTCAGATCTCAGCTGGGGAACACTATTGCTCCGTTTGCACCATTAATTTAAGAATAAGTGATTCTGACTGTAAGAAGCTGTGTTCTTTTTGAAAAATATTGGATTCTGGCCCTGTATAAATCCACTGAATAGATGTAATGCAACCCGAAAATACCAAACATCCTGTCATTATTCAGGGTGTAATTTGGGGAAATTGTGAAGATCGCCTATCAACGGTCACCTATCGACAGTCACCTTTCGACAACCCCCACCCCCACCCCACCCCACCCAAAGTAAATAAATAAGTTGGAATGCCACATAATCTATTGAAATAATTAGAAAGTGGAAATTATGGTTGACTATGGCTCATCTACAGTTGATAAAGGAATAAAAAATTCCCTGGCTAGAAGGACAATACATCTCTGTCTTTGAAGCCTCTGTTTTATATGAAGGTTTTTGAGGCTACAGAATTTAGGGTTGAATAAACTTTATTTCCCTGCAAGTTCTAACTGTGTGGATACACATTTTTTTTCAGCAAAATCATGAAAGAGGCAGCAGTCTTAAATCATAAAGCGGCCTCTGAGATTAGCACTCATTGAGACTGCTTTCTCTGGTTTTAAATCCTTTGTTGTGTGGACACTCGTGTCATATTAATTAGCCCAACATAAGTAATAGATGGATTAAACACACATTGTGAGAAGAATAAATTGCTTCAAGTTGGTCTTATGTTTGGAGAGATGGCTGGTAAGTGAAGGGCATTGGTGGAGACAGGACTGGAAGAACAGGATGGCGTGGGGGTCAGATATTCAAGGAAAAATCAGATAATTACAGACAAATTCAAAGAGTGCTTTTGCAACAAACGCACCATCCCTAGTCACAGTGGAGGGAGAGCACATCTTCCATTTGCTGACCATCCTTGATGGATGAAAATATACTTTTAAAATCTATCAGCTATTAAATGTAGTTGAACATTTTTGCTCTTTCACTCTTGCTAAAGCTTTATTTTTAACCAATGGCCAGCAAACGCTGCACAAAGTGCATGTCATTTTTCTCACAGGGGGCCTAAGAGGAAACACAATCACAAAGAGACTTTAAAATCTTCCCTTTTTCATTTCCAGGCCCAGGATACTACCTTCCTCTCTTATTTTCTTTTCTCTTTTTTTTTTTTTTTCTGGTCCTGTTCTCTTTTTGTACAAGGCGACTGCTGGTTTTTTGAGATGAAAGACACTTGTTTGGCAGTCTTCAAAGAACTACAGAACTCTAAAAGTCACTTGTATTGCAGAGCTGTTCATTCTCCATTTTATATCCAATATGGAAGGGATGATCAAAAGAGTCTGAGCAGAGGGAGAAGCTAAAAGATGTCTGGTTTTGTAGTAAACAACAGAGATACCAATTCCCAGACCCACATGAGGCTCACTTTTAAGAGCTGTCCTTCAGCCAAGCCAGACATATAACTTTACTGTATTCGAAACAAGAATAAGTGTAGACATATTTTGGTGATTTGTGAAAAAATAGGTTATACCCAGTGTATACTACATCTAAATGGATATTTTAGATATTTTTAAATAGGGTTCAGTAAAAAGTTTGTGAACAACTATCTTACTTGTTGTAAATGCCTCTTTGAACAACCTCATTTTGGAGAAACAGAGTTTAATTATCGTCCACCAACACAAAAAGAAGACGATTGAATATGCATCTACAACTGACTAAGCTTTGAAATCAACCTGATTCAAGATGACTGTCACAGTTATTCAACCTTAGCAAACAAAAAATGTGTTTACCTCACCACTTGCAACTTATCTGGATGCTATGGTGTCAGCCATGGTTCCTTGTTCTGTCTGTAGTCCTCAGTTTTCAGTTGTCAGTCAATCGACAGTTTTTGTCTATGTTTGACTACATGCAATGCAGAAGACTTTTCAACCACTTTCATTTAATACTACAGAAAATTGACCTGCACAGATTTTTGATAGAAAAGCTAACACGTTGTGCATCATGTTTATCACTGAAAATTTACACACAAATCAAACTTTTCAAAGTCATTACTAAAGACAGTCATGTTATGACAACTGGGTTCAGCAAAGAAAAAATGAAAAAGCAGTTGTGTGTTTATGGAAACACAGAACTGCAACATGTTTCTACTAAAGGAATCCTAGTAGAAACTACTAAAACAAATTGCACCTCACAGCAGAGACTAGCAATAACAAAGTTGATTTTTGACTTTTAAAAACTGATCCAGAATTTTCCATTTGTGTTATTAGTTCAAATTGCAACTTTGCAACTTCAAGGAGGTACTGTAAATGATGGTGTCAAGCCTTATAAAATAATATTTGCATGAACTGTAATTAAATTTTTGAGATTGGAGTTCTTTCAGGTCCACTTTCTTCCTGGCCCCACTTGTATGAGCCATTAGCTTATCAATCCAGTCAAAATAAAACAATTTCTCTAAACAGAGGTTGTTCTAAGAACTATTTGAAACATGTAAGACATGTAAGGCTCATAGACTTTCCACAGAACCCCATTTTTTAAAATAAATTGAATCATTCCTGCCCATCAGTATACTGCTTCTATATTCAGTCTTATGTGTTATTTAGGGAAAAACATAAACACATTCAGGAGTTACAAAGGTTCCTCAAATGAAGATGGACGGAAAACTTGAAGCCATTAACTCGTCAGTCAGTGTGAAGCACAACAATATGAAGAAGACTTTTCTGGTGGTTAAAGAGCCAACATAAATTTATGAGACGGTTTCTACACATTTAAAATGAGGCAGAGTGTCAGAGTTTGTACAGCTGCTCAGAGCAAATTACTTTTTTTTTTCTTAATGAAAGCCTTGTTAATAATTCACACTCATAACCTGGGGGAAAGATTAGAGGCCATGCACCGGAGGTGATTGGGGGGATTGGTTGAGACCCCTGAACATCCCACTGTGTGCAGCTACCATCATCTTTAGCTGCCCTGCTACATTTTTAATGCCCTGCTGTGCCGATGTTCCCGCAGCCCTGGGACGGAGACAATGACTCTTCCCAACTGGATCATTGGGAAACAGAAGTTAAAAGTCGTGCAAGGGTATTTTTAAAACTAATAATTGAGTAGATGACTCTGTTAGTCTGCCAAACACAAACAACACTTTGTCTTTTTAAAAAGAAAAAAAAGAGTAGTTTGAGCCAAAGCTGTTTGGAGAGAGATAGGAAAACAATGTAAAGTAATAGAATTAGAGTGCGACCAAAGTGAGGAATAATCACATTTTTGCTTGTTTGCACAGACGAACAAATTCTCTGCTCAGACAGCAAATACACTGGCATTAAGGATTAGGGCTGCAAGACACAGATATATTTTCATTTCTGACAAGAATGCTCTTCCTTTGGAGATTTTTTTTCTTCCCTTTCTGTCTGTGTTGTTCTTTATTCTCCTCTCACTGCCTTTTCCTAAGCGCCAGATATCTTTGTTTACCTTGGAGGGCATTGTGCTGTCATTACTATCATCCGTCCAGTATTAGATAACATTTCCTTTCACCAGGGAGAAAATCTTCCAGCCAGACTCACTAGAAATAAGAACAGGGCTTTAACAGGACTTTCACTTTATTGTTCTCAAGCAACGTTGTGAAAATTGTCATCATGTGTATGGTTTTATTCTGTATATTATTTTGCAGTGTCCCAATGGATGGGCATGTTTGTATATAACCTTGTCTCATAATTATTCCCATCCATCGAAAAGTGAAATGCAGGTAATAGTGATTTTGTTGTTTCTCTGTTGTTGTTACAACTGATTAACTTTTGAAAACCCAATTCAATATGGCTTCCACAGCTAACTGACATTAGCCGATGCAAAAATGCCTACACCCTGTCAAGTTTGTAGATATTGAGCTAAAATCTGATGTAGTACTAGCAGAGAGTCACAACATCTTACAATATTGAATGAGATTGTGTTACAATGCTGTCATTTCTCAACGCAACATGAAAGGCAGCATATGTATTCCTTCAACAAATTTTATATCTTTAATTAAAATATTTAATGTAAGCCATAATGTTTATTTCTGAAATACTTTGTGCTTTATTAGTGAAATTTTACCTAAATAGCACAACACTATCCCTCTTTAAGCTAGCCACACCTGTGAAGATAACAATACGGGGTAACCAGGCCAACAGCAAATCTACATTTTTTTTAATTATAAATGGTCCCGCTTCCCTGCTTTTTGAAAAAGGATAGCAGGTTGAACCAGCTCAATCCACCATACCCATCTTCCTCGGTCATAGTTCTTTACAAGGAGATATCCGCTCATCCGTCATTACACAAGCCCTTCTGTTGTAACATTATAGCTTCAGATGAGGCTTCAATAAACTGCCATAGATTTTAGGGCTCTCTTGCTCTTGCCACTCTAATCCAATCTCAAATGTGGAGTCTGTTCATCATCGGGCACCTCAGGCATTTTTGCACGTCCCTGTGCTTTTGGTTGCACAGGAAGTAATGGATGGCCTTGCCCTCGGTTTACCCCAAGGCCTTCTTGGTTCCTCCTTAACGGTTGTGTCTTCAGGTTGTCTGAAATGGGTCACAACTGCAGTATTTTGATTTGATTAAATCAGGTTTGAAAGGTTAGAAAGGCAAGGAGAGGTGAGGCGTTTATTTCCCTCCCACCCTCCTCCGCTGCGAGACGTCCCTCTCTGCCATTTAGCATTGGGCAGTGGCCAAAGGAAAATGGAAAACTGAAATGACTTCTGTGCTCCTTTGTGATTTGCACTAATGTCCCCTAGGGATTGAGCAATGACCACTGCGAGGTCCCCCAGGATGCCAGCCAGATTGAAACCCCTGCCAACAGATTTGAAAGGATAGCAAATCATTTAAACTTTCCAATGTGCATTAGCAATTTTTTTTCCATTGCCAAGGCCAGCCTCCACAATATTAAACTGCACTTGATGAAATAAAATAAAAATCAGAGAGTGCAAAAGGAGCTCTTCAACCTCCAAAATCAGCAAAGTGAATATTGAAGTGGCCACAAAAAGATTTAATTACACATTTTTGCAGTTTGTTTACTCACGTCTACGACTTGCACTCGAAGAGCTGAACTGATAAAGAAAGGGCTTAAGATAACAATAGGAGAAAAGCTAAGACTTTTAGCCGTGTGCTGAGGCACAGACCAAAGGAAAAAAAAAAGTAGGGATTGCCATTAGCTGATCCTGCCTGTGACACCAAATTATTACCGTGTATAAAAATAGGCCATGCATTAAGGCAGGCAGAGTGAATCCCAGCAGTACCATATTAAAATCCAGCAGAGGCACAGGCTTAAAATCAATTCTGCTATATTCCTATATTGGGATATATTAACAGTTTTAGGATCAATACAAACCTTTATTTATAGCATGTTGTGGCTTCTACCATTACTATTCAGTGCTCAGAGCTGGCATACTCCAGGCTTTCTCTCCTATTGTGCTCTGACAGATTGCAAGACAGGATATCCAATGTATGTGTGTGTATGGGTCTTTCTGTATGATGGCTCAACTAGCTAAGTGGTCTGCAACCTTTATGACTGAAAGAACCATTTTTACCACCTCCTACTAAATGTAGGATGTAAAGAGCCACAAGACCAACTTGACCCTTAAAATGAAGATAAGCATTTTATTAAGTTTATCTCCCCATATATTCATACTGTGTATACTAAAGTTAAATTAGTGTGGTGACATTTTTTAATTATTTTTTTAAGTGTTAAGCAGAAAAAAAAAAAACCAAGAAAATTGCACTTTCTCATTTAGAAAATCATTCCTACATTTACAGAAAACAAATAATTTTGGAACAAGTAAAGCGTTTACTTGCATCCATATTATCTAAAAATGAGAAACCATACAAAAATACATCAGGTTGTGGTTACAGTGTGAATGCTGACTCAGTTCTCAGACTATTGTTTTCCTGTTTATTGTTATCTCTATATGTTTATATGTTCTCTATATGTTTTTTGCAATCAATCTACTTCTGCATACTGTGTGCTTCTATAACTATTCATAAATTTAAAAATTCAGTTCAACTGGGAATAGTGTGCTTTTACTTTAAGTATTTTTAACTTCTATACTTTTTGAATTATTGAACTTTATTTGCATAAGAATATCCTAAAATACAGAGATTTCTTCAGAACCATTGTTTTCTGAAATTTATTACATTGTATATGCTTTCTTATTATAGTTATTTTAGACACTTTTTTATTAATTTCAGCTTTCAAATACAGTTTTGCAAGCTTTAGCTTGTAGCTAAAGTTTTGCTACATTTAAATTTGAGCAACAGCTTTATTAAATTCAGCTTTTGGAAACTTTTGCTACTTTTTTGCTCTTGGCATCTGTTTCACAGATTTTTTACCTTTAGCTACCATTTTGCTGATTTTAGCTTTCAGCCACTGATTGGTTAATTTTAACCTTTAGTTACGGTTTTACTGATTTTAGCTTCATTTCTGCTTGTTTTAACAATTCAGTTATTTCATTTTTTTTAACAAAGTCATTCAACACTCAGCATTCACAAAGCATTTTTGCAAAAATGTAGTTTCTTTTCAAAAAGTCCTCATACTGCCAAAATCTTTATCTCTTGAAAGAGCCTAAAACCCTGTACTAGGGTTTTTATTCATAGCAGGTCTTTATTTCTCTTTTTTCTCTTTGACTAACTTGCTATATGTTAGTGGTTAAAAATAGAGGGAGTCAGAGAAGCTGAAGAACCACACATGGCTCTAGAGCCGCAGGTTGCAGACCCATGAGCTAGTTAAAGCTTTGCTTAGTAAATGGCTCATGAAAAAGCGCCACACTGAACGTTCATTATGCATATCAGGAAACCAAATTCTCAGAGTTTCTAAGGCTGTTTTTTTTAATCAAACTCTCTCAACAACAAATAGACAATTAGAAGCTGGCACCAAGCCAACAGTGGCATATGTGAAAGAGTTTTGTCAGGGAGGAGGGATGGTGGTGGTGTACCGGACTCTTTCTGGTGCCTGCTTGGTGAATGGATTGCTCTTCCAAACTACTTAAGTCTTTTACTGGGACAGGCAGGTGGCTCAAAGCCCCCCTCTTTTTTTTGGCATTTGAGAAAAAGATGAGAAAAGAAAAAGAAAGGGAGTGCCACCCCACCCCAATCCACCCCACCCACAATCACAGCATACAGCCCTGGCCAGTATCCAAAAGTTTGGTGTGAATCAAAAGTAAGTTTGTGCTACTGTTGTGTCAGACGCGCCTAGCTGAATAAAACATCTTTTGGTGTCGGCGCCAGATCAAATAGCCTTTCAGAAAGCCAGGCCTCTCACCACTGGGTGTCTGGGCACCAGCAGACAGAGCAATTCTCCTCGTTCTTTAATAAATAAAAGCTATTGAGTCCTTACATCAAGCAATGTGTAGCTAAACTCCAATGCTAAAGGAAAGCCATGCAGTCTTTGAAGTAAAGTGCATTGCACGCCAAAGTTTTAAACAAAGATTCTGTGTCGTCTGTTGGTGTTTGGAGCCTGTCATGGGGATAATTGTCAGTGACATCCACACAATATTTTAACACAATAGGTGTAAAAATGACTGACTTGTTGTCATGTCTGTGATTGATAATTTAAATTAGCTGTGGTGGTCATCCTAAATCAGGTTGACTCCAAAATTCAATCAGTTATAGATGTACATCCAAAAGTTAGATTTTGTGACTTTCATTAAAATCGAGCTATTGGTTCACGAGACATTTTGCTAACAGACAAACAAAGTTAACTCCAAGAGTTAATTCCAAAGTTTTAAACAAAAACCCTGTGAAGTCTGTTAGCAATTGAAGTATGTGCAGGGGATAACTCACAGCTACCACCACATCAAATTTTAACTGAATATTTGCAAAACCGACAGAGGTATATCCTTTTTGAGGTTTGCTAAAACTGATCAGATGCCGTGGCCATCTTAAGCCTGGTTAACTCCAAAATTTAATTAGTTGTAGATGTGGACCCAATGAATATTTACTGCAGGTTTCATTAAAATCCATTCACTGGTTTGTGAGATAATTTGCTACACAAGCAACTACACAATTGCCCGCCTCTCTTGGCGGCGGGCAATAATTAGAAACACGCAGCTAAGAGTTAATGCTGGGGCTGCATCACTATGCGAGACTGCTCCGCACAGTGGCGTTTTACATCTGCTCCCGTGAGTAGTCTTTAATATATTTGAGACGAGACACGAATAGCAGCCCTAAGATTTGCTTACAAATGAAAATCCTTTCCACTTTATCTGCTGCCAGCATTTAACATGCGCCGTTGTAGTAACGGCCAGGCAGAGACACATCCGCTGTCACTAACAGGTGAGGAGCTCCTGCCTTCGTATATGCTGCTTGTACACATTAAAAGACTGATTTGCATTTATATTGCTATTCAAGGTTCACAGCGGTAATTGTAGGAGGACAGAAAAAAAGTGCACAGATGCCACACGCTCGCATGTATTCACAGGCAGAGACAGAATGCATGTCAAGTGTACCAGAATAGCAACCCTTTTCTTCCCGTCTACTGTTAGGAATCTGGAGGAAGAAGATGTTGGAAGTGGGATAGTGAGAGCGAGAGCGAGAGATAGAAATTAAGAAAGAAAGAAAGAAAGAAAGAAAGAAAGAAAGATGGGAGCGCAAACGGGCAGGAGGACAGAAGGGTGAGTTAATCCAAGTGTAATATTGGGCTGTCCTAGAAACTTCCCAGCAAACACCAGAAGGTCCTTATCAGATCAGCTACCCAATTCCTCTAGTGCCACCTGCGCTGAGGCACCACATGCATCTCAGCGCTTTCGCTATCGTGTTGATATATTGCTTGGCTGCTTTACAAAGCGATGTTTTTGCGCAGCGGTGGAACAAGCAATCAGACACAGGCTGCAGGACTGAGCTGGTGCATGCTTGCCTGCATGCGAGCTCCTCAAAATAAATGCTGCAGAAGTGCAGTGATCCTGCCCCATCTGAGAACAAACGGAGCAAAAAAGCTTCAGGGAGGACCTCAAATTATACATGAATGTGTTTTCCACTCACAAATAAGTCTGCTTGGCGTAGCATGCAGATTTCTGCGAGTCACTAAACCCAGCGTTAGTTATATTTAGGTGTAGAGAAGCTGTGAGTGGGTATGCTTGAAAATAAAATTTAAAGAGCATTACTGAATAGTTACATGTATACATCTGTTTTTTCCTCCCTGACCTTCACAGAGTACATTTAAAACTGTAAGCATTCAGCAACTTAAAGTGATAGTTCAGATCTTTTAAAGTTTTTAGGTAAGATCTTTGTTGCAACTGCTCCCAATTTATACCTCAGACTTTCTGAAGTGGACTTCTGAGGAAAAAGTTATTATCTTGACAATATTTATAAAAAATATGCTGCTAATGGTTTATACAAATGCTACTTTTCAAACTTGTAAACAACAGTAAATTTTGCATTACACGGTTATTAACATATAGTTATTTAAAAATGCAAATGGTGGCAGGTAGCTGTAGCACTTCTGGTGCCGCTTGGATCACTTCCTGCAGGAATATTATATTTTATCCATAATAACTATGTAATAGCAAATGATTGCAATGTAAAAATAAATAAAATAATAGTTTGCATGAACCTTTATGAACTTGTTGAGATTGGAGATGTTGTCAGACAGTAGTGATCCACTTTGCTTTTGACCCTGCTCAGACTAGCCATTAGCTCATCAAGAATCAAACCCTGCTTCAAATAAAGACAAACACAGACACAGAAAATTGCGTGATCACTAGCCTTTCCTGGCAGCAGATGTTAATTAAACTGTTTTTTCTTCAAAGTGACATTGTTCAAAGAGCTATCTGCAACAGTTAAGATATTTATTGATCATAACATTTCCACAAAACCGCACCTTGAAAGACCGAAAACATCCCTGTTTGTCACAGTTAGATGTGATATTTTTCATTTTCTTGACATTCAAGTCAAGAAGTAACAGCTGGTCTTAATGTTGCTCAAATTTTTCTTTGTAATACAGGGTTGTTTGAGTGATCTATTTGCATTTAGATTTAAGTCCTGTGCTTTACCTCACAACCCCACACAAACTGATTACTTTAATCTATACACAACAAACATTACAACTTCTGGCTTTATTTCCATTTGTGCCGTGTACACCTAATTTTGAAAATGAAAATAAACTGTCTTCATGAAGTTCACTCTATAAATAAATTTACTACACTGAAAATGCAGCAAATATCCTCCCTTTTTTTGTCCCTTTTGTTTACTCATTTCTTTTTTTTTTCTAACCTGCACAACCTTATGTTCTTCCTTTTGTTTCATCTGTTTTGATGACACATGTTGAGTCACGGGTGTTTTGATGCCAGCAAACCAAGCCAACTGCATTTAGAAAAGATGAGATTTAAGGGTCTTTTTTATTTAGATAATATGTTGTGCCTCTGTCTCATCTAAATGCCTCTGTATTTGTTAGAAATAAGAAATTGAGATCGCCTGGACTCACACCTGTGCTAAGAGCTTTAAATGATATATTAGGATTAAATGCGAGACAAAAAAACAAATTACATTTTACTTGAACGTCTTGAATAACGTCTTATTGTTGCCTCAGGTTTGCGGAAAAAAGGATTTTTGATAAGAGAGGAACAAACCCATTTCAATGCTTGAACCACCTGTAGTCCAAAAGCAATCATAAATGTCAGTAGCAAGTTAAAAAAAGAAATCCTTCTCAGCTGAGAAGACAGTGGATTAGTGGATAAAAGATACAGTATGTTAAAACCACCAACATATTTCTTCTGGCCCAGCTGTGTCAGTGTTGTGAAAAATAGCACACTCTGCTAAATGCACCCCCACAGCACACACAAACACAGAGCTCTGCGGAGGTGCCGTTAGTGGGGCAAACATAGTGTTTTGTATCCTGTGCGTTAAACTGCAATTTTGAAACCAGTAATCCATGCCATAATCTTTCACCAAATCCTGGGCTAGAGAAGGCTTCCACACTCCTCTTTTATATTTAACAGTGTTACTGCATGTACTTCTGAGAGGAAAAACCACAGACTTTTGCTATCATTCCTCCTGTCTCTCGATGATAATGTCTCAGAAGGACAAAGATTTGACGGCAGAGAGCTGAAAGAAGACGTGCAGCTGTTACCCTCGCCTTCACAGGTGACCCAGCGATCACAACAGCATCTGGTTGAATTACTTAACACTGCCGCCCAACAGACATGTAATCCGGGATAATGCCCTTTTGCTGAGTGCTCCAATCTGGGTAAATTCATCCCAGAGGAACGAGATCCAGCAGCAGAGTCTCAGAGAGAGAGGGAGAGGGAGAGGAGATGAGAGGCTTGGGGTTGATTGGTTGGTATTAAAGAAAACTGTTGGGGCTGGGAAGAGGGTCTTCTAGATAGATAATGAAGCCCAGGAGTAAACAGCTTGAGTTTGTTGACGGACTGAATGAATGAATGACAAGAGGCAGATCATTGCCTGGTTTCCAGGAAAACCTCAAACTAATCTTTTTTCTGTCTCTCTCTCTCTCTCTCTCTATTCCAGGGTGACCTGAATCCCAACAGGGTCGAATTGAGGTTTTCATCTGACTGCACTCAATTCGATAAACTGCCATGGTAAAACCAGCACATAACTTTTTATTATCTTTACATTTATTCACCAATAAAGCCAATCATTTAAGTGTTTTAATACCAATCAAACAAACTTCTTTTTTATTTATTTTTTGACAATGCCATCAGAATTCAACTTGTTTTTCTTCGAAATCACATTCCTTTGAATGTCACGCAGACAAACATTGGGGCTCATGAGTTCCAGCTGTCCAACAGCGGCCGCTAAGATTATTTATTCATATGTTTACTTATTACCACGAATATCCAACGAGGCCCCTCAGATAAGAGGGATTATAGTGGGCTTAATCTATCGTGGCACCGAAATGAGCAGGGGTCGCGGCAGCTGAGGTGATTTAAGCTGGCTAGCCTTGATGAGACATGCAGCACAAACAAGAAAACAAACCGCATGTTGCTGGAGTCCATCATGAGCTGATGATGTTGTGTGTCACTCACTGTGCCGCAGTCATGTTTATGGCAGAAGTCATACAACCAAGACAAGGATGTATCTGAGGTTCTTACCTTCTGTGAATAAAGACCTCAGTCAGTTTTACAGATATGTAAAAAGATGTATGTGAGGTTCTTACCTTCTAAGAATAAAGACATACGATGTGCATTCCTTGAAGGCGCACCGCCTTTCATGCCTGAGTACTAACTTAGATCGTCTTGTGCTAAGAATGATAGCATTATATACATTGTGAATTAATGTTAGCTATTACTACATCTGCATTTAGCTCAATATCTAGATATCTGAGTTATAGCCATTTTTGCTCAATTTGATTTGCTGTAGTCGCCATCTTCAATTGAGTTTGTAAGAGTTTCAATAAAATCCTTCCAGTGGTTCATGATATATATATATATATAGTTATGCTAACAGACAATCAAGGTTGATGCCAAAAGTTAATGCTGAAATTTCAAGCAAAAGTACTATGCAGCATGTAGTGCTTGGTGCGTTATAGCTGTTTTGATGTTAGATAAAGCTTCTTAGCTGTGGCGTCCATCTTAAAAGGGGTTGACTCCTAAAGCTAATCACTGGTAGGTGTGCATGTAATGATTACGTTCTGAGAGTTTCATTAAAATCCATCCGGTGGTTCGTGAGATAATTTGCTAATGCTTCAAACAAAGACCCACGCAAAGGCAAAAGCTTTATCGCTGCTTTGCCTTTGGCAGTGGGTGAATTCAGATTTTTCTTAGACAATGTGCCTGTATTCTGTGGCTTTCAGTATGTCAAAGCTTGGTTGATGCCATGATGACATGGCAGGAAATTTTACATTACTGTTTGCATTCCCATACTTTGGGGATAACTCAATTGTATCACTTTGTGATTATTATAATTTTTAATAAACCATTCATCAGACTGCGGTGTGTCTCCCTTTAGAAATAGGTATTCATAAAAATTGAAGCTGAAAATTGGTGTTTCTGTTTGAGTAGAGCAGTGCCATGTAATACACAGTATTTCTTGCTCTGTATTCCCCCACCCCTCTCTGGAGAGGCAAGAATGATTCCCCATCTATAAAAAACATCCAAACATGACATTGGAAAGACATTTAATAATACTTTGCTTGGAAAATATGTATCAAAGCGTGCCGTGGAAAAGCGGATTTGGAGTCGTCAGACAGCAGTTAATAGACAGCAGTAAATGAAATAAGGACTGTTTAAGGGGGGCTGGGGATGGGTACTAAGACATGCTTTTCAGGACTAAGAAACAGCTTAGTCTGGCTGGGTGGCAAAGTCAGGGCTTCTGACAGGAGATAGACGAGGGGGGTGGGAAATAATGAAGGTGACGGGGAGGCGAACAGGGGGCAGGAGATTTTTAAGAAGATTGGGATTTAAATCCGTTGCAGCAGCTCTGCCGCTAGCCGGCACAGCGTGTGTTCAAGGCAGCCCAATGAAATAAATAAACCGAGACAGTGTGTGTGTGTTGTTTTATTATCACCCGCCACCGAAGGCAAAGAAAAAGCAATGTTTTCACCCATGTCCATGTGTGTTGATGTGTGTGTGTGTGTGGTTGTCTGTACCATTCTCATGAAGCACTGAACTGATTTTAATTAAACATTTCGGAAAATAATTACTGGGTTGACATGTACTGCTAATTAAATTTTAGAGTCGACCCAATTCAAGATGGCCGACACAGCTAAGCAACCTTACCAAACGCAAAACGACTAATATTAAGTCACTTTGACAGATTCTGAGCAAAAACTGGTAGTGATAGTAGCTGAGGTAGATCTTCAACATAGATTTTAGCGCTCAGTGATCATGCCAGATCTGTGTTTAAAACTTTGCCATTAACTTTTGGAATCAACACAGTCTGGTTGTTAGCAAAATATCTCATGAACCACATAGGTGGATTTGAATTAAACTTTCAAGTCGCAATACATGACTTCACATCTATAACTGATTGACTTTTAGAGTCAATCTAATTCAAGATGGCTGTCACAGCCAACTGCCCTTTAAAAACACTAAAAAGGCTATAACTCATCCAACTGTCTGTCTCCAACACATGCTTTTAGCGCAACACATGGTCCAACATCTTTTTCTTAAAACCTTGGAATTAACTGTTGGAGTCAGCCCTGTTTTGTCTGTTAGCAAAGTATCTCATAAACCACTGAATAGATTTTATTAAAACTCTCGAAATGTAATTATTGGCTGTACATCTACAAAGGTTTAACTTTTGGAGTCAACCCAATTCAAGATGGCTGCCACAGCCAATTGACCTTAGATTACACAAAAATGCCTATATCTCAGTGGATCTTACAGATATTGAGCTAAAACCTGGTGTGGCAGTAGCTGGCAGTTCTTCACAACCACTAACACACAAAGTCTCTTATTATCACATAAGACTGCAAATGATGTTAATTTCAAGCGTTGGCCAACATAAAATGATCTTGTCTGAAACTCTGGCAGGAAAGGTGGCATTCCTTTAAGGAATGTTAGGTCTTTAATTACAAAGGAAAGTTAAGCAGAAAAAAAGAGGTCAGATACAAAACACTTAACACTGAAGACAGGCTATTTTTCCTCCTGCGCATTTCTTCAAAGTCAGTACAAGACTATTCTTAAACTGCTCCACCTACCACCGAGATTTCATGCTCTCCTTTATTTCACACATTCACCCACCAAGGCAGAGCACCCAGTCACCCAGAGCAGACAAATAAAAAAATGATATGAGAAAAAAAAAAGTGAAAAAAATGAAAAGAAAAGAAGAAACAGAAGCAGAAATGGACAGAGTGGAGAACAGGGCAGGGTACGCTGCGAGGTGAAGAGTTAAATCAAGACACCGGGAGCCAAGTTACGATTGTGAGATGTTGTAAGGATTGAATGGGGTGAAAAAGGGGGAGGAGGTGGTATGGGTGAGCTGCTGTACTGGACAAGTTTGGCCTGAGGTGAATATGTTCCTTGAGACTCGTCTCCCTGATCTTCACCCACTGGTGCTGTGTCATCTGTCACTGGCTGGAGAAGTGACAACAGAAAGGAGAGGTGCTAACAGCCCAGTCAGTATGAAGAACAGATCAAACACCTTTCCCTCTCTTCCCCCCTTTTGTCCTATCGATATGTTCACTTTAGAGCATTTATTTCTCAAAGTTGTGAAAAAAACACAAAACAGCTGCTGTACTAGGACTCTCTCTCTAACTCTCGTTTTCACGCTCACTTTGTGCTCGTCTCACAGGACATCTAAGTATATGAAAGCTACGACCACAACTCTCTCTTCTCCCCCCTGTTCATAAAAAGAAGATTGTTTTTTTTTCCTTCCACAGCTTTCTGCTGACACGGACTCAACACATAAACAGAGCCATAATTTGTACAATGATAAGCTTTTGGTGCATGTGTAGGGGAGGTATGGGGGGGGGACTAGCACTTCGTTCTCCCTAGAGGCATGCAAAGAGAAGGGCTGGCTGTTATCTCATGTTTACCTGCCGAGCAAGAAAAAAAAGTGATATTTTATATTACGGCAATAACCGACTTTGCTGAAATGCGCAGCGATCCCATTTCAATCCAGTTGAAGCAATCTAGTTGGTAGTAAATGAGGTTTGGTGTTCCCTGAAGTGGGACTAAACCTGCGATGATATGTGGATGAAAATGTGATGAATGCAGGTTAATAAAGCGAAGCAAATTGGGCTTTGCGTTGATAAATTGAAGCAGCAGGTTTTAGGGTCCGGTATAATTATGAGCAAAAGCAATGTTTTACACTTGCAATAAATGAGAATAACGCAGCAGCGGAAAATTGCAGCAGTGGAAGCAAAACTTAGCAGATGCTTAACGGAGTGGAAGAGGAGAGACTAATGACTGATCGTGAATTTCTGCAGCACAGTAAGCACAGATGGCACGAAAAGACTTGACAATGAAATCAGGGGGAACGGGATACAGCTGAAGCAGCATTTACAGTAGCGTGTGTGATGGACTAAAACTGTCCCGAAACACAAACAACAAATGGGAGGCTGACTCTGGTTTGGATTTAACTTCAACAACTTCTGTCAGAGTCATCAAAAAAAAAACAAAAACAGATCTGTTAAAGCATCAGAGATGCTGAGCTAGATTTAAAAGCTTCATCCCTAATGAATTATTTTCTGTTTCTACATGAAGATTTTAGTCAGCAGGAAGAAAAGCAAATTTGCTGCGTATCACGAGGAATGTTTCATGTCGCCGACTATAAATCAATACGAAGAACAGCTGAAGTCAGCGATGAAGAAAATGATTTTGTTTACCAAGTTTCATTTGCTGCCGCTGTTTTAGCAGCGTGTTACCAACTCCGAGCTGTGAGTTATCACAAAAAAGTGTCAACAAAGCCACATCTCTGATTCATGGAGACACAGTTTAGCCTTTTTTTTTTCTTTTTGGTGCCAGTTCTCAACAAAAGGTTACAAGTCCTCTCTCTGGGAAATAGCTACCCAAAGAAAACCCGCAGAGGCGCACAGTCATTCAATCAGTGCCCCTTCCGGATAATGAAGTCCAGACTGTCAGGGTTCAAACTTCAAACACAAGTGGCGGTTTTTGCCACAGACCCCCTCCGCGAGCAGCTTAAACCAGGAGTTGGCGGGATGCTGCGAAGTGACAAACGGCCACTGCCTCTTTCAGCCCCCCGAGTGCCTCGGTGCGTCACATCGGCACCACGAGCTGGAGAGCTCTGCTATACTTTACTCACTTTCATTGTTTTCTAAAGACAACCACCTGGTGGCAATCTAGAGGAAAGAGCTTATCAATCTTTGTTCAATCTGAAAACAGACTGTCTAGGAATGAAAATAACAGCATGCACAGTCCAAAGAGCTGACGAGTTACACTCATGAATCTACGCTCTGACGCAACTTTTTCTTTCTCTGTCTCTTTACCGAAAATGAACCCCGCCACACACCCTTCCCACCTTATATCTGGACTCAGTGGGGAGGGGCTGTCAGTTCAAAACAATGTGACTCTGGAGTGAACGCTTGACTGAACTAGACTGGGGTTAAAGGGCTTTGTTTGTGTGTGTGTGACAGGAATTTTAAGCCCACGTAGGAAGTATTTAACTTGTCAGGTCCTAAGCTACAGCAGACTACAGACGGAGTAAAGTTCGAGCTGCGACTATTCACATATCTCCAGTGACTTTTTTTTCCCCATCTTGTTCATTCATTCAGTTCTACTTATATTTTTGTTTATTTTGCATAAGACATTACAGTTGACATAAACAAAAAGCACCGAAAGCTCAGACGTCATACCAAGAGATGAAGTCAGAAGAGAGACACAGCTCCGAGCCCAGCAAAGTCACACAGCCATCACAAGCAAGCGAGATGTGAGTAATCAGTAAGTTCATGTGGAAAACTTACTATGTCTGGAGATCCACAGGAACAGGAGCCAACGGATCATGACTGCGGAGTGGAGAGGGCAAAACCTAAGGAAAACAGTAGTGTGAAATTGAAGTTGGCAGGCACAAAGAAATGCACAAGATGAGGCAGTGCTCCTTGTGCGCTGCTGATGGAGAGGGACGATGCTACAGTCCCTTTACTGGTGTCTTCTTTTACCAGTGGAGGGCTGGATGTCTTCTCTGTCCTTCTCCTCTTCCTCTGTGTACTCTTCCTCTTGTCTCTGTCTGTCTGTGTCTCTCTGGGGCTCTTGTCCTCCGTGTCTCAGTCTTCAGAGTAGCCGGTTGTCTGCTCTGCCTCACGCGCTCTCTTGGTGATGTGAGCTTGTAGACTTTCTGCGTCCTCGCTGCTGACTCTCAGAATACTCTCACTCTTCGTCTCTCTCCTCTCTCTCTCTCTCGCTCGCTCGCACTGTGTTTCCCGTTGCCCATCCATTCTCAGCGTCTTCAGCCCTCACTTACACCCCCCCCCACCCCCACCCCCCTTCCATCCCTCCTCCTCCTCCTCCTCTTTCTCTCTCTTGCTCTCCCACTCACACATCAGTCAGGGGATAGAGCTCCAGACTCCTCCTTCCTCCATCACTTCCCTTCCGTTTCTCTCTCTGCCTCTCAGGCTGGCTGGCTGGCTGGCTCTCTGTCTGGGTGGCTGAGGCTGAGTGAGAGGCTGGGGGTCCTCACTCTGGGAAACCAAGTCTGCCATGGGAGAAACACACAGGGAGCGCCTCAATTAGAATGAGAATAGGATTGAGACTGCTCACAGCAACAAATAACGCAGACAGAAACAAAAAGAGACCCCCCCCCTCCTAGTTAAGACCTTGTCTTTATGAATGAATTCTTTGGACGGAGCTGAATTTTTGGCAATCGCAGGGTTGGATAAAGATCACATTAGCATTCAAGAGAAGAGGCTTTTGTTAGTGTACAAATTTTGAGTCGGTTAAACCAGACTCACAGCCACTTTCCCAAGGATCCAAGATGCAAGAAAGCATGAAATGCTTAGGCCAAACAACATAAAATAAAAATAATTCTGGTTTTGCCTTTTAAATATTTTATAAGAGACATTTTATTTTATTTTATTTATTTTTTGGTCTTGTTCACGGCCAAGCAAATTATGGTAAAAAACATCACTTTTACAACCCCAATTCCAAAAAAGTTAAATGTAAATAAAAACAGAAAACAATGATTTGGAAATAAAAGAAACATCTATTTTAGTCACAATGAAACATAAAAAAACATTGAATGTTTAAATTAATAAATTTAAGTTTTTTTGATTTGTTTTGTTTGAAAAAGATATATTTGAATTTGATGGTAGTAACACATGTCAAAAAGACTGGGACAGGGGAACCAAAACACTGAAAGTATGTGATACAAAAAAGAAACAGCTGAAGTATTTTGCAACAAGCTAGGTTAACTGGCGACAGGTCATTAGGAGGACTGGTTATAAAAAGAGCTTTTTAGAGAGACCGAATCTCTCAGAAGTAAAGGTGGGCAGAGGTTCTCCAGTCTGGAAAAAACTGTAAAAATAGAACAATATCACAATAATGTTTCTTAACGGAAAAGACTGTGAATATATCATCACCTACAGTTCATAATGTCATCAAAACAGTTTAAAAATCTGGAGAAATCTCTATGACAATAGGACAAGACTGAAAGTCAATACTGACAGGCTGAAAGTCAATACTGACTGCCCGTGTTCTTCGGGTCCTCAGGCAGCACTGCATTAAAATCAGGTCTGATTCTGTTATGGACATCGAAGCATGAACTCAGGAACACCTCCGAAAAATCACTATCTGTAAACACAGTTTACCATACCATCCACAAAGGCAGGTTCAAACTCTGTTGTGCAAAGAAGCCATATGTGAAACCATTCAGAAATGAATCATCTTCTCTGGGTCAAAGCACATTTGATGGACTGAGGCATAGTGGAAAATTGTTCTGTTATCAAATGACTTACAATTTGATTGATTTTTTTTTTTTTTTGGAAATTACTGAATAGAGGGACCATCTAGCCTGTTATCAGCACACAGTTTAAAAGCCTGCCTCTCTCATGGTATGGGGGTGCATTAGTGGCTCTGGCATGGACAGCTTACACCAGTGGTGCCCAATACTGATCAGAGAAACATAGATGTAATAGAAATGTTTCTGTACTTTGACATGCCGTTTATGAATGACTATCAATGCAGAATCAATACTTTTTCTGTCATCAATGCAGAAAAGTATATAAATGTTTTAAAACATATGCTGCCTCGCTAAGGGTGCCAATTCATAAGCACTGAAGCATATATCTCTACGGGACCTAAACAGCTCTGACATGTTTATATAGATGCAGTTTAAGTTTTATGATTTTTGGAGATTTTCCATAAAATGTTCAACTGATGTTTGAAGGTGTCACTCAAACGTTTGAGCTGTCCAAACTTTCCAGTCTTTTGCAAACAATTCCTTTTAAATTTTAGCTAAAAAAAAAAAAAAAAAAACGGAATTGTAGGGTCTTTTTAACTTGTTATATCTCATACATAAAACAGCGTAGAAACATAAACATTCACGTGACCTTTAGTTTTCTGCAGCACACAGTGTGAAAGAAATTAAAACATGACTTATTGTTTTTGCACAGGGACTGTTTGTTTGGTCCTTTCTGTTTAGTGTGTGTCATATCCACAACTTTTAATAATTATTAAAGAGGAGCCAGTAGAGCGTGTTGAATGTTATTGAATGGTATAATTACTTGGGTGTTGTCATTTAGTGACAGTAGTAGTAAGGTCTGAAAAAAGTCACAGCCAAGACTACACTTCATTTGGAAGCTTAACCAGTTTGGAGTGTGCAGCAAGTTCAAGTCTTTTTTCTTTTTTACAACACTACAGTTGAATCAGTTCTAACCTTTGCTTTTATCCCTTCGTTCAGCAGCCTTTCATTACGAGATTTTTTTTTTAAAAAAAGGTTAGAACACAATGTTAGGGTTGCCAGTAAAAGCATCTGTATTAAATTACCTGATTTGTCTCAAACCTTTTTGAAACCAATCACTTCTAAAGCTCAGGAAATTATCTACTGTCCTGAGCGTGCTCTGCAGAAAAAAATAAAATAAATTCAGCTCCTATCATCTGACAGCAGATTCAAACTGGCAAAAATTAGGACCAATAGGATGAAAAAGGCCTTTATCCTCAGGCTTTTATTCAGTTAAGTTTCTAAAATGTGACTCATCATAAATTGCCTATTAAAGTCCGATGTTTTCACTTTCTGTTATTACTGGTGCTGAGTTTGTGACTGTGTATTTGTGTTTTCACCCGGCTGCAAAGCAAATTTCCCTGAGGGGACACTAAAGTTGAGTTCAACTAACACCTAGTCCAAGCGAGACCACAACCAAAATGACCAGATTATAAAATATCCAACCATTTCTTCCTCTCACTCATGGTTGAGTTGTGAAGGCAACACAGACACAAATACACAAACACAGACATCCCTTTCCCCAGCGACACTCATCAGCTTCAGCGAGCACCTGGTGGTTAACCCTCGGCTCCCGGGGCTCGATAAAACAACAGGATGCCACCTTTCCGTGGACCTGCCACCTGTGTGGAAAGCCATCAAGCTCGTGCGCGTTGGAAACCAGGTGGCAGGTGAGAGTGGGGCCCTGGGCGTGCTGATTCCTGGCGACACATATTGTGAAATAGCATGTGGATAATTGCTAATAAATTTTTAAAACTGGAGTTTTTGTTAAGCTGGCAGCAAACCACTTTGTTCTTGGCCTCTCTCGGGCTATCTTACAGTTAATCAGTCCAGTCCGAAGTAAACTCTGTTTCTCCAAGCTGGGGTCATTCAAAGAGCAACAAACAAATGAATAAACAATCAACAAATTAATATGCAGAGCTCAAAGGAAAAGCATCTGCTGTTCTGACCAAAATATCAAAGTCGATGTCAAAGGTAATATCTAGTAATGGGACCTGAAGAAGGAATGCTTATTTATACAAGTTGTTTTAGCAGTGGAGTTTATCAGCTTTGTTCCTGTTTTTCTTCTTTTCTTTTTTTTTTCTCCTCTGCTCTGCTCATTATCCACATTTCCTTCACATTAATTTGTTAATCCACAGTGAGTGTAATTAACTCCATGGAAGTCTGCTTGATGGTATTTTTTTTGTTTTTTTAAGCAGAGATTATTATGCATTACTTTCCAGAGGGCAAATGAAGGATGAAGCAAGAGGTGACAAAAATGAGGGGGACAACTCTTGTTGCTGAATTAAAAGCAGACATGCATACTGCTCTCTACCTTTTATAACAGAATTACAATGTAAGATTGTCTTATGATGAGAAGAAGCAGAGTTGAAGTATGTGCTGGGGATGAGGCTCAGTACTATCACACAAAATTTTAGCGCAATATCCATAATATTGACTGAGTTACAGCCATTTTTGTCTTCACTAATGAAGCCTAGGCGTAAATTCAGACTGGAAGACCTGCTTCAGCCTCACCTGCATCTAATCGCTGCGTCGAGCACCTCCACTCCAGCCTATCAGCATCAGACCGCGCCTCCAGTGTATCCAATCAGCGAGCAAGCCTTCGTTTA
>NC_051431.1:20812493-20835236 GCF_001649575.2 Kryptolebias marmoratus
CCTTCTCCACCTCCAGTTTCCCAGCTCCCTCAAGCTTCCTTCCCCTCTTCGACCTCCACCACCAGTGTCCGGCCCGGGGAAGTTCAACCTGAGCTTCTCCTCGAAGCGCATTGCTATTGTCGACACTCGCGTCTTCCGCCGAGGTCCGAGCGCCAAATATCTTATGTCATTCATGTCAAATAAAACCATTTAATTGCAGCTTCTCTTTGTCGTGAGTCTCTCCAGGTTGAAAAGCCATTTAGCTGTGGCAGCCATCTTAAATGGGATTTACTCAAAAAGGAAATCAGCTGCAGATGTACATTTAAAGATTGCTTTCTGAGAATTTCATTAAAATCTCTCAAGTGGTTCATGAGATATTTTGCTAACAAACAGACACAGTTGACCGTAACAGTTAATGGCAAAGTTTTTAAAAGCATATCTTGCATAATTATTTACTGCTCAGAGTGTTAATTGAAAATCAGTCTCAGCTGCTATCACACCAAAGTTTAGCTCATTATCTGTACAATTGGCTGAGTTCTAGCTTATTTGAGTTTGATAAGGTTGTTTAGTTTTGGTGGCCATTTTGAATTGGACTGACTCCAAAAGATAACCCGTTGTATATGTATATCTATTAACATCTTTCTGATAGTTTCAGTAAAAGTTGTCCAGTAGTTTATGAGCTATTTTCCTAAAACTACAAGCAAACAAACACACACACAGACATAAGAAAAAAAAGACACATTATAGTTGCTTCACCTTCAGCAGTGAGCGATTATTAATGTAATTAGTATAATTTGAATATAAACAAATTCAAAGCAGGAAATTTGCAGATAATCTATAATTTTCTGTTTTATATACAGATCAGTGTTTTGTTGTACATAAGTGTATTACTTTTAACCACTTTTTCCCCAATGTGGTTCTAAATTACAAGTAGTTGCCATAAATCTCTCCTGACTTTTCTTTTTTTTCCATCACTGGCCTTAATATCCTTAATCTTTTATTTTCTCTATCGCTTTATTCTAGTAGCATAAATAAATTCAACAGACAAAATGTATTTTACCACAACAATCTGGTTTAATCGCATCTTTTTTTTTTTATCTCTACTGTGTTTGCTATACAATTGTGACAAATAACATTAAACAAGTACCCCTTCTTTAATTATAACGTAACATTTACCCAACATTTCCACATTGGAGCTCTTGCAATGTTCACGGTAAGCAGAGCTGCATTTGGGTCTAGTCCACTTCATGTCAATTTAATCCATCTTCCTAATCTAATCAAAAAGGCCAGAGGATGACAGGTGGTCTTTTCATCAGTGCAGCTAACAAGTATGCACGAAAACAACCCAACTGTGACTAAACAAGAGGATAACAGATTTGTACATGACGAGTGGAGGGGGGAAAAAAAAACTAAACAAAAAAAGAACAAATCACAATAGAGCTTATGTGCTTGAAGGTTGAGGAGAGAGGGTAAACAATGTAAATGGGGAAGTGAATTTGCATATACAATATTTTCAAGGATAAACCTTAGCCCAGTTTTCAATTCTTCACATCTGTACAATTTGGAGACATTTAAAAGTCATGAACTAAAATAAAGTCACAGTCTTTGTTGCAATCCACATGAAATAAAGTAAATATCAAAACCAGAGGTGTTAGAGTGTCAAAAGAGTATTTTTTGTTGTTGTTTATTTAACAGTTACATCAGCCCCCATTAAAATAAAATGTGAACCTGAAATATCACACCATTAAGTTTACTGTATAAATCATTATGGTCTTATCCAGTAGAATTTGTTCACCAGATCATATAGTCTTAGTGTATAGAGTGTGTAGTAATGACCTCGGCCAAGGAGGTCATGTTTTCAGTAGTGTTGCTTTGTTTGTTTGTCTGTTTGCAAGATGACTTAAAAACTAATGAACAAATTTTTAAGGAAATGTTCATGAAATGTTGGGATTCTCACAAGAAACAGCTGTTTCAATTTTGGTGGTGATCCAGGCCGCGCGATCCGACTATTTTTTAATGACGCTCTGGCTTTGGCAGGGGTTGGCGCTCTCAGAGTGCTTCTGGTATTAGCAGTGTACCCACCCACTCTCTAAAAAGAAACAAAAAAAGCAAAACAACCAAAAAAAAAAAAAGCTAAAGTTTTAAAAAAATATCTTGTATAGTTTGTTGAGGATGGCTCTCAGTTACTACCTCGCAAAACTTAATATCTGAAAAACTGACTGAGTTATTGCAATTTTTGTGCTGGCTGTTTGATTTTTTCTGGCAGCCATTTTGAATCAGGTCAACTCCAAAACTTTGTAGATGTGTATCTAATGGTTACATTCTAAGAGTTTTAATACAATCCATCAATTGGTTCACAAGATAATTTGCTAACAGACAAAAACAGTTGACTCCAAGATAAAATGTCCACATTTTTTATCAAAGACCTGATGTGATTAGTTAGTGTTCAGATCACAATGCCTCTCAGCTACTATCAGACATTTTATTGAGAAGGATTTTGATAAACAAATCATTAAAACATCTGGTACTGTATTTTCCGCACTATAGGGGGCACTGGATTATAAGGTGCACTGGAATATAAGGCGCACTGTCAATAAATGGTCCATTTTTGAACTTTTGTCACATATAAGGCGCACCTGACTATAAGGCTCATTAAGCGAAACAAAACAGCTGCCTTTCATTTTAGAGAATACTGCATCGACTTAAGTGTCACACCTACACTGCTCGCTCAGGTCCACGCGTCATGTGTGGAGTCCTGAGCTACACTACAAAGAGCGACTGTAACTGAGCGTAATTGCTGCAAGCGGTGCAGCTTTGTAGTTTACCAAAGTCATACTAAAACATTACGACTTATTACATATATAAGGTGCTCTGGATTATAAGGCGCACTGTTGTTTTTTGAGAAAACTGAAGGCTTTTAAGTGCGCCTTATAGTCCGGAAAATACGGTGTATTTATGTTATTGTCAAGAATTGCTGTTTAAGTATCCTTAATCAGCTAGCAACTGAGAAGATTGTTTTTATTTATTTATCTTTTACCTCAAGATGCTCTGCTGTATCACATTAGTTCAGTCGGAGGTCCTACACCTTGGCTCAGGATGGACTGGGTTCTGACTATCTAATGTTTTCAGATAAAAGTCCAGACCATTTCCAAAGGTGGTCTGAGGGAAAACATTTTTAATGCACACTGAATTAGCTCAGACTTATATTTAGTGCTATCTGATTACAATAGGATAGCTAAAAACTGTTTTAAATTACAGAGCTGAACAACCTCTTAGATTTATTGTTCCTACTTCTTTTTTCAGATAAACCGACCTTTAGTTCTGTAAACGGTGTCCCAATGTAAAATGATCTAAAGTGCAGCGCTTCACCTGCTTCATTGATTAATTATGTCAAAGGCAAAATTATTCTTCTATGGTTAGTGAGCTGAAGGTCCTGGGTCGTACAGTATTGCTTTCTAATTGTATTGTAATAATTAATATGTACCTTGTTTCACATTCATGTAAGTTTAATCATCAGATTTTTGGATCGGTCATGTGTTTCAAATTTTCTTTGGTCTTGCATATTTCAATATGAAAAATTACAGTGATAAATACCACATTTCAGCACCATTCCACTCTTAGGAATTGCTTATGGGATTCACATACGTTGTTATTATTGTTATCATTTTTTTCCAACAGTGAAAAAGGACGGGGCATAGAGATCAGTTATTCCCCCTCGAAAAGAAATCTAGACACCAAAACAAGTCCCACTCCCTCAAACACTTGAATACTGTATGAACCAAAGACAGATGCATTTTTAAATAAAGCAGAATTCCTTGCAGACATAATCACTCCCTACAAAACGATCAACAAGAAGGTGCAACATGTTCAACAAACATTTATTCAAACTAATGTTAGGAAATTATCAGACCAGGAGCTACAAGCTGGATAAAACAGTCTGGTGTCTTGGTGCATGGGTTTTTACCCACTGAAGAAATTAATTCCAGTTTTACCGATGTTGACACATGCTTAAGTAAAATATTACAACCCCTGAATTCTTACTTTGCCATCATGAACAACATATAGCCAGCTGTGATGAACTTGCCAGTCAGGTGAGAAATGTCGGCAACAATATAAACCTTTACCAAGCCTGAAATAATAACAAAATAACAGAAATAAAATTGCTTCCGTTTCATCCTTTTTTTTTTTTTTTTGTCTTAGATCTGTAGGTTTGTGTTGGAGATTGCACAAGGGTTTGTGCTAAAGCCACAAAGCCTCTAGTTGTTTTGCAGATTGTATTTTTTTCCAAATACATTACCTGGGAACTTCACTCATGCACTGTCCAGCTCTTGAAGCAACAGGTTATTTTATATTTATATGTTGTTTGATATGCAGATTCAGTGTAACCTTTTCCTTGTGGTTTTAGGATTGTGGAATCTGCAAACCTACAACTCTGAATCAACACAGCTCTATGTAAACACTATGGTATAGAGTTTGTTTGTTTTCTCAAGAATTAATATTGCACAAACCTTGAATTTGATATCATCATGCAACTGACTCTATGCTTTTCTAAACTAAGTAACATTGTTTTTTTATATAAGTTTGACTGATCAGTCAGGCCATAAATAAATAACATCTGAGGGGCTCCAGCAGTCTTAGGAAGTTGGGGAATGAGACATCTTTCAAAGTAGCATCCATCTATCTACCATGAGGCAGGTTTTTTGTTTTTTTTTCTCTTCCAGCAATCATTTCCTTGCGAAAAACTAAGCAGTGTGCTGTCACTCTACCAATCAGTGCCTCTAACATTGTGACTGACCAGTGTGAGATTAAGGGATGTATTTTCAGGCAAGTTTGAGTTTCAAGGCAAAAAAGTAATTAAGGCAGAAAACATGTTTTTTTTTCTTCTATTAAAAAATCTAAACATATCCTATTTATTTAGTAATTCCCCACAGCTGCATGTCAAGGCTCAAGTAACAGCAGAGCAAAGCAACAGCTTTTTTAGTGATTTAATCAATTAGGTTTGGCTACAAAGTCACCTTTGAAACATAGGGAGGAAGTGGGTTTCCACCAAGGCAGTTTCTGTGCTAATTCAGAGTCACTGCTTGATTTGGCACCAATACTTTCTGTTTTCAACTGTTAGTCATCTGAAATGCTGGGCAGCTTGGTAAAAAGCATTCACAAATACAAATTGCCTCCTACAACAGTGTTTATACACTAGATTAATGTTACGGAGAGATTGGTTAACAAGAAAATCTCCGACAAACAAAGACAAACACACATTCTCTACAAAGTTCAGACAAGTTGCATTAGAGAGAGAATCAAAATATATCTGAGGAGAAGTCCGAAGTGCTGTTTAGTGACTCTGAATATAGAAAAAAAGGTGTTTGCTCAGAACCGACTGTAGTACCAGCCTTGACTCTGCACTGGAAACACTTTGGTCAAAAATGAGCAATGAAGGTGTTTACTAATTTCAAATTCTTAATTAGGAGAAAATTAAAAAAAAATAAGCTATTTAGAAGATACAAATATTCTATATTGTACTTAGTTTCACCCTGTTTAAATGGATAGTCTGTCCATCATTAAAGTGATGTTCTGTCAAAACTTATCAGTATTGTATAGTATAGTATAGTAGTTAGTATCTTCTGAGCAGTGGCATCACTCACAGAACACAAAGTACAGAGAAAAGGCCAGAAGTATTTCTCCAGGCTAGACTAACGGCTAGCCAAATCAGAGCTTAAATAATTTTTTAGACTCGTAAAACAACTCTTTTGCAAAAGTGACATACCACTGTGAAAAAAGATACATTAGCTAATATTAAACCTCTGCAATTTTGCATGACACAGTTTTAGTTTGTTGCTGCTTTCCCAACGGAACAGCATCCATTTTACTATGCAAATGTATGTGTAGTGACCATGGACCATGTATAAGCTGGTGTCCTGACGTGGCTAAATGTATCAATATGCCGGCAGCTGAGTAAACTTTTGACTGACTACACATGCTGCTCAGGCGGACTGATACATTCAGTAGCCTCAGCACAAATGTGCATGGTCTATGCTAAGCACACATACATTTACTTAGTAACACAATCGTTGCTCGATTGAGAAACCAGCAACAAACTAAACATATGGTGTTATGCAAAAGCGTTGAACTTTAATATTAGCTAATGTAGCATTCTTTCACACCAGTATGACATTTTTGATAAAAAGTTGTTTTATAAGCCTTGGGAAATTATATAAAACAAGCCCTCGTTTGGCAAGCCATTAGCCTAGCCTTTAGTAAGACTTCTGCTCTTTTCTTTATACTCAATGTTCTGTGACTGATGTCATGGCTGATAAGGTACTAACTAATGATAACTGTTTGACAGAACATAACTTCTACAAGATCAGACCATCCCTTTAAGTTCCCTTCACACTAGATGAATACCCCGTGACCCTGTAAAAGATTTAGCAAGAAAAAAGTTCATGAAAACAGTCTAGCTCAGTATAACCGATGTGATACTCATGGCTGCAGCATCTTGCTAGTATGGCATAATCTTCTAGCATATAGCTGCAGTCTCAGAGAGTTGTGCAGGGGGGCACATAGAGCGTGATGAAGGCACTGGAGAGCATCTTTGGGATGTGAAAAATAGCAGGAAAAAAGTTCATGAAAAAAAAAAAACTTCAGGGAAAATATTTATTGATTAAAAAAAGGGAACAAATTCCCGGAGGAAAAATTACATTCGTGTTGACTCACTGCTTGACTTTTTGTTCCAGCCATGAATTTCTTTGGCCTTCTTTCTTTTCCTACTTCAGATAAAATGCAAAGTCTCAATCTCATGCTCAAAACATGACACATTAAGATGATGGACAGGCAGTATGTTTTGAGCTAAATGGAAAGTGACATATCTGTTTATTTCTCCTGGGCCGGCATATCCGCTGTTGAGGCACGGAAAGGCCTGAAACACTGGTGTTTGTGGTGCTGTGTGTGTCTCTGTGAGCAAGTGTGTGCTCACTGAGTAACCATCAATTTGTGTTTTAAAATTAGTAAATCAGCCAGTTGTCTTTCAAGGAAGGACATCCACTCAATCTTTGTCAGTCAAATGATTCTCGAGAGATGCTGCATCTCTACCACCGATGCCCCAGATTCTCATTCCAATCAAGTCTGCAAAGTGGAAGAGCAGAGGTCTAAATTAATAGATTTAACAGTATGCTGAGGTATTGGAGGGAAGCAAGAAGAATGACAACATCTTATTTCCCCCCTGAGCACATTTTAACAAAAGGACACTCGTTGGGAGACATACAGTGCTTATGGCATTCTCTACATTTACATTTCATTTAGAACCAAATGAAAACCACTGAGGAAACTTGTTTTGTAATCATTTTACATTTTAATTAACGTGGTTTTCTGCATGCTCTCTATTGATAGTTCAGAGCCTCGTTTCCCAAAACCATCTTAAGGCTAAGATGCTAATATAATTCATTTTACGAATTTTCTCAACCATAAGAGACATTTTCCCTAATGGATCATAGCTGATGATGCTCTTAGAATTAATTGTAAATTAACAAGTACCTCCCACCCAAATCTAGGACGCCAGAGGAACAAAAGAACCCAAAGTTTTTTCTGAGTTTCTTCATTTTTATCCAATACATTAATTTGTTCTTTTTCGTTGCTTTACTGATCCCATTAATGTTAAGTAAGTCATTTTTATTTTATTTTATTTTTTGTAAATTAGGTGACATTGTTCACAGGAAATAGAAAATTTATTGAAATTAAATGCACACACATAAAGTATAAACACAAATTAATAGAGCACTTAAAACTGCTTGAAAATGTTGATAGCTTAGTTTCATTCAAACATTTAAAATGATTGTGCAGCCCCAGAGGATACATGCTATCCTCAATACCGATATATTGATCCCACCATAATCAGAAAGTCCATGACAATAAAAAATGGCCTCAAGAGAGAGCAGAAATTTATCAAATACAGCAATTTTTTTAAAAAAGAAACTAGTAAAAGAAATTGAATGTTGATTAAAACAATATATTAAATTTAAATTTTAAATCTTGTGATCAATATATCCATTTTATTTGGTTGAAGCTTTGAGCTTTGTATGACTCATTTGTTATCTATTATCACTCACCGACGTAAAAAGCAAACAATCATGTAATCATGCCAGTTAGCAAAATTTCTCTTGAACCACTGGATAGATTTTAATGAAACTTACAGGAACGATTCGTCGGATGTACAGCTACTGCTGATTAACTTTTGGAGTCAACCTTATTATTCCTCAGGCATTTCTTTACTATGAATGCTTTACTTGAGAGCTAAATAAATTTCCCTGCTATTAAAAACAAATATTTAGGAAAGAAAAGTCAAAAAGGAAAATAAAGGTGAAGAACCTCCTCCAGAAGAACCACTAAAAAATAGTCGGTCCTTGACCTTAGAGAAATAAAAGCCTACATTTCTTTCTCAGAGTTACTGTATGAAATGCTCTATATGTCACTGTACAAGATCATGACAACGGCATGCTAACACCTGGAACTATTTATTTTGTTGAAAATATTAGGATCCTAATACCATTTGACTGTTGCAATGTTGCTGCTAAATTCTATTGTTTTGTTTTTTGTTTTGTTTTGTTGTAATTTTGTGCATCTGCCAGTTATGCAAGTGCTGAATTAGAAGGTTTTGGCTTGTTAAAGCTGAAGACAAAAAGCAGGTGGACCTCCATAAGATCAGTACACTATGCAGAAAATTAAAGAAAAAAGTTTTTGCAGTTTTGAAATTATGACTGTCTAAGACTGTGATAAACCTTGGAACTGGCCCATGTCTAAAGCTGAGTGCAGCACAAGGTGAGGTGGTGTTTTGCTGAACTTAAATTTTAATACAGATGCTACATTCTGACAACACATCAATGCTTCCAATGCTTCCAAAGAGTCTGTCTGGAAGTCGCCAAGGTGCAGTCACTAGGAACTTCAGAATGAACCTACACTCTTCAGTTCAAATGTTATTATAAACACACATCCTCTTAGCTCTTAGCTGCTGCTTGTATTTCCTCCAGTTTCTCATCAGTGACTGGAATGTCAAAACTGTCCTGAGAAATTATTATTATTATTATTATTTTTTTAATTTAGGTCTGACCTAAACCAGACATAACCTTCCTGTTATAACTTTTCAGTCTCCTAACAGCCAGCTCTGAATTTGGGTGCAATTTGTGCACATTGCACCCCCTCTCACCGGGTCTGTGCCCTACCTCTGAGGTGAGCACAATTTGCTCACTGTATCCTACAAATAGTAGTAAATGGGACACTATGAGTCCGAATTGTCAAAATTGGTGGGTGTATCAGGTAGAAAGTTTTACTTAGGCTAGATTTGACCAAGGAATGTAAATTTTAGGCGACACCTGCAGAGGTCTTCCACAAATTAAACTTTATTTATAACAACATATTCAAGCATGGAGCTGTTTTGTTTGTTTGTAAGTCCATCTTCTACATGGATGTGCTGCTGTAGGATTGACTATAGGTGCAACTTCCGGTACAAATAGCCGAGGAAGCAGCAGCTAATTGTCAATACTTTTATTTTCAATATGGCTAGACAGCTTCAATTTCTATTGTGTTAATTTCTTCCGAGATGTCCTGTGCTCTGGTATGTGTTGCAATATTCATGGTTGTATTTATATATACACCTACAGTTGAAGAGACCACAAAAACTAAATCATTTCATTTTTGAAAGAGAAAAAAACTTATCTTACTGTGTGTCTCACTGCCATCAGATCACCAGAGAAAAGAGATGTCAGATGTGGAAAACAGCTGGCAGCAGTGTTGAGAGAATACACAGTCGATAAAATATTTGAGATTTGGGCAAAGTCGGAAGATCTAAGAGATAAGTTTTAAAGACAGTTGTCAGTTTTCCCACAAGTAATCTGCAATGATTTTTGCCTTTTATTTCTCTGTATTATTCTAAGGAGGTTGTGGTAATCGGTTGAATTTGGTAATAAAATGTGAAATAAATTTGATAAAATTCCCAAATATTTGTTGTTTATTCAGACATTATTAGTAAAAATATTGTTCACTCATCTAAGCTCATTACAATGAATCAGATAAGATCTAAGAGCTTTTCTTTCTCTTTTTTTTTTTGGATTGCTTCACCTTTTCAGCAGCAGATTAAAGGAAGTAGCTAAATATACCATGTTTTAGCATTTCTTCATATCATGCTCACAGTCTTCATTAGTTGAAGGGACAGGTAGGCTTGAGCTACTTTGTTTGAGGAGTAACAGAGAATGTTTCCACATATTTTGATCTGCAGTCATGCAGACCAAATTAATTATTCCCTAACTGCTATATGTTCAAATATGCAATAAAAAAACAAATAGTTATTTAAGGCTTAAAAATATTTTCATGTTACACTGATTGACAATGTAACAGCCTGTCAGCAAGCTGGGAGGGTGTGTAGATGGGAATTTTGAATCACCACTTCAGCACCTCTAGTGCACAGGTTCCAAAAATACAACATGACAGTGCCCCCAAAATTAGCATTTTGGCTTCAATTTTGTACACTGAAAGCTAATGAAGTTACTCTGCCCATCTATATTTTTGTCAATACCTAGTTCACATAGCAAGACCTTCACAATTGTGTATTGATCATTTAAATTCTTTTGTGGTTTTGCTTTTAATAACTGAATTGGAAAAAGCAAACATCAAATAGCATAGTTCAAATCATGGTCCTGAGTTTGATGTAGCCTCTGACCTTGTGTTTTTAAGGATTAAGTCATTGTTAACTGGTACTTGTGACAGAAAGCAATATGTAAAAATGAAAATCTAGCTTGTATATTTATTGTTGGGCATGTTTGGGCAGTTTGATGACAAGAAGGCCCTCAGGAACATTTAAGTATTCACACTGAGAAAACAGTTACATTGGTAATCAGTGCAACTGCTGTAATAAAGAACCAGTTGAGGCCAGAAAACATGTGGACAGTTGTATCAGAGAAGGGACGGTATAACCACAGTATTGCAAAATACCATAAAGACAAGTCATCACATTTTCTGTGACAGAGCTTTCACTTGCTGTTGGATTAGGTTTAAGCTTGTAAACTACATGGTTTCGCTCAGGCATTACAAAGTACTTTAGAAGACATCTTGGCTTTGCTTGAAATAGGCCCTCTAATGTCTTCTGCAGGTTAGAAATATGCATTTCTTACCTTATTGAGTAACAAATCCTGTTCCATTTGCCAAATACAAAAAATATTGTGCAGGATTGAAAAGAAACCATCAGCTGAAACATAGCACTTTTAAAGGCGTGCTGGGTGTCACAAAAAATTGACACAGTTTGTTTCCATCTGCACAAGTAAATTGTTTTTTGTTTCGTGCTTTCATGGGACTGAGCTGAATGACCATAACCTTCCCTGTTTTACTGCGTTCGTCTCTCCTACAAGCTAGATCAACTGCTGTCTGTGGGATATACCTCTGCTGACTTTGCTTATATAAACCTAAGACATAATTATGCTCTGAAATGACGTTTAATTCTAGCTGCACAGCAAGACCTGAAATAAGGAAACAGCAGGATTCATGAGGAACAGTAGGGGCACAACTTAACAAGCTGTGAACGCATTCTTCCCCATCCAAAATGTGGTTGCCAGATGACAAAATAGACCTGCAAATGGTTATCTTTATCATTGGATATTTATCAATTAGCTTATTAAATTCTAGCATTGCCAAAGACCTATAATTTTGTAAAACTTTATTAAGTTTAATAAAAGTTTGTGTGGTTTGGTTAATAACGACTTTGCAGGCATGGATAAACTTCAAGCAAAATAAAATATGACCTGAAATGTCGACATTTCACTGCATGTTTATTCCAAATTCAAATACCCAGCGTTAAACAGCCCATCCACATTCAGGTCCGAGGATAACTCTTCATCAAACGTGTCCCTTTGTTAGTATAATCTGACCAAATGTTTCCGTACGAAAGTACCAAAGTGTTCAGCCTGCTTAAGTCTAAAGCTCCTCTAACTCAGTCAAATTCAGACTGCATCATCATGCTGTCTGGGTTATTTGACTCTCTGTCCCCCATTTGAATTTCATCTTCATTGCACCGTGGAAATTAGGTCTTTACATGCAAAACAGCCATATAGATTTGTTTGCCTTGCTTAACAGGAGATAGGGAAAGCGCCGTGGTCAGCAGTAAGTATCTGAAGAAAGCTTGCCAGGGGTCACAGAGTTTTGCATAAGACAAGCTGGATTGTTTCTTGTAAGGGAAATGAGTACATGTTGTTTTATGTCTGAAGGATCAGTCATGAACATGTTTGTTGTGTGCACTGCACCTGCTGCTTCTCCTCCCGGTCACGGTGAGGGGTAAATAAAAGCAGAGTGAACCATGGATTTGCCCTTAAACTAGTATTCAGTGCATGTTAATGAAAAAGAAGTAAATATACTTTCCAAAGAAAAGATAAAGCACAGTATAATACACTGACAACCCTACCTTCATCTTTTCCTTCTTATTTATGTATTAACTTCTCAAACTTCTAAATATATAATTGGACAGGCAGACGTGGAGTTCTTGTTTGAGGTGAAACATCTCAGCAGAGAATATGCTAATTTGAATTAAGGTAGCGTAAACATGGAAATGGAGCGTTTTTTAAAAAAAAAAGAAAAGAAAAAGTAAAATGCTGATGTACACAAAAAAAGCACATTTGCAGATTCAGCCAATAAATATCATGCACTAATAATATTCAGTTAACTCACTGTAAATGTTTAGCCGGTGGTCTTAATTGAAAATGCAGAGTGAGCCTCAAAGTCTTTGCATCCCAAATGCACAAAGCTAAGAATTTGCCTTCGTACACAAATTACTCCAGAGAAAATGTTGACATCATAAGGAAATCATATGCAAGCGATGTTGCTTTAAGTTTAAGTTCACAGCTGCTGTAAATTTTAGTTAGCTTATTATAAAACATTGATTAAAATTTAAGTTAAATTTCTTTTTTTTTATTAATTTCTACTCACATGGAACATATAAATAGTTTAGGCTAAACAACAAACTATGAAGCTGTCGTAGACATGTTAAAACTGTATAGCTGTAATATCCTAACACTAAATCAAGCAGCCGTTCTCTCATTGATGAATTACAATGAATCATGTTTTTTTTTTTCTTTTTGTGGATTTGTACACATCTAAAAGACAGCAATCAGTAAGTTAATATGGCTAAAGTAAGGAGTGCACTTACAAAACATAAAAATCTATTTAAAGCCCCAATTATAAAAAATATATATATATATATTTGAGTCAAACAAGAAAATCAAAATGATCTCCATACACTAATTATCACTCATCACCGGAAGGTACAAGGCAGGTTATGTTTCTGCCTTTGTTTGTGTGATTGTCTGTCAGTTCGCAGAATAGTTCATGGATCACTGAATGGATTTTATTAAAAGTCTCAGAAAGTAATAATTGAATGTACATGTAAAACTGGTTAACTTTTGGAGTCAACCCAAATTTAAAACAGCAACCAAAGGAAACTGACCTTAACAAACACATAAATAGCTAAAAGTCAGGCTTTTTAAAATAATTTATTTATTTTTTACTAAAAATCCGCTGTAATTCATGCATTAGTAGCAGAGAACCATCCCTGACTTATACTATGAGAACAGCACACTGTAATTCTTTTGCTTAAAACTTTGGCATTTATCATTGGCGTCAACTCTGTCTGTCCGTTAGCCTTCGGTTTACAGTGTGATTAAAATCAGCCATAAGTGGTGCAAAATTCACCAGCCTTTTTTATCTTTCTATCTGGGACTGATCACCCTGCCAAGCACAACTCATGAGCAGGGTGGAGAAAGCAAGCTGTTTGATTTAAAGAATCTTTCCCAAAAATCCAAAACTTTCATCTCAGGATTTGAAAAAACTAGGTTACCAGTTGACATCTATCCTTCTTGAGAAAACAGACAGATGCAGCAGAGATGAAGTTGTGGCAAAAGAAAATGTGGCCATGTTTGGGGCAAGGCATGACAGTGTTTATGTAGAAAAATATATCAACTGTGAGCCGTAAATGGAAATGATATGGCTCGAGCTGCTTCATTCCTTCTGATTCAGCTTTTAACTTTGCATACATTCAGTTATGGCAGATATTTTGAGGCCTCTTATGTAAAACTTGACAGTGAGCAAGAAAAGTATCCTTGAAAATTGACAAGGAAATCATTATATTAAAAAAGAAAAGAGCAAATGCATGTATTCCTGTCTACTTTATAACACAATAAACCATTTGAAAAAGAGCTGGTTAACCTATTGAACCTCAGGTAACCTTTAAGACACTGGATAAGAACTACATATTTTATACCAGTAAATGTCAAAAGAAAGAAAAAAAAAGTGAGCAGTAAATATGACAGCTATATAAAACTACATACCTGCATGCTTTATAAGCTTTGTGTTTTTGTTACCAGTAATTATGCATTGTGCAGATGTGCCATTTTTTGTTTACACATGTTCTATTTTGAAGCGGCAAAACAGCACAGTTTTTAAAGCAATGTGGTCTAGAGTATGTTGAAAATCCAGCCTACACTGATTCTATCTTTGTAAACATGTACTGCTAATATTAATGATTGTAACATCTTTTTGGTTTTCTGGGTGAGCCACAAGAACAACTGTTTCTTTAGCCAACCACATAATAATTTCCTTCTACTGAAGAATCCTTTCAGCTTAAAAGCCCCCTGCATAAGCCTGACATTACCACATGTTGTCCCTTTTGTTTAATAGCATTTCTTTGCTCTTTGAAAACATAAACCTAATGCAAAACAGTTCTGCAATTGCTAGAAAACTCTTATTTTACTATTATATTTCAGAAATGGTCATTTTGTTCTCTCTTTTTTTCATCAGTACTTTATAACATATTAGGGCTACTACTGAGTCTTATCAGTGCCTTATTTGGGGAAAGATGTAGAATCTCAGTGGTTGCTGCTACCTCACTGTGTATGAGTGCTGAAAGGGTTTTGGTAAATACTGTAAAACAATATGCAATTTGTTCTGTCTGATACTAAATGAAGAGCCATCTACAAGTTAGAGATGTTGATAGGAGTGGGTTTATGTATCTGGAACCCAAACCTGATGTCTTGGCATGAGTGAGCTTTTATACAGGACATATATTTTTTTATATATTTGCCTGTGACATTCTGTCTGCCTGGGAGGTTTGACTTAAGCTGGGGTTTTAGTGTGTAAAGTCTTTATTTCAAGATGAACAATGCCAGACTGTAGCCAAGATATCAAGAAGTAGTTCTGCAAGCTAGCAGGGCAAAAAAGGATCTTTTGCCTAATTTATCAGTCTGAATATGACTGTTGTTCTTTTACTTTCACCAAAGTTATGGAACTACCATTATGTCCAACACCTGTTGGTATATAAACTATCCTTTATAACAAGATTAAGAGGCAAAACCAACAGTTGGCATGTGATGGTCATCAAAAAAATACACCTTCATTATTTTTGATTATGATAACTACACAGTTGGCAGCTGGCTGTTGTCTGATGCTCTGTAGTGTGATGCAATATTTCTCAACGTAGTTCTATTTTTTTTTTTTTTTACATGTTGCTCCTCCTGAACCAGAGGTCTGATTAATTGCAAACAATACAGAAATCCCATTATATTACAATAATGTTTGTTATTGTCAGTTTTCCCCAAGAAAGAGTGCCTGCTTCTAGTGTTATTTAAAGTAAAAGTTAATGTTGCAATGCTCCACATATATCCTGTTCTGAGCCAGAATATGTCTGCCAACTTCATCAAAACATGTTAAACTGTAAAGACAGTATCTATTCATGTGTGTGTGAACAATGCTGTGTTAATTATATTTGACTGACGTCAGAAAGATGTTTAAAAAAGCAAAAGTATCAGTACTTGTACTCTTGAAGGAGATCCCTATTGCATGAATGTCTAACCTCGTAAAATAGTTAATTGTTCTGATGCACAATACACCTACCAGTAGCTGTCAATCTTTGAGTCCTTTATTTAATTATAAAACAAAAATACTGCGATAGAAGAAAACCGTTTTCCTGCCTACTCACTTCCTGCTTGGACATCCAGGCAGGAAGTGAGTAGGCATTGTCTGTCCCTCTTTTCCTCAACTGAGTGATCAAGTGAATAAAATAATAAGTTTACTTAGATGATGCCCACTCATGCTTCAAACTAATGTTGAATGTTACAAAACTATTTCTTTAGACTTAAATAGGTATATACAGTTTTTAATGAAATATAATTTTAGTCTTACATTCGATTTTTTGGCCACGTTTTTTCCTCAAAGACGATGGGTCCCCACTATCCTTCCAGGTTCTATTAATGCGTTGGACAGTTCTTAACCCAATTTTAGTAGTTTCTGCTATCTCCTTAGATGTTTTCTCTGCTTGATGCATGCCAATGATTTGACCCTTCTCAAACATCTGACATCTTTTCCACGACCATTACCCTTTAAAGTGTGAGGCTTTCTGTGTTTTAGGGGTACCACAATTGCAATGCATTACCCTTGGTGTGTTTTCAACTAAAGACTTCATTAAAGCCATCTCTGAGAAAATGGACTTAGGATCAAGCATTCTGATAGTTCTGCAACTTTATCATATAGTAGCAGGCGGTTAGCAGGAAATAGCTGCTATCATCCAAGTTAAAAACTTATCTCCAACTGTTTTCTGTTAAGGACTTAGTAAAGACATATTAAACACCAGTGGCAATTTCAGTTTGCAATTTCACACTACTTCATATAATTGGCAAGATATACTTATTTGCCCCTCTTTTGCTCTCTTTCACCTTCTATGTATCATATGTATTGAGTTAAAAAACAGAATTCTGTGTGTTTTCTTTGAAATCTATCAGCAGCAATCTGTCATTCACAGCCTTATCCAGCCACTAGAATGTCACCTGCTCTGACAGCTGGCTATAATCTGGTCACCCTCTATGACAAAATGAAATGACCTCTGCACAAGTGGTGTCTTGTCTGAGCTATTCTAGTAGCTGGGAAATGATAACAACTACCAGGCTTATTGGTCACTGTCTTATCCACATGGATTTTGATACTTTGTGTCCTACATTAAATTTCTTACATGAAATTTTCATAACATTCCTTAAAACTTTTGTTTTTGTTTGTCAGAATCAGAGTTTAGCTCACATTCTGCAATATTGTTATAATAGTAGGAATAGTAGGGGGGGGGGGTTGTCTGTGTGTGTGTGTGTGTGTGTGTTCATGAAGGAAAAGATGGAGGAGGATCCTCAGGATTTCCTACGATTCTAACACCTTCAAATTTCCTAAATGTTTGATGCTCTACTTTGGTACAACAATGCAATGTTTTGCCAACCAGCAGGAAATGTAAACAGTACATCACGTGATTGTGACATCAGGCTGAAATGGGTTCACTGAGTATGACTCTTACACTAAAGTTTTATCAATATCATTTAGTCTTTTAACTAGGAGGAGCTTCCATTCATCCACCATTGAAAGAGATTGGCTGTGCAGTGCATTATTAGCTGCATCACCCAGACAGTAGATCAGCGTATTAACTTAATTAGCTTCAGAGCCTAAGTGAAGATTAATGACCAGTCAGAAATGCTCGAACCTCTTTGAAGTCGAACACTTCAGGAACTTGATTGGTGTATGTGGCACTTGGCACTATTAGCTGTTTGTTGGGGTGGTTGGGGTTGACACGCTGACACTGTTGACATCCATTTCTCTGTAAAGAGATCAGAACTCTCCCATTACCCCATTTGTCGCATGTATTCTTGACTGCAGAAACACTTTTGACACCATGTCATGTTGTGCATCAAGGATTCAAAGCTGCAGTTAATAGGAGTAACATCAAGCTGTCTTTATGGACAGAACACAAGGACATTTTCTCTACTATTAAGCCACACAATAATTACACTGTGTTGAAAAACTTGGAACATCAAATCATGCTGAAAAATGACAAAACTTGAAATCACTACAGGCAGATATGGTATGTAAGCTCAAAATTTAAAAAGACATGAAAGGTCTGTTAATTTATTTGTATATGTTTTGCAATATTTTGGTAGATTTTTATATGGTTTGGTCTGTCTTACTGAATGACAAATGGTAATTGTATTGGGTTCTTGATATCCATTTTTTTATTTTTTGTTTTAAACAATTTTTATATAGCTGCAAATTGTTCTTGTTTTCATCTTAGAAATTATTCTGTATTATTATTTTTTGTTTGTTATTCAGTTGTAGTTTCACCTCCATTCACAAATTAAACCTCAATGAGGTTCTATTTACCAGCTCAGTGGCCTAGTGGTAGAGTGTCTGCCCTGAAACTGGGAGGTTGTGGGTTCAATCCCTGGCCGGGTCATACCAAAGACTGTAAAAATGGGACCCATTGCCACTCTGCTTGACACTCAGCATTAAGGGTTGGATTTGGGGGGTTAGCTCACCAAATGATTCCCGAGGGTGGCACCGCCACTGCTCACCACTCCCTCAGGGGATGGGTCAAATGTGGAGAACAAATTTCGCACACTCAGGTGTGTGACAATCAGTGGATCTTTCCTTTCCTATTTTAAATTCTAGTTACAAAGAGTTTGCAATATTGTTAAGGGATTAAGGGTCATAAATCACATGTATGAAACATAGTCTCGCTTGTGTAAAAAACAATATTGCAAGTTTTATTATTTTCTATTTTGAGAAGCGTGATCATCACACAGATGTCAGTAACTACATATAGTTTTTTTTCTCAGAGATTTTCTGCAGTCGTTGATGATTCTGTAGGAGTCAAGCAGTCAGTGGTGAACATGAAACAAAAAAACCTGAAAGCTGAACCATTACCTCACTGCTGTGAAGTCCAAGTCAGACCCCAAACACAGCAGGGGCTCAAAGGTAAGTTCTATTGGATCATCTGAGTTTTTCATCATCATTGCTGTCAAAGTAATTTTGGTGATCAGATGACAACTTGACAAATTATGTATGAAAGGGATTGTGAAGTCCTCAGATCAGTAACTTATTTCCAAACCAGCACTGTATTAAACCTTCTAGCTAAAACATATGACCCAGTTTGATAGACTGTCCATCTTTGTTTGTAAAACAGCACATTAAAAAGTTTCCCTTCCTACATTATACTTTCATCTAATTGCAAATGCTCTATTATTATGAAATAAATTGTAAAGGTGATAGAGATTTAAAGTGGAAATTCAGTTTCTAGGAAAGCAGAGAAGGTCTCAAATTTGTCAGACCCTGTTGGGTACCAGGACAGACCTCACTGCATGTTTGAAAATGAAGTCCAGGGGGCAAAGCCCCCATAACTTTATGAATTTTTACAAAATTTGAGGTTATTTCTTGGCTTTTTAGGGCACCTATATTGAAGACTTTTTCCACTATATATCAAATTTAACTGAAAGCAGAGTAAACCAAGGCCCTATTCTGGCAAGTACTTTTAAACACTTGTATGCTTCCACCTGCATATATTATAAGAACACAAGCATAATTATGCAACTGATTTACAACTTTGCATCTTGGTGATTTTGTGTGACCTAGACTCTCTACAATACCTTTATGCCAAAATATGCCAATTGAAATTAATTGGAAAGGGTTTTAACATCTGAAAACTATTACAAATTTTGACCATGAGTTATTATTTCATGCATTAATAAGTTATGATAATGAGTAGTGCAATGGGTTCTTTCAGGGGTCTAAATGTTTGATTTATACAGAGTCCCATTAATTGCCAATCTGACTGTAGACATTTTAAGAGAAACTAAAAAATTTGAACAAATTGCACCTGTTCTTAAAGCTCCGCTTTGATTTTCTTTTGGGAGTAGAATCAACGTTAACATCCTATTACTTGTATATAAAGCTGTAAATGGCCCTGAACCTCGGTATATTAGAGACGTGTTAATTATTTACGTATTGGCTCCGGTCCGCAGGCAGTAGTAACTTACTCCTACTTTTGTTAAAGCATGGGAAGCTGCCTTCTGCAGTTGTCCCTAAATGAAATAAAACTCTATCTGGAGATCTTTTTAACAGTTGGTTCAAAACTTTGCCTTTTTAGGTGCTCTTCATAGTTTATAGCTTTGTATAGTTTTTTTGCGTGTATTTTATTATTTGCACTTTTATGAATGGGCTATATATGTATGCTTAATGTAATGCATATTGCAACTGTGTTCTTGTGAGTTGTTTTACTTAATAGTTAAATGAAGGTTTCTAGGATTGACAGCTAGAGAAATTTTATTTTGACAGTCATAATAATGGTTTCACATAGTTTGGACACTTGGAATCTGGACTTTTCTCACTGAACATATAACATCATAATCCTTATATCTTAAAAACAGGACAAAAGGCCACACTGGCAAAGAGACATATTCATGGGAGAGCTTTTTGAGACATTTTTTAACATTGGTGGATATTTTCACTCTAAGTATAGTATTTTCTCTGGGTCACTGTGACCAAACCACTGATCATCACGACACTCCAGTTTCATTTCCAATGTTCAACCTTAACAGTGTCTTCAAATTCACAATTGAACTCATATGAGTGCACCATATTTGTGTATTTCACTGAAGGTACTGTATGTTGAACTGTTTCAATTTAGTGTTTCTAGAACACTGTTGTTTTACTGCACGTGTGAATGCTGGCCCACAGTGTCACCACTGACTTTAGGTATTAGTGGGCATCATGTGATCAGACTAAACAGTAATTTTCAGTTAATGCCAATTACCTCTAAAAGTAAAACAAAAAATCAAACAAATAAAAAAGCAGTATAAATACAAACCAAAAGGAGTTGTAGATATGCTTCTTAGAAAGCAATAAGTAATCTTCAATTTAACTTTTTTTAGTAATGTTGTGCACAAACAATGCTATCGAAAACATAATCTCCTCGGTGGAGGTAATAATTTTAAGGTTTTGCATGTTTCCTGTCATTTTCCTTTTTACTCTGTTACTAACGTTTTAGATCATAATATATATATCTATATATAGATATATATAGATATATATATCTAAATATATATATATTTATATATATATATATATATATTTACCTCTGATTTTATATATTGGGGCTAAAAACCATGCCAGGCCATAGGAAAGTCTGAAAACATTTGGCAATGGATTGTGTCAAAACATAAATCTGAATGCAATTTTATTTCTTCAACAGTAACAATGTCCAACTGTACAGTAGCCTTAATCACTCCATAATGAAACCGTTGACAAACTTTCTAGATCTGGTTTTTGTCCAGCCAAGCAGAGCAGTCAGGGATAAAGAGCTTTGGTCAGACAAACAACCCTTTCTGAGTATGGAGCTGAACTCTGCACAGCATGTCTGGAAAAGTCTAAAAATGACCGTGCACAGATGCTCACTGTCTATCTTGGCTGTACTTAAATAACATTGCCAAAAATATGAGAAGAAATTTTTATAACATTGTGTGAATGTTTTAGAATTATTCTTAGACTTGCAGTCGACATTGATGCCAAAGGTGCTTTAACCAGTAACTAAGTAATAAATTGGAAGAATTATGGAAACAAGATATTTAGGTAAATTGATTTTCCTAATAAGCTAATAAAATAGTCAATGAACATAATTTTGGGGAATGTAATGGAAATATTAATCTGATCCAACATTTTGCCTATTATTATTGCAAATGATGAGTCCGTCACACCTCCTTCAGACAAAAAAAAAAAAAACCCTCAATAGCCATCTCTGTTTCAAGTGCTGATCACTTATTCAAATAGATGATTTTCCTCTCACCACAGAAAAGGGGAAAATGAAGATACTTAGGAGCTGAGTGACACTTCAATTAGCCTCTTCTCCTTCACCATTAGTAATCAGATTGTGAACCATGTAAAGGACAAGGCAGGTCATTAAAATATCCTCAAAAACTTATGAGATTTACTGTAGGTTGTAGATTTTGGCTGTATACGCTGACAGCTGTAGGGCCAAACCTGCTCTTGGCTTCCTCAGAGGAAATAAAAGCTATCTTTCTGTAATTGCTAAGAAGAACTGATTTGCCAGTGTCAGGAATGCTTTATGTATGTGCCCTCTAATTTCGTTCTGCCATGTCTTCAATTGCCAGTCCCCTTGCAGGAGCTCCTCATTTATTTCCGTCAGTGCATTTTCTATGGTTCTATGGACTCAAAAAAACATCACAATGGCACTATAATCGGACAACAAAAATATACTGAAGTTGTCAACAATCTATTTATGTACAAAAATTGGTTTGAATGCAAATTTGAGCATTTAATTTTAATTTTATTCAAGCTGCTACGGGTGACTTCTAAATTCAATGGTGAACTGTAAGCATTTATAATGATGAAAGTCGTTCTAGCATATATAATACTTGCATAATGGAATTGCACTTGGGTATCTCTTCTGCAAATTTAAACACAAAATACCTACTACTACTACTAACTAATTCAACAGCCCAGTGTTTATATGAGTGTTAGATCCTTTACCTGTATGTAGGTTTGTGCAGCAGGAATGTTTTTTTTTTTTTTGATAATTGTCCTTCACTTTGAAAGGTGGGGGGCTAAGTACAGAAATTGCCTGTGTCTATGTGTTTGTTTATCTGTTTGTTTGTTAGCAAAATATCTCATGAACCACTAGATGGATTTTATTAAAACTCTCAGAAATGAATCAACAGTAATATACAGTACAGTATACATAATACAGTACAGCATATATATATATATATATATATAGCCTACGACTCAATGCCACACACTTGGATCATTGAATGCTTAGAGATGTACAACATCAACAGGACTCTAAGAGCCTTCATTGCAAACTCGATGGGGCTGTGGAAAACCACCCTTGAAACCAACTGCAAACCACTTGCACAAGTGTCCATC
>NC_051431.1:20836655-20928202 GCF_001649575.2 Kryptolebias marmoratus
TCAGACATCTCAGTCCAGAAATGTGCAGTTCTAGGCACAGCCAAGATACTGCGCAGAACCCTCAAGCTCCCAGGCCTCTGGTAGAGGACCCGAGCTCAGAGGATGAAACAAGACCACCCGCGGAGGGTGAGAAGGGAATTTTTTTATTTTTATATATGCTGTGTGTGTGTGTGTGTACTTTAAGCACTAACAGATTTTGTGAGATCTTTATTTAAGATGTTGACATGCAAGAAATACATTTTTCAGACATTGTTTGATCACATTTACTAAATTGTAAATTGAGACAACAGGAACATTTTTAGCTAGGGTTATGCTTGTACAACAAAAGCTAGTATTCCATGTTAATAGAAGGCCGGCAATATTTTTGTGGCATTTTTGGCTCATTAGTGCAAGTTGTCAGTCCAAATGTCAATGAAATAATGTTGTTGGTTGAATAATAATCACCCCAAAGAGTTTTGCATTCAAAGAATCAATTCTGTTTTTTTCTAAAAGATTTGGTCCAATCCACCCTTACCTATTATCCTAAAATGATAGACTTTGAAATATTGCAGTGTGAACATCTCATGTTTTAATTAATTCTTGAGACATACACCTTGTTCTTGTTTTTTTTTTTTTCTTTTTTTCTTTGAAGATAGGGAAGGTGGAGTAATAAGATAATTGGGAGGTGTGGCAGGGATTCCACAGAATGTCCTTTCAGCTTGCCTTCACATTGAAAGACATACTGTATTTAAATGGTTTCTTTCTTCTGAACGTGCAGAACTGAAAGGGAGGAGTAACACATGTCCGGTCATTATACTTAGGTAGTATTTACTGTGGTGTCTTTAGGGACCTGGATGATTTCATTTCAGCTGAAAGGTGAAGGGTATCAACTTCATACCGTTCTTAGGACGTTTTGATAAAGGCATTCTGAAGGTTTCAAAAACACAGTGTGACAAGTGAAAATGTACAAGATTATAGTTTATTCTTATTTAAATGTGCATAGTTCAAAAAGTTATTTTATTTAAACTAGACTCATTCAAATTTGTAAAACAGAATTTTACAGATAGAGGTAGTGTGGTAGCTCGTGGCCAGTGCCGTGGTCTTGCAATCCTGAGCCTGCAGGTTTGAGTCGACGTTGTGTCAGAAAGGGCATCTGGTATAAAACAAATGCTAAATCTTCATGCAAGTCTACTCGCTGTAGCGACCTCTGAAGGAAGGAGCAGCCGAAAGAAAAACAAACAGCTTATTTTACTAACTTCTTTTTTACAAGGGACCTCTAAAACTGTTTTCTTGATACTGTTTTTCATCTTAACAACTGTTAACATATATTAATTGTTTTTAAAAGAACATAGATACTAGGACCCATCTGTTTCTTCCACCATACAAACAAAAATTTTAAAGGTTTAAAACTTTAAAACATTACAGTTTTTGTGTTTTCTGATACTGTGTCATTACTTCTGTGTAGGATTGCCTGCTGATGATGCCAGTTTAAAAGCATCAAGGTAAAGAGAAAATTCCAGATTGTCATCATTATGTAACTAAATAGAAGTCACTGATTTACCAGTCTTCATTAATCACTTATCATAAACATTTATCTGCCACACGTTTTAAAAGCCCCCCCACCTCAAATTAGGAAATGTGTCAAAAAAGGGCAGGTGTAGAATAGAGATTTACTAATCGGAATTATTTATTTAATGGGGTTAACTTTATTACCATATAAGGCTCTACCTGTACTTTTGTAATGTTCTATATACAGACTTTAAAATTTGACTCATTGTTTGTTTTTTTTTCCCTTACAAAACTAGAAATTTTTAGGTTTTAGTTTTTATTTAGGGTAAAGAGAAGAGAGACAAATTAATATGCAGAACAAAAAGGCAAAAGGCAGAAGGATTATAAAAAAATAGTAAAACCAAAGAAAGAGCAAAAGCAATATGAACAATGAAAAAACTGAAAAACAAATGAAAAAATGAAGTTGGGACAAATATATATATATATATATATATATATATATATATATATATATATATACTATTGAATTGAATTAAAATACTAATATCATAGGCGAGCTGTTTAAAATGAACCCAAAGCAATAAAATCATAATACAGATTAAAGACTAAGAATTCCTTGACAGATCACATTTTGTCCACCACCAATCATGCCAGATTTTAAAACTGCATCTTATGTTGAGAAGTAACAGAGTTAAAGGCATTTTGTAAAAAATAACTTTGTAAATAAAAAAAACCTCGTAAATAACATTATCATTATGATGCATTATGTATCTCAAAATCCTGTGGGATCTACTAGTGCTAAGATTAAGTGTTTGGAATGATTCTCAGCTACTATCACAAATCTTAGCTCAGCATCTGTAAAATTGACTGTGTCACAGCCATGCTCAGCCTCATCAACCATTCACAACCATCACCTCACTCTCAGGAATCATATCAAACCACATTTGCAGGTTTTCCTTTCTTCACCTTAAAAAAAAGCTTTGTGCTCAACCTCTCCATTGCAGAAAAAACGATCCACACTTTTGTTTCTTTCTGACTTGAGATCTACAGCCCACTACTCATCGGGATCCTAAGCAAAATTCTCCAGAGGCTGCAATACATTCAAAAGTCTAAGATGCTCCACTGGTTTCTCATTGCTCCAAGAAGTGATTACAAGATTGCCCTCCTAACCCACCAGTGCATGCAGGGAAATGCTCCCCCTTATCTGAAATAACTTCTAACCCCACAAACCTCAACTCGTTTCCCTTCGCCTCACACTTTAAACCCGCTTTAATTTTCCTAGGTCAAAACATTGAACTATAGGAGATTGAGCATTTTGTGTTTGTGCCCATCAAAAGCAAAGTTTCAGGAGTGCTCTTCCTGAAACTTTGCAGGCAGCCCAGCCTACAGACAGTGTTTAATCTGAACGTAAAACCTTCCTCATCAACAAGTCTTACTTTTCTTAACTGAGCTTTGCCATTGTCTTTTTAATTGTATGTTTTTGTCTATTTCTTTGGAGCACTTTTTTTTGACAATGTGAAATTCATTATAAATATAAATTATTATTAATATTTTATGCATTTAGGACAACAGATTATTTTATTATCTCTTTATAACAGTTAATGCTAAATATGCTACTCACAGACATTTTAAAGTCAATTTGACATCTTTAGATTTTCAAAGGCCCCCACTTTGGGTTTCACAACACACAGTGGAGTCCGAAAGCCAACTTTGGGAACCCTGTATTAGCTAACTCCTTGCAGACAGTTTGTTCCTCAGCATTTGCATCTGTCTTGGAGTACTTATTGTAACCTGGACCTGTTAAAAAATGACAATAATTTGAGAGATGCATTATTACCAACAACTGTACCCATGGCTGCACTGCAGATGAGACAAATGTAAGCCTTTAAAAGTATACCTGCCAGCTGATTATTATTTTTTTAATTTAGTTCACAGAGTGCTAGTCTAAACGTGGTTAGTTCTGCATGCTAGTGTGAACAGACTTGCTGGCTTAAAGGCCCATTTCTAACATTATTTAGATCATATCAAAGGTCCAATATTCATCTCTGTTCTACACAATCAAAATATAGTTCTAATTAAATTGTAAATTTTGTTTATGGTCTCTTTGCACCATGAAATAGAACAACTATATGAACCCTGACTAACACACCATACCACCACCCACACACTGACACTTTAATCAGTGGTCAAAATAACACACTGTGGATCTCAACAGCTTCCCTTCAACAACAACTGCTCAGATCCGTACAAAGTTCAATATCTATGTATCAAGATTTCTTCTGACCGTATATAAGCATCTTCCAATGTGATAAATTATATATTCACGCACAGCACGCATTTATAAATACACATCAAATCGTCCACAACAACAGAATGAATATTACCAGATCCAAAAACAAAATGAATACAATACAGCAAAACCAGCTTAAGTTATGGATTTGTTGATTGTTATTCTAACCTCTGTCTTTACAGGCTTTGTTAAGAACACATGGATCAAGAAATATGATACCCACATAATTTTAATGTAATAAATACTTCATTTTGAAAGAGTGAATTTAGCTTAAACATTATTATTGTCATAATTTATGATAATTAAATATCAAGATTTTATTAAATATTTTTAATCTAATGAGAGATATAATTTTTTAGAGTTTCAGGGACAAATCAGAAAGCTGAATTTTGTTTTCTTTTTTTAAATTGCGGTTTCACCTCACTAGATTTCAAAGACATCTGGGAGGTAAAGTTAGTATTTCACCTCCATTTCTGAAGTCTTTCCATTCTGAGCAACCACTAATGGAGTCCTGTTTTTTTTGTCTCTCTTTTCCTTTTTCTTTGGTTTATTTTTTTACCTGAAGTATGCATGTTTTTTTTTTCTTTAAAAGGCAATGACTTTTACATGGTTCAGATGGGGTGGACACCCTGACGTGAACCTGAAAGGTAACATGATTGCATGAACTGGGGTGTTCAGTAAGCCATGTGCAAAATCCATGTAACTGCCAAGCTGCCACAATGACATCCACTGAAAATCCACCAAAGTATAGCTAGATAAAGAAAACATCCCAAGGCTTTGGTCATATGACATGTTCATTTTTTTTTTACTATTTTTCTTTTTGCCTACAAGTTTACATACAAACACATATAGACATACTGGTCATTTACGAACAATAAGCATTTCAAACGGCACATTACCAAGCTAACAATATGCAAGAAGCTGTCAAGAGCCACTAATAACAAGGAGGGAAGCAAGGCGGTATACAAACTGGATGTGTTTGGATGATTTACTTCCACGTGTCATCACAGTCCATATCACTGTCACTGTAAACAGAGAAGACCAAAGGGGGGCATTAGGCTCAATAAAAATGCACTCCTAACACCACTTGTTCTACATAAATCAAAAGAGATCAATCCCAGATTGAGGATTGTGGCCTCTGTTGTGCAAATGAGTCCTGGCTTCTGAACAAGATAATAAATCCCTGCCACATTATTTCAGCTTTTGATAAATGAAGCAACATGACGGAGGGGGAGCTGCGAGTGGGCGCAGGGGGCATATACATCTGACTGTGAATACTACTAATAAAACATGCAAGGGGTCTTTGATCCACTGATTCAACACTTCTCTTGCAATAAATCATTCCACTGTCCAGACATGTTTGTACTTATCACTATCCATTTTTATTAATATTATTCAATTTGTATTATTGCATCAAGTAGTAATTATTTTTAAATTTTCCTCTATTTAGTTGGTATAACGATGACTGAAATGGTCGTGTCTTTGATGTTGTTCATTTACGTACGTGATTTATCTGTAAAGGAAGAGTTCAAGTCAGGAGTGTTCCAAAGAGTGCCAGAGGTTTGCTATCAAATACAAGGCAGTTTTTAGCTTCTGACAAATTTGGGATCAGTGTCAGATGTGAGCTATGCCAAGGGCTGGATTGGTGCAGAGGGAGGAAATGACTTGACTTTCCAGGGCACAGTATGCCTTTGTACTCTAGCTGACCCCTGAAGCAAATGATGGCAGGAATACAGTGAAAAAAAATCCACTTTAGAACATGCCACCAACCACCCTTGCATCTATTCTGCCATGAGGCACTATGCACCTCTTGATTGCTACCGGAGACTTATAAGATCACCTTTAGTTCCATCTGCGCTGTTGCCCAGCAAGTCTTCTAGTTCACTCAACACCAATGTGTGCTGGACCAGTCGAAAGTAATGAATCAGAATATTATTCCATTTTCATTTGCAAGATCAAGACTACCTTTGCAGATTTTAATTTCACACCAGATATGAAGTGCAGGCCTTAAACAACACATTTTTCATTGTGATACTGTTCATATAATTTGTAGAGTTTGCATGTGTGAGTGTGCTTATGCACGTGGATCTATATGTGTATCTTTAAAAGTAAAGTTGTTTCAGTTACAGTGTGAATTTAAAAAGCTTAGTTGGATCTGTCTTTTTTGTGTTCCATTAGAATCTGCAAGGAAAACTGCTTTTGGTGATCATTTAATATAGCTACATAAAATATTTTAAATTACGGCAGTGAAATCAAACAAAAGATGTTTTAAAAATGTTTTCAATGACCAATAAATTCTGCTTTGCTAATGTTTCATATTTCCCTGGACTGCAACAGTTGGGGGATAGTTGGCAATTTAAACTAGACTCAATATTGTGAGAAAATGTTCACATTTTTAGTTGCGTCTCACTGAATTCTGAGAATTTGTGACCAAGTGACCAGAGAACTATGCAGATTTTGCATTGTCACTTTTTGAAAATCACTGTTTTTTTTTTGTTTTTGTGTGTGTGCAAAACAATATTTGAGGCCGTGCAGATTATTTCCTTACCCACCTCCACCCACATCATACTTGCCTCACCTTGTTTTGTACCCACATTGGCAGCAAATGCTGTTCGCCAATTAGTTGCCAGCACTAGTAGCCCAGTTAGATACTAGCTTAATCAACTATCAGCTTTTTTATGCTGATAATATTACAATTTACACAGCCAAATAAAATTGTCTACTTATAGTAGCTGAAAACCTCACCAATTTTGCACTGAACGTCCTAACACTTTGCTGTAAAGAATATTTACCTCTTAGCTCAGCACATGCTGCTTTGTATTCAGTTGCACACTTGTGTAGAAAATATAAAAAAGCTTTAAACATCACATGGTTTATTCATTTGCTCATTTAATTCGATTTAACATGGTTTAGAAAGTGTCACAACAATAAACTGTTTTTCACATTACTGAAAAGTATCTGCTGACCTGAAATTTCAGAAATATTATTTGAGTCTAAACATTAAGAAACTCTAAACATATCTGAGGAACTAACAATGGACTAACTTTTAGGATTTGGACTAGTGACTATTTCATATTTTTGTTCAAAAATGCCCATATGTAATATGGTTAATATGTAAATATGGATGTGTTTTAGCAGTAACGATACATTCCTGTGACTGTAGTTTTCAATTACTAATCCTTAATCAAAACTAATGGAAGAAACAGACACTTCATTTTTTGGGGGGCAGTTGAAGCGTTATAAATATCACTTCTGCCTAAAACACGGTTGATAAACAACTTGGTGTTTTATTAACACCAAATTGTGTCAGTGCATTACTACAAGGTGCCAATAGAAAAAAGTCAGTTTCAGTGGTTGTATATGCTATTCAAAATTGTATACTTTAAAAAGACAGTGTGGCTGTTTCGAAATAATGTTCTGTCAATAACTAGCACTGTATCAACTCTGTCACCAGTCACAGAAAGTACGTAGAAGAATGCAGAGGTCTTCCTCCAGAAGGCAGGCTAATGATTAGCTAAACTGGGGCCCCTTTTATAATCTTTTACAGGGTTGCAAAATATCTCTTTCTCGAAAAGGTCATACCAAACAACATCTCTATTAGTATGCAAAAGTCAGTGCAGTGAGAATAGACAGTATTTCATGACAAAGATACACCTGATCAGCATGTCTAGTCAGTTCAAAGGTTCACTCAACTCCTGGTAGACTGATACATTCAGGAACCTACATTCACGTAGTAACATGGGCATTTTCCAGTAGAAAAAACAGTGACAAACTACGCAAAAAATGTCATACTAAAGTGTAGAGGTTTAATGTTAGCTAATAAAGCATTCTTTCACACTTGACAGCTTTAAAAAAGAGTTGTTTAATAAGCTTGAAAAACAATGTAAAAAAAATGGGACCTTGTTTGTCTAGCCAGTAGCCTCTGCCTTATTCTCCATGCTCTGTAAATGATGTCACAACTGATAAGATACTAACTATTGTTGACTACTTGACAGAACATCAATTCAGAATGTCCTTACTATATCTTTAATGACCATTTAAATTTTCAGAATATATTACCAATCTCCCTTTGTTAGGATGAACAACTGTTGGATCAAATGAAACCATTTTCTAGCAACATTATCTTATTTCCAGAATTTAAAGCAACCAAAAATTAAAAACTATCCAAAGGGTAAATACTAATTTATGTAATTCATAATTTATTTATTTATTTATTTTAGTCTGTTTTCTGTCTGATAGCTTTGTTGTTACCTTCATTTTGCCCATTTTGTAAAAAGCATGCACATTTAAACACATTTGTATCATTATTATCATTATTATTTTTATATATAGTATTCCCATTAGTTTGACTGGGTTTAAACAATGTTAACTACTATTGCTGCTGTCAGCTGATTTTGCTTTAGAGCATCATCTACCACAGTGTTGACTTTCAAGCCTTAGTTATGGTAGAAACATTTAAAGTCATGTTCTGCTCTGGGTTTATGTAATACCTTTTACCAGATGTACATAATTACCAAATCTACTCAGTTCTCCTTAAATAATCCAAACTGTAAAATACATTTCTTAGTCCACATTCAGTCATTAGTAAGTTGGATACAGAGTATTGTTTGTGGACTGAATTAGTATGCTGTTAACACTACTGACTTTAGTTGTTCATTCAAAGTCTCCATGAGTGTTATCAGCAACACTCAATGGTGCTGCCAGTGACAAATTCCAAAAACTGTGAAATCACTGGGGTTCACAACAGAAGCAGCTGCCATGTTTACTTCATTGCATTTCTTCACTATATGCATCATTTCCTTTCTATTGTGCACTGAAATGTTTGCCTACGAGACAAAGCTGTTGAAAAGTCTGTTCATCCTGTCTCTCACTTCAATTTGGCCACTTAAAATTCAGCAGCAACTTAGGCAGGAGGGGATTGTTATACCTGGCACATAAAAATGACAAGTGTCATTGTAGTTCTAAATACCTCAGAACTGGCAAACACATGGGGGACTATAGTACAGACAGAGTATTTTTTTTAATATTATTATTTCAAGGAGAGTATATTACGTTATTTAAAATGTGTTTTTATTTTAATTATTTACATTTGTTGTATAATGATAGAAAAGAATCCAAGAATTAGCAGTAAAAAAAAAAAGTAGAAGTTGTAAAAAGTTAAGGCTTCCATTGTGTCAGGGGTCATCAGAACACCCTGGACTGTGACCCCCTCAAACTGGAAGAACCTCAGAGATCTCTGTCCAGATAAGCGCAATCTTGATAGAGCAAGAATACTCTGTAGAACTCTCAAGCTCCCAGGCCTCTGGTGTTAGACCCAAACAAAAGTGCTCAATGTGCATCTCTTAATATGATTTAAATTTGATATATATTTTGAAATTTTTGTGATGGGCCTGCTTTGAACACTTCTTTTTAAGAACATCTTGTTGAGTAACATTGTTTTGTCTTTGACTTTTTCTGCATCTGCAGTCCAACTTGTTACGTTCTCTTTTGCAATGTGTCAACAAATGATGTGGGATGAAGGGCATGGCGTAAATAAATGTCTGCAAAATTTAGGTGGCTATTTGGTATGGTTACATAAAAAAAATTAGACCACAGGCAATTCAGTAAAATGTTCTCTTCAACTTCTGGTACTGAGCTGACTAAGTTGTGGGGAGGTAGTCACATAAGAACAAACTTCAGTCCTACCTTTGTTATCTTTATTTCTCCACTTAGAAAATAAAGTAGAAAGAGTATAAAATAAATAATAATAATAAAAACATAGTTTGTGTGCCTTTCTAAATATCATATGCATGTCTTGCACCACCCATTGGTTACTACTAACATCTAATGCAGGCTTTTCTGCTTTTTAGTTGGATTATTTTAAAATTGCTTTAAAATATCATAAAATCATCTTAAGATTGTAGAATTGGGTTTAGTTTAAGTCTTTTTTTTACTGTGATATCATCAACCTTCATAGTAACATCTGTTTTGGCCCAAACGTAAAGCCAGGCCTTTTGTATCACATTTGGGACTCTGTGCTGCCCACAGTGTGATGGCTGATTTAATGGGGTCACACAACAAAGGCTTTGTTGCAGTGTTGCAGACATCTTGCGATGTCAACATCTCATGAATTCCAAAACCCCCTTTCCTCGTCATTTTCATTGGCAGTTCCCCCATGCCGTCTCCGACGCCTTGACATCCACCCCCAGATCCCCTCCCGCCCTCCACACAGCCTTCCACCCGTTTCCCCCTTTTGCTTGTCTCCTTCTTCCATCCAACTCCAAACAGGCCCAAATAGAGAGTGACAACTCTTCCTGTTCCTCTACAAAATTCATGATTAATCTTTCATTAATCATGGATTTAAAAAAAAAAAACATCTCCCAGGGGCTTTCTTCCACACTAAAATAAATTAATAAATGAGCCGAGTGCACGCTGCCAACGAAGACATTGCTTTTTCCATGCCATACTCCGTTACTGCAGAAATAATGGTCATTGTTTATGGCACCACTCCACTCAAAGGTGCTTTCAGGAGAAGACTATAAAGTGAGCTACTGTTCCACAGTTTTATATTTTCTAATTGTAGTCTTGTCAAGGACATAGTACTTTATATGTTTGAAAGCTTATGTTTTATTTAAACTGTACATAAGGGATTGAAGTAAATACACACTGCTGGAGTTAAAATGAACAGTTTTACAAAAAAAACTTTACATTATAGGTTCATCTGTAACCATGGAAAAAGGACTCTTTGGCATTGTTTTTATCAGTCTCTCACAGTGGCTTTTTGTTCTACAAGTAAATGCAGTATGGGTAATTGGAATGGATAGTATTTATAACAAACTACTAAACACAGAAATTACCAGTCCGACAAATAGACTCATCTGTGTCAGAGGGTTTACCAGTTCATTTAAGTCAAAACTGAATTAAAGAGACTAAGACTAAAGAGATTTTATGAAAAAGTTTGGTTTTTGTTTTTCAAGATTTCTGCTTCCATCTATTTCTTTTTTTGTTGTTTTTCACTGTTTTCCAATTATTTTTGCTTTATCTGATCGGAGTGGAAGAATGTCCTCGAGTATCCATTGTGAAACTGTCACACTATATTTGTAATTTTAGAATCATTTAAAAAAATAGTTCCAACTTTTGAAAATACAAATCTGTGGAGATGTTATCAGTAATCAATGTTTTACCTGCAGTACAAATCGCTCAGAGCGTCATCAGTTTGTAATATCAGGTGGAAAGTTCTGGTGGGGACTTAATTAGAACAAAGCAAATTTCAAAGCAGATTTCTGTCAACTTCACATACCTGCAATGTCATAAATTTCATAGGAGTTTTTGTGGACATTGTTTTATAAACTGCCTTAACTTTTGTTTTAGACAAGCATTTATACAGAAGTATATGGTTATTTACACTTAAGACCGAGTCAGCTGCTGCCAGTACCAACAATGGTCCATGAGAAACTTACAAAATGAAATATATTAAACACAATCTGGCAGAGAAACTATCTGATGCAAAAAATAATGTGTTGTAATAATAATAAAAAAAAAACATTTTAAAGTAGTTAAAGCAAACTTTACTTTTCTATTTTATCGTTATTATGCCTGTTTACACTTCACGCATTTCCTTTTGCAACATGAGTTTCATATGGACCATTACTGTAGACTGTAGACAAACTTGTATTGTACAAATAACCACAGACTATGTAAAAGAAACTACAAAAAAACAGCCTAATGGAAACATGACACAGATGTAAAAGTTAAACAGTGCTTGCATAAATCACTACAAGATAAAAGAAGAGATGGTAAAAATTTGCTGATATTGGTGACCGATGCTTCCTCGGAATTTTAATTGCAAAAGTCTGAATCATCCCTTAAACTGGTGTCCAAATGACAAAGATACAGTGTAAAAATGTCACATCGAAAAACACTGAAGTACTTTCTTACACTTCGATCAAATGAAGGCTATTAATCAAGACTTCCTAAAATGAGCAGAAAAAATGCTTTCATGAAAAATGGATCTCAGAAAGAAAAATGGCAGAGAAGACAATTTTGATTTTTTGTATGCAACTGTAGAAAGCAAAATGACAGGTAAAGCCAAACACAAAAAGCAAGTGGAGTTATTTGATGTGAGTGGTTTTAACCCCCCTCCACCACCACACACAAAAAAACTTTAGCTTAACTGGTTCCAAAATAAACATGCTGAGAGACCATTTCAGTGTGATTCAGAGAAAATCCTGAGATGCAAATAAGTTAAACTGCTTTCAGTAAAATCAGTCCACCACATCTAGCAGCAGGGTAATGGATCTCACGTCGTCAGGGCAGCTTTCATGAGAAGATGACTTCTACAAGACTGAATGGGGTTTGCACCATTTGTGAGTAGACAGGAGATCTAAACCTTTAAAATGTGATTTAAATGTGTTTCCTTAAGCAGTTAAGAAGGAATTTGTGAGCTGAAGATTGGTCCATAGCTATTTGGAGCTCAAGCGGTCAAAAGGAGTTTACTTTAGTTTGACACTGACAGATTCAAAGCTCAGGATCCTATTCGAACAAATACTGAAGTTATAAAACACAATGGCTGGTAATCATCCAGTCAGTCAAACAAACAGTCAAAAGAAGTAAAAAAAAAATCAATCAGTAAAAGCTTTGAATCTTTTTTGTTTACATTAAAACTTAATTAACTTGTTAGGCCTGCATATTAGATTGTCATATACATCTAAAGAGCCCAGCCATGAAGTGACGATCAAGCATCTTTTTCCTAAAGTATGTGAAGCCAGTGACCTATGGAAGGATCTTGAGAATTATTAGCCTTACTGGAGTTTGCCAGCTCTGTAATTAACTGTGCAGAACAGGGTGACTCTAAGGGTTAGTATTAAAATGTATCCCCCCGAATATGATTGATGCATAATTCGCTTATCTAGAAAGTCCTTGCACTGTTTCCTGTTGTATTAAAAAAGTCAAAGAGGTCATAAAGCCTTGTTCTACCTTGCAATTAGCTCACGGCTGTGACTTTGCATTTCCCATCATTATATATTTATCTGAAAATACAATAGGCATAAATAAATATGGATGAATAATATGGAAAATAAAAAAATGTATTTATGAACAGTGAGTAAACTGCTTTTGCACATAGGTTAAAGTCGTTGTAGTTTATAAATTCACTTAATGTATTTTATAGGTTGTTAGGCATTTAATTGTTAGTAAAATAATGCAAACATTGCAGTAGGCACAATAAAAACAATGACATATTCATGAGGTTATGAATTGTCTGTACAGCATTTATATTGTCTGCAACAATCATCTGCTGCACGGCAGTAAAGCTGCATTTGCTGTTTACTGTTGAAAAGAAATATTAATTCCTTTTAATTTTTACACATGAAAGGTACTGATCAGCATCATCTGCTGTGTAAAACTTTTTTTTTTTGGCTTGTACCTCCTAAACTGTTTCACTCACATAAACCATCTAGACAAGTCTCATACAGTAACAGCTACTTAAAGGTGATTTTTTTTTCCTATTGATAAACAAATGATTGTACATTTGCTGATTGTTGTTTTTAGGTCAAGTTTATTTTCATATTTGTTTGAAGTGGATTTGTGGAAAAGCTGTGAGCAGTCAGGATCTTACCTGCGGTAAATAACAGTCAAAACAATATTAGTTTGGAGAATCGGGTAGCTCTCACTAGTGACTCAAGCTAATGGCTTATTTGATGAAAGTCTGTTAACAAGCAAATGTTCACATTCCATAGATTTTCACTCCTTGGCATGGAAGGAGTGCAGCTGCAGCCCCCTGTCAAGTCCTAACCATTGCATCTTAATAGAAACTTTACACAAGTAGCTGCAAAGAATACTTTAGTTTTCTTTATTTGCAGAAATACTAACAAAAACATTGTAAGCAATAGCACTATTATGAAAAAAAACAGAAGTGAAAAAACAGCACAAACTCAAGTTTCACTTGTTTCTGTTTAAGTACAAACCTTAATGATGCAGCACAGTTAGCTGCCACAGAAAGTTAGAAAAGAAACACTTTCAAGTACTTTTCAAATAGTTCAAAAGTAAGCTTTCAGACATTTGACTAAAATCCTTTGATCTACAGAGGAGTTCGTGCTTGACTCAATGACTGCAAGGTTCCCTGGTCGTGTGACCTCAACACAAGCCCAAATCATCAGCCCTCCACCACCGTGCTTGACACTTGCATCCTCTGACATGAAACTGTTTATTATGAACAAACATCTCTACTTTAGTCTCATCTGACCAAGGGGTATTGCTCCAAAAGTGGTTTATTCAGCTGTAACTTTGCAAACCATGCAAGTAATGCTGCCATGTTCTTTTAAAAGAGAAGAGGTTTTCTCCCAGCAATCCTTCCAAACAAGCCATACATGTCCAATTTTTCTAATTGTACTTTCATGAACTTTAATCTTTAAACTACTGAATGAGGACTGCAGAGTCTAAAATGGAGCCTGTTTTTTTTTCCATTTTCTTAATTGTCTTAATTTTTCATTTTGTAATTAAAAGTCTTGCCTTGGAGTGAATCAGCTGGGACATCTACTCCATAAAAAATTGTCAACTGTCTCAAAATAAATTTCTACTTATAAATAAACTTTCTCACTGTAGAATGATGGACTCCAGTTTGTTTAAAAACAGCCTTCCCAAATTAACAAGCAGCAACAATAGCTTTTTTTAAAGTCATTGATGATGTATTTCCTCCTTGATATCTGGTTAACATGCATCTGAATAGTTCAGAGCAGCAAACAGTCAACCTCTTATAGACAGGCTCACACTTGCTAATAATTAATAATTAACAAATGAAGTTTATTTGATCAGCAGCACCTGGCTGTTACTTCTAAATCCACTGGAAGCAGCAAAGTGGACTTTGTTTCTCAAAAGCAACTTTTCCATTTTGGTTTTGTTTTTTTTAAATAGTAACATGGTGGAATCTGATGTGTGCTTTTCACCCTTGAGGTTAGATTTATATCATTTTAGGACCTGGAAAAGACCGGCTCATTTTTATGATATCCTGATACGTAAAATCTTAGAAATAAAAGAGCAAAGACTTTCTTTTTTTCTGTGACTGTAGTTCTAATTTAGGTCTTTAGGAGTCAGATTGCTATTTTTTGCTGCACAGCCCCCTCCTATGTAGCATCAAATAATTCTAATTTTTACCAATGAAGTAAAATATTAAACAAATCTCTATAAAATGAGTCCACGTAGGGAAGTTACCATGTAACACTTCCTAGAAATGCACTTGTTTACCCTGGAGAGTCCATTAGAAGCTATGAAGCATTTCTAATGTTTAAAAGCAGATGCCTTACAACAGCAGAAAGTCTCTTAGTGCTCTTGCTGTGCAGGAATATGGGAGTGTGTCATGAACAAAGAATCTCTGTTTGCCTAATGTGGTCCTCTGCAGCTGTTAGCTGGAGTTTAATAATGCTCCACACAACAAGCATCCTGGAAAAAGTATCCCAGTTAATGGACGCCGACTGCCTAGATAAGCAGTTTCTTTAATGAATCAATGAAAGCTGAAAGACTGACTTGTCAGTGTGAAACATGTACTCATCTCTCCTGTACAGATGAATAAATGCTACTTATTTGAATCCCTATAATTGAGAAGTGTGTCTTTTTTTTTTTTCCTTTTCAAACTTGACTTAATTCTCTTTGGGACAAGAATCAGTAGTTCATTGAGAAAGTAAAGTTTGTGCTGATTGAAACGACCACAAAGGATCTACTTTGCATTAAGGTATTGCCATTGTTTTTTATGGTATTTAATAATTAAATGCCATAAAGACCATATGATGATATGTACTGGAAAGGAAAAGTGGCAACTGCAGCAGATAGCTATTACCAGCCATTCATGGCAGAGAGTGATCATGTAATTGCTTATTTGTCTGTTTGTTATCAAAATATATAAACAAATGGATAGATTTTGTTGAAATTGTATACATCTACAACAGATCACCTATCTTAGTCAACTTGATTCATTGTCTGCCACAGCTAATCAACCTTAGTAATCACAAAAAAATGGAAAACTATAACAGTTTGTTTTACAGATAGTGAGCTAAAGTTTGGGGTAAGACTTGGAAAAAGTCATTCTCAACATATACTCTGAATGCTAATAGGCCTGAGCAATTTTGATAAATACAAACTGTCCTTTCACATTTACTACAGTAAAAAAAGAAAGTGAAAAGCAAATTTAAAATATATAAACAATTTTGACAACAGAAATTAAGATTTAGTGTCAAATTTGGGTCGTACTTTGATAATCAGAAATGTGATACTGTCAAAAAAATATATTAAAAATTTTTTTTTCACTGTACCATTTAAGAAAATACAAAACAACCTACATATCTTTCAGATAATCCTTTATACATAACAAATTATGCTTATTGGCTCTGAACAATACACATGAAGACCTGTGAATGTCAAGAGATTCACAAAATGATATATATTGGAGATATATGTTAATATTAGTTTTTTGCCTGTTATAAAGACGAGAAACCAACAAAGAATTAATCAAGATATCTTTAATGGAACGTTAGAGTTGTAGCTAGAGTAAAAGCGTCTTTTTAAACAAGATTTAAAAATAGCAAGGGAAGGAGCCTGCCTAACATGCAGTGGCAAACCATTCCAGAGTTTTGGACCTGCAACAGAAGAAACTCTATCGCCTCTAAGCTTTCATCACCTCCTTTTAATGGTTCCAAGGATGACATGCAAGCTCAGAGGTGACAGAGCTTTTTCTGCTGCAGGTTCAAAACTCTGGAATAGTTTGGCAGGTTTTAAAATTTCATTTAAAACCACACTGTTACTTCCTGGCCTTCTACCCCATGCAAGATGACTTTGACCTTATTGTGCTTTTATTTATTTATCTTTTTGTTTCATTTGTTTACTTTTACTTACGCAGATTTATGTATTTTGTCCTGTGCTTGTTTGTTTTATTGTACAGCACTTTGGATGTCTTGTTGCAGTTTTTCTTATGTGCTTTAAAAATAAAGGATATTTGTGAAAAAAAAAAAACATGTCTGTCAACTTATGATAAGAAAACATTCTCACAGATCTCTTGGCATGGTTATAGGCACAGAGATAAACCCCGAATGAATACAGACATGCATATATAAAAAGCAAACAGACGAAAGGTGACAAAATTTATTAAAAGCCATTGATTTTTCGGAAGGCAGAGAGATCATTCACCAGTTATCTGGCTCCTATATCTTTAAGTGTCCGCTGGCAAAATACCAATGACGGCCAGTAAAAATGAATTTATTTATTTATTTGTCAAATTCGATACTTGTAATTTCACCTGTATTGAAGTATCTTTAATGTGGACAGAATATACCATTAAAAACTTTAAACACAACTAATGCGGGTTATTTTAGCACTTTGTTTAGGACCTTTTTGGTGGATTCCAGTGCCGGGTCAAATCTTTACTACAACATAATTGAGTTTTTTCTGAATTTGACCTTAGCTTTATTATTTTCGTACCAGAATGTTTAAGTTCTGTAGCACCAACAAAGCCATTCCACTTTCCAAACCATTTGTCTTTTTTTTGTTAATAAGGTCTTGAAACTTCAAGATATTTTTAGTTTTGCAGTTCTTGCAAATTTACAAATTGATTGGCACTTTTATTATTGTTATTTATTTTTTTTTCCGTTTTTGCAGCTGTTATAAAAAGGGTCAAGTCTGGATTTTGTAGAAATTATGCAGACTGAAAATAAGGCCTTTATTGCATTGTTGCCTTTGTGAGTTTAACAATTCATTACAATCACCACTCATACAATTCTACGCTCTATGCTCTGTCCTTCAGAGGCATAAAGAGTGAGAAGTTACAGTGAAGATAATAATCCACACTGTAAAAAGAGTTTTGGCTTCAATTTAAAAATTTTATTACAAGCTTTTCATTGAATAAAATGTGTTTGATTTAATTTAATTTTCAACCAAATTCTAAATAGCTAAGCTCAGTCTCATCTAATAAGGAATGTTTTTTTTTTTTTCTTAAAAAAAAAAAAGCACTTAGGTAGTTTTAGCTTTAACTCCCCTGAAGCCCTCGTAACTGAAGAAAGGAAGAAAAGCCCATGTCACAGGAGGGTTAGATCTGCTACATTTTCTTTTTTTTTCCTTTAACTCTCCGCACTTTAGGAATTATAGGGCTCCCTTAGTATTAAACTGTATAATTAACTGTTAAATAGACGTTTTTTGTTTTGTTTTCTGACATGGGTAGGCACATGAAGCTGAGTTGGGTGACTCATAATTTATCTGCTACAGTTAATTTATGACAGTCACCTTATTGTTGTCACATTAGCATTTAGTCATAGTTTTTTTTCTTCTCATTTTTAAAACAGCAGCTGTAAGTATTGTTTGAGTACTCCATTTATTTTAGCCCATCTGACAAGTTGAACATTTGGATTTTTTTTTTTTTTTTCCCACAAAAAGTTGAAAATGTTTTTTATATGATTCATTGGGCTCTATAATTAACTTCCACTCTAAGTTGTCCTGAATTACTGACTGCAAATCCTTCCCTTTCCATTTTAATTAACCACGGCCTAAAGCTTGAGTGGGGAAGGGAGGGAGGAAAGAAATGAGTTTGAAATAATGAAAGAGATCAGATCTTAAGTAACTGGCAGCAGCTTTGACAGAAAATTAGATTAATTTTCTGCTGAGAGCAATCACGGTGATTTGAACTGATTAGTGCTGTGAACATTTCGGAGGAAGTGCCAGTTGCATGTATGATGGGAAGCGCACTACACGTATTTACACCACCAAATCAAACAGATGATTTTTCATATCGAATATCTGTCAAGTTTCAGGAGTTTCCATGCACAGCCAGCCGCTGTGTTGCCCTCACATAGTTTAGGGAGTTTTACATTTCAGGTGGTGCTCATCGTTGGAGACGCAGACTGTTATGTAATAAAACCTTGCTGAGTAGTCTGCATAAAGCTTATTAAAAGGAGAAGTGAATTTAAATGCAATGTAAGCTCACATATGATATGCCCCCAACCTTGTTTTCCGTTGGACCTACCAGCAGATCATTCCAGGTGTTACTGATAACATTAAGGCACCTCCCCTGAAGCTTACTTTGTGTTTTAAAAGCAGCTCTGTCTACTCAGATCGGTCATCAAAATGGGTACATAGATCTGGATTTTGAGTCAACTCGAGGCATTCCAAATTTGCTATTAGTCAGGCAATATGCAAATGTTTTTCATTATGATGCCATGATGGAATTAAAAGGAAAGCTTGGATAATGACAGTGTGTTTCAAACAAGAAGAGCCATGTCCTCCTTGATCATTTCACTCATTTTTAGTCCAGTGATTGTGCCTTGTACATACAAATAAACACAATTTATACAGGTAGCTAAAGGAAATGGGCCAGAAAGGGTTTCTTTTTATAAAAGACATGTACTAACAAAGTGCTTAAAAAAAAAAAAAAAATCATATACACATTTTTGTTGTGCTTCGATATTTCATGTCAGTGGAGCCGCACAAAAAAAAAAAAAAAAAAAATAAGTAAAAGTTGTGAAAATGATCCGCTTCTAGAACAGGACTAAAACAAATGCAGAAGTTATTTTGGCAGCTTGAAAAGCTAGAGTTTAAAAAATATAAAGTGCGATTCCTTAAATGTCACATTAAAAACAACAACAACAAAAGAGAGGGGCATCTTATGACTTTTGCAATAGCCTCAGCACTCCAAGAGAGGTTGAGCAGCATCCTCTAAACAAAACATAAAGTCAAACTTATGATGTGCGCACTGTGTTCCAATGGGCCACTCAAAGTTTGCACTACAAAATTGTATTTAGAAAAAAAAAAAAGATTGTAGTTTTTCTGACCATCACCTGAGCGTTGCACAGTCACAGCGTTCTCCTGGCAGTGTGAAGGCAAACATGTACATCCTTGTAACCCACAGAGCAAGCTTATAAAAGCACCTGAGTGTGAAAACACAGGCAGGTCACTGCAGTTATAAAACTCACTAGAATCATTTAATTAGTACTTTTCCATCATCATGATTAACTTGTATTCAATAAAGCATGATCCTAGAGCTTTCTCGTTGACCTCAACATGGGGCGCTGTGGGCTAATTTCTGTAACTCACCTCAAGATTAGTTCTACATATGAGTACTAATTAGTACCAAAACCTCCAAACATAAGACAATTACGTATTTGTCAAGCTCATCTTCAGACCAATAATAAACAAATGCAATTCTATGCATCACTGATGAGAGCCATGCAATTAAATTATCCACCCAGGTCACAATTTTAATGAGTATACAGTCAAATAATAGGCTCCTAATGAACTTCAAATAATAGGGTATCGACTGAAACAGAGTAGCAAGTTAATTGAGAAGCTGTGACATGAAAGCTTTAATAAACACTGCCACACCATCCCAATGATTAGAAAATAATTTTAATGAGAAAGAAAAATGTAGGGGACTAATTTGGAAATTATCATATCTCAGTCATTACATTTCACACTGATAGCAGTGCATCGCATCTCATCACCGTTCTGCACAAACAATTCCCTGTTTCAGAGAGTGTTGCTACAGATCAATAATTGGCTGGAAGATGTGTGTTCCTCGTATCACAGGCCCCGCATTGATTGCTTGATCTGCAGTGTGTCAAATGATCATGCTACAAATTAATTGTACACAGACGTGGATTAAAATGAAGAGACTGCTTCTTGTTAATTTAATGTAATTTCAGTGTTTTTTCTGATACATATATATATATATATATATATATATTAAAGTAATTCTGTTTCTGAACTCAGGACTAAAACTAAAACAGCAATATTTAGCGTGGTTAACCTCTAATTTGACTTTTTATTTAATAATTGTCCTGTCTGCTGCTCAGTGTTGGTCATTTAAAGGCAAGGAATACACAACAAATAAATGCTAATTTTTTACATTTTTAATTTACATAAAAAACTGTAATTTTACCAAATTACTTAATAGTATTCATGGCAGTTTTGATTTTAGTGCACTTGAAATTGTTTTGTCACGTGGCGATGCCCTGTAACGCCTGCAAGTCAGTACATTTTAAACATAAGTTTTTGTCTAATGTACCATACTTATTACTAGAATTGTATAAAATATAATTTACTCTTTTTTATGTTGAAGCCCCTTAAAAAGTTCTGTAAAATTCAGCAGATACCTGATTTCTTGATTAAACATTAGGGTCGGAAACATTTGTCTTTTTTATTACAGGCATAAAACAACATTTCCTTTTTGTTTGTTTGATTTTTTTAAAATAAATTACAAATTAATAAACTTTATAGTGGTGTGGGTAACTGTCTGTTACCAGTTTCCATATGTTAGCCTTGAAGGTCTTTTAAATAGTCTTGAGAAATCAGTTTGTGGATGTAAAAGCTGGATGCAGCCACTTGATCTGAGACATAAAGTTTATGACCGCACTTCTACTGATGTTTGTTGTGGCTTGTCTCCTAAACAGACTTCCATTCAAAAGATTTCCTCATAGAATATTAAAGCATCATGTTTCCCTCCAATCATACCAGTTTAGTTAGCTAACGTAGCTTACAGTCATTTTAACAATAAGAATACCTTTTTTAAACTCAAGGTTTTCTACGTGGGACATAATAAAAACAATGTGATTTTTAAAACTTATCAAAAATATCTTATTAATTTCTTTACTTTCTCCAATTATGTCTTATTTACAAAAATAAAACTTCAGACTGCATATTAGGGACAGAAAAAGATATTGTAGGAAATAGTTTTTTAATTTGAAGATACAAACCATCAATGCCACATAGACTGACTGCTATTTTGACTTTCAACAGCTATTACCTTTTAATTCTCAACAGTTTGACTTTTTTTTCTTTAGTCTCTTGATTTTCAAAACAAAATTGCGACTTTAATCTCAACATTCCAGCTTTATTCCAGACATTTTGACTTTCACTTCAAACATGCAAACAACAAACAAAGAAATGATCACTGGTTTTTTTGTTTCCTTTTTTCCGAGAGGCTCTAAAATGCTAACTATAAAACCTTTGAACTGTATGAAGGCTGTTGTAAATCTGTATTTCTGGGTTATTTTTTTGATCAATATTGTTTATTGCTTTTGGGTTTTTTATCATATTTGCTTTTATTTAAATTTTTGAGATCTTTGATGTTCAGTTTCTGTTTCTCTGCATTCCTCTTTGCCTTTCACTATTTTCCCTCAGCTCAGCTGTATTTTCCCTCAGTCCTGCCTTGTCTCTTTTTTTGCACAGGTCCCCCTTGCAAATAACATCTCAATCTCAATGGGGTTTTAATTTAGTTAAGTAAAGAAAATCAAATCTCACACCGAATACCAGCTGCAGCCCATTTCCCCATCAGCCCAAGTTCATTTATACTCTGGTTTTGCCCTCATCCCGCAGTCAACCATTGTTCTTCATGCTCTGTCAGGGTTTTCCCCTTGGTCTCCTTGAGTTTTATTTGTATTTCATATTACTGTGTAACTTTTTCACAACCAGCATTAAAAAATTCTATAGATCGTTCATATGTAAATGAGGTCTTAGAAAGCTGAAAGTGGAGACCCCCTTCTCTGTTTAAAGATGCTTTTTTCTCATTTGACATAAATGGCTTCCTTCTCCCGCCCTCTCAAACCATCTATCATCTCTGTCCAAAATATGAGCATGTTGGTCCTGAAAAAAGTGTCCTATATCCTTTATGTGTAGGTGCACAGCTGAATATTGTCCTGAAGAGCTGGCTCTCCTACGTTGAGCCATGCTGCTGTGGAGAAGCTGTTTGGTTTCTCCAAAATAGAGGTCTGAACTTTCCTCTCTGCATTGTATTGCTTACACCATTCTGCTCAGTTTGTGTTTGGGTAGTTTCTCCCTAAGATGGACTAGACTCTGTCTGAGAGTCCTGTTAGGTTTAAAATGCACCAGGATGTTATTTCGCAGATACTCTAGCAACATAAGGGATAACAATAATTTTGTGTTTGTTCTTGTTCTGTTCTGCTCTTTTTGTATATAGGCAAAAGCCCAGTAAGGATACCCACATGTCTGGAGAGCTTTTTGGATGTGTTTTTGTTCCTTTTGAATAATTGCAAACTAATGTATTTCAATAAATGTCACTGGATTTATGCATAAGTAAGTTTATGCATAAACAAGAAGTTAAAGTTGTTTTGCTCAAACCTTAAAAATAATGTTATGCACAAGCTCAAGCAATATTGCTAGAAGTCACACTCTGAGTAAACTGCATATTTTCTCATGACCTTGATTTACCATCTCATCTCCCAGTAGTCACAGCCCAGTAAGATACCCCTTTTGGGTATTTTTCTGACAAAAAACAGGGTTGACAACAGTTAACACTGAAGTTTTAAGCAAAATCTCTTACAGTGAATACCACCTGAAATATGTGCTGTGACTGACTCTCAGCCACAAAGCCAAAAATGACACAATATTTGTACAATTGATTTATTTATTTATTTATTTATTTATTTATTCATTTTTGTAAGGTCGGTTGGCTGTGGTAGCCATCTTGAATCAGATTGACTTCAAATATTGAAGTAATTTTCTCATAGACAGAGTTGACTTTAAACAGTCAATTACAAAACTTTAAATAAAGCTGTTAGCGCTCATAATATGTGATGGGTGTCACTCTTAGCTAAAATCACTCCAAATCTTATAGAGTTATGGCCATTTTTGTATTTCTGAGAGTAAGTTAGCAGCCATTTAGTCAACATTGTTACAGACAAAATGCTAAAATACTTATTTTTTTCTGCCAGTTTCTAAAATTATTGTGTCCTTGTTATTTTTGATTAAAAAAGGGATGTACAGTACTGAAAGATTTTTGGAAAATTATCTTTCTACAGTTTGCAAGGGAAATAATTTATTTTGCATGCCAGTGTAGGGCAGATTTTTACATATCCAATGTTAAAGGTGTTTGGACAGTTATTAAAAAATGTCTATCAAATATTCATTTTCCTAAAGGGAACATAATAGGCTTCTAAGGCCAAGGGTGCTTTTTAAACAAAGTATTTTCTCTATTTTTACAGGATACTTAGCTTTGATTAGCATATCAACTAGTGTGCACTTTGTCTTCAAACCTCAGCTTAGGAGATCACTGAAAACAAGACAGAAAGCAGACAGGTTCTTGAAAAAATAACAAGTACGGTTAGTAAACCATTGCACTTGGTATACAGCTGTAAAAGAAATTCATTTTTCATCATTTCAGCTGAAAACTCCAATGGCCTCAATCAAAAAACAAGGGCATCCTTCTTATTTGGGTCACACAGACCATTTTTCTCTAAACTTTTAATTTAGTGTTTTGGAAAACAGATGCACAGAGTGACTTTTTAAAAAAATGCTCTATTGATCAGATGAGGGAAAAAAGGAAACAAAGAGATGGAGAGAAAGAAACAATATTCTACTGTATTGATCTCTCTGAATACTGTAGTTGGTCTATTGATATCCCCTGAGGTGACGCATATAGGACAACCTACATTTGGAAAAATGAAAATAGAAAAACTGTGGTGGAAAGCCTATTCACAGACTAATATTGAACTTGGTCTCAGTGGGTCTGTATGTACAGTGTGTGTATCCTGCACTGTGATGATTCCATTCATATGTAAAAGGATGGGATAGATAGATCAACTAACAGAATTAAAGAGGATATGTTCAAGCTACTTGTAGAGCAATCTAAAACCTTACATTTGTTTTATGTACCCTTAAAGGGAAACAAAGTAAAAGATTAATGTTATTACACTTCAATGTTTAAAAATTAAGCTGATGTCACAGCACTTTTTGTATTTAAATGGGATTTTAGAAATCAATATTGATTTTTCTTTTTCTCTTCCTTCTGTCTGGCCTAAAGTCATTTGAGATATTCAGAAGCTGTTTTATTCTACAAACTATCCCATTTAAACAAGACATAACTTTTGTCTTTTATTAGCATTCATTGTAGACTTTCTTAGCAATGGCTTTCCAGATTCATTAATACTAACCACCATTTACTGAATTAAGCACCTTGAAATGCCTTGCTGCTGAAATGTGCTATACAAATAAAATTTGATTGATTGATTGATTGAATTTACAGTACTGTTAGCTCTGCCGGTGTTCAACTCAGCAGGGGATGATTCAGGTGGAGTTTGCATGGTCTTTTTTTACATGCATGGGTTGTTGTCCTGAAACTCTGGATTCTTCTTGCAGTCAAAAACATGCAAAGATTGGCAACATGTCCAAAGTGTGCCCTGTCCTCACCTGTTGAAAGTTAGGGTAGAATAGGATAATACATGTTTAGACAATAGATTAATAGAAGAACAAATGCGATTAAATATGCAGAAGTCCATGACTTCTGGTTTCTTTCTTTTTACTTTTTGAAAGGCAAGCCATGTTTTCTTTCTCCTCTTATTCATGGTATTGCTTTCTCAGACTTTTCAGCTGACTGAGTTCTGCTGTCAACCACCACAATCACTGCAACATGAGTGTCACCAAAGGGAGAAAAGCTGTGCTGCCTAAAATGGTATGCTGTGAATTGAAGAAAACAATATATAAGGGCTAAAACACACACAAAAAAGGTAATGCTTTGTTATAAGAATGCATTTGGGTCCGGATTTAGACTAGTCTGCTAGTGCCATAATGGTCAAAACACAATAAGACAGGTATAGCACAAACCTTAAACTTTTACAAACAAACTTGACGGTGACAAGATAAGAACAGGCACAATCTAAAACCAACAAGAGGATCTGGCACATAACTGAGGGAACCCAGTGGAATATGTACTGATAGTGATGATTATTGAGTAAAAGCTGGTGTGCTGGTTAAAGATGAAGGACAGGTGTACATGTGGCTGGAAGCAGAATAGACTTAGGACATCTAAAGGTTAGGATACTACAAAAGACTAAAATGACTTCAAACATTAAAAGCCTAGCATTCCTTGAAAACAATGCATATCACCTTTAATTGCAGAGCTTTAAACTAAGATCATCCTATGTTGAGAAATAGTGGATTTATTGATGATTTAGTCAAATCTGTTAGCGCTCAAAGTATATGTTGGTGATGACTCTTATCACAATAAAAATTTAGATCACTATCAGTAAAAATTTTAGCTATAGACATTTTTTTGTTTGTTTTTTAAGGTCAGTTGGCTGTGGTGGTCATCTTAAATTAGGTTTACTTCAAAAGTTAATCAGTTGTAGATGTACAGCCAATGAATAGTTTCTGAGAATTTCAATGAAAATCTGTCCACCTCCGCATACACACACACACACACACACACACACAGGCAAAAAATATAATTGCTTGCCACCAAAAGATGTGCAATAACCAAACAGTAAAAAATTCAAATCACAAAAACTGAAACCCTAAAACTACGACAGCTAATTGGTGACCTTGCATGTACACAATGAGAAAACAGAATGCAGTGTGTTAAGAAGTTCAGTTGCAAAGTGGTGGTTTTAGACCTAGCAGCAGCTGTTTTATGATCAAAACCTGCAGACTTAATAGCAGTCCAAGAAGAGCTTGCTGGCATTGAAACCGTCTGCTCTCCAGGTGGGTGAGAGCAGAATGACAATGGACACTTCATCAGACACATACAAGTTCTGTCTATGTGAATGCAGATGAGGGTCTCCATTGATGCTAATAGTGACCTTTCAGTGAGTCAGAACCAGCTATTTTAAATCACTGACCAATCCTGGTGTGAATGCCATTAGACAGACAATAGTCCAACAGTATTTGTCTTTACAACCAAACATTTTGGCACTGGAACCACAGTGCCAAAAAGCCACCAAAGCTTGGAAGAGAAATATGTCCAACTACTCCAAACATCTTTAGTTTGAAAAATAGTAAACTTTTCATAGAGATACTGGTGCCATGACTTCAGCTGCTATTCAGACAACAAATTGTAGAAGTGCTGTCAAATTGTCACCTCAAGTAGAAAAAATAACAACCTGTCTATGCTAAGTTGTACCTATCTGTCCAACACAGGTGATTACAAGAAGCACAGAAACCCCTGTTTATAGGAGAACATTCTGTGTTGCTGATGAATGTCGTGCTTTTATCTTCTTATGAGTCACAGGCTTGTTGTAAAATGTGTTCTGATGAGGTGCTGGAATTAAATGCTCTCCAGTGCTCTTCCTCCAGGAAAAAAAGAGCAAAACCTTGATGTAGACACACAGACTAATTTAACTTTCATTGTGGCACTTAATCTGCTCACCCTGTACACCTTTCATTTTCTACACTTGTGAAGGGGAGCTACCACCTGAGGCGATCCCCACCTCTCAAAATGTCAGAGGTGGTAGACTTTAAAGTATCACTTCGGCTTTCACAAGTTTGCTTAATTAATCCCTTGAAATAGCAATAAAAAGGAAAAGGAGAAAACAGTTGGTATTAGGATGTGGAAAAGGCTTAGAAATGATGTTGGTAAGGCAGACAAATGGGTAAAATTAATGTACTTTATCACGCACAAAACAAGCACAAAATTGGCTAAAGGTAATAGGGAGTGGATGTGTCCTGTATCAGTATAGAAAGTCACATCTCTGTGTTAAAAACATAGTGTTAAACTCCCAGTCAAAATGTTATTCAAATGTCATTTGAAGCAGAAAAAATAAACAAGATCTTTAAAAGTAACCTGCATGTGCTAAAAACAACGCTTTATGTAATAGTTTTGTACCATTTGAGCAGCAAATCCTACAAAATTCCAATTCCTGCTAAAAATGGTGTTGACATTAAAAATGGTCATAAAATCTGAACATTTAGAAGTTCGATTTTGCGTAAATAAGATTCAATGGACAACAAAGATCTTAAAGAACAAGACAGCTCTATTTTTACAGATTAAAAATGTATTGCATTTCTAGTTTTCATTTTACTACATTTACTACAAGTTCTTTAAATTCAATAATTTGTCAGTAAGCAGGTTGTATGATTCAAATGACCTAAATGTCTTCATGCTAAATTGTACTGAAAAAGACTTCTCATGTACACTGATATTGAGACAGTAATAAATAAAGTTGCAGAAAAGTTGTAGAACTGAAATAGATGCTGCCCTACTGCTCCTCTCCTGCCCTCTTGATCATGTGGTGCCTGTATCTCCAGGTCATTGAGCGAGAGGTGGGGTGTATACTGCACAGGTTGCCAGTTTATCAAAAGGTCACATTGAGATGAACAACCATTCACACACATTAACACCTAGGAGCAATGTAGAATCCTTAATTAAGCTAATATTAAGCTTTAACGTTTGCACTCAACCCTGTTTGACTGTTAGCAAAATATGTCTCGAACCACTAAGAATTTTAATGAAACTTTCAGAACATAGTAATTGGATCTACTCTCGCAACCAATTAATGTTTGGAGTCACCCCAATTTATGATGGTCACCACAGCCAACTGACCTTAGGGAACACAAAAGCAGCTCTATCTCGGTCAGTTTCACAGATATCCAGATAAAATTTGATGTGGCAGTAGTTGAGAGTCATCCCCAACTCATACTCTGACCGCTACACAATATGCAGCAACTTTGTTTAAAACTTTGGCATTAACTGTTAGTCAACACATGTTGTTTAGCAAAACATCTCATGAATCACTGGACAGATTTTATTTAAATTCTCAGAAAATAATTATTTGATGAACATCTACAACTGATTACCTATGGATTCAACCCAATTCAAGATGGCTACCACAACTAAATAATCTTTGCCAATACAAAAACGACCATAACTTAGAGAATTTTACAGACATTGAACTAATGTTTGCTGTGGTAGTAGCTGAGAGAGAACATACTTTGAGAGCTAATATATCTCACAACACCGCATTAGATTGCAAAAAGCATCATTCACAAGATTAGACCAAAATAGCTGTAACCCTGTCATTTCTCATCATTAGACGGTTTTGGTTTAAAACTCGCTGGCATAAAAGGCAGCGAGCAATATGCATTCTTTTGAGAAATGCTAGATCTTTAATTTTTAACATTTAAAGCATGTTCATTGTGTAAAAGCAGTTGGTACAAAAAAATGAAGCCAAACACAATATTGTATTAAAACATTGAAAATGCCAATTTTTAAAAAGACTTCCAAATTATTTGTTTTTTTTTGCCTAAATTAATTTATTTCTCTTCTAATGCAGAGTGCAGAGTGTAGGTTTTGAACACATCACCTGTGCTTTGTGCTCTCACTCAGCCCTTCCCACTCAGACTGCTGTCTCAACCTAACCCTCGCACTCTGTGTCTCAGTGTCAGTGAAGGGGTCTGTTACATGAGCAGACTGCCAGCCTGCTAGTTGCCAACTTCTCTGAGCTGTAGAGATGTGGTGAGCAGTTTTTTTTATCTCTGAGAAACAGACATGTCCGATCACCTCCTGGGTAGTGCTGGTGTGGGCAAGGAGGGCAAGCAGTGAGAGGGCACCAGCAAGTTTTTTTTTTCTTTCTGTTTAAAAAAATTAAAAAATAAAATAAAAAAATATTCACAGTTGTTTTTCCCTAGTGTATGGAATTGTGGTAATTCATGATTAATGTTTTAATTAACATACCTCGCCACATTCCAGTGAGGATTGGAGGTGGAAGTATTAAAATATCTCTTCATTTGCTTTTTTCAGCCTGTCTTCTCTCCTTGGCAACAATTGCAATGATTTGTAGCTCAGCTGACCTCTATGTTATGTTTGCAGAACAAAACTCTCTTTGTTTCACAATCTGTCTCCTTTCATTCGTGCTCAGTCATTCATCTGCCTAAAATAGGCTCATCTCAGCGGGTGATAGAAATATATCTTTGCTGTGGATGACTCTGCGGTGCCCTAGGTCAAGCTCTGTTTGTGTTGTTTTACCAAGTGAGATAAAGCCTCTACCAGCTACCAGCTCAGCGGTCAAAGGTACTGATTACTGACATGTTTGCTAACGGAATTTACTAGGATGTCTTTAAAGGCAGTTTCTGTGAGGTTACAACACCCATCAAATACACTTGCATTAACTTTGACAAGTCTCTGGATTCATCTAGAGCAAAGTCTGTAGGGAAGAAAATGACCCATCCCATCCTGCAAAACAATTGTTGATGGAAAAGCAACATGAATGTGTAGTACACTGTGTTTTATCCAGCAGTTTAGCTTAATCATGACCTGAGGCTTTTACTAATGCCTTTCCATTCCCATATTGCCATTTGGCAGCAGTGGCTCTGTTTGCAGCATTAATTTTTCCTTAGTTAAATGTTTTCCAAGGCCTTATGTGGTAGCTTTGACATGTACAACATCCTAAGTTTGCTTTATCGCAGCAAGGTAGAATGTGTAGTTGAGTTCTAAACTCAGTTAGGTCACTACTTTAGGTGACAGAGGAATATTGTGCTAAAAATAGTGCTAATTAAATTTCTACAAGTTTGAGTCCAGTCAGGAAGCACTGATGCATCGTCCGTTTTGTGTATGTTTTAATATAAAAGGTAAAGATAGAAATTTTCCCATTTACACTTGGTGTCCTCTTTTATAACTGTTTTTTAAAGGTATTACTAACACTGCATCCAACTAGCTGTCAAGTAAAACAGGTATATATGCAGTCAAAAACCACATCCTATGTTTTAACTAGTTTTAATGGGCTACAAAGATCAGATGTAAGCAGAAATCACTGCTTTTCCGATAATGAATGACATATTTATATTATTTAAATTAGGAACTTCAAAGGATGTACAGTGTACCGCCTGCCACCTATCATTCCAGTTCTAAACTAAGGTCATTGCGTGTTGACAAACCACAGAGTTTGAGCCTTCCTGGTTAAAGCTTGGAAATTACATTATGTGTCACCATGTGATATGCACAATTTGTTAGCCCTCACAGTTCATGTAAAGAATGCATTTCAGCTATTACCACATAAAAGTTTAACTCAGTCTCTGTAAAATTGACTGTTACAGCCATTTTTGTGTTGGCTATGTTTGGTTAGCTATAGTGTTCAGAATAGTTCTCATTCAGCTTAAATATATGCAGCAGTAGGAAATGTGAAGAATCAATCTAAATGAATAAAGTATTTCATCTGAAACATATCTATACAAAACCTTAAGTCTGACTTTTCTTACAATTTGTTTTGGAAAGGTTGTGTATTCTTGGTGTGAGTTATCATAAGAGTATTTTTATCAAGTATTTACTTTCTCTTGAAATAGGTTTAGGAACACAGTGACTTTACCACTCCGAGCTTGAAAAGTTGTATTGAATAATTTTGTAAAAGTCAGTCAGTGTAATCTCAGTTTTCAATCTGCTGAATGTCAAGATCCATAATCAATTTACTGGACAAAAGCAGTTTACTTAGGAATACTTTTTCCAAAGCAAAATGTCAATATTTCATCACAGTAAAATAACTGTCAGTATATGCTTTACTTTAGGCACTATAAAATCTGTCCTCTTTCATGTATTCAGTTTGTTTTAATGAGGATGAGAGGGTCTTTCTTAAAGATATCATCTCTGCAAAGAGGTGCTGACATACTGGGAAATAGAAATTCGTACTGTAAGAGCACATTAATATGGACACTTGAATTACGATGTCACAGTGTGGCTTCAACAATTACTGCCAAATTAGCATAAGTACAGAAATAGCTCAATTGTGCCCCACTGTGCGTTAAGAATAGTTCTGGCTGCAGATTCAGTTTTTACTCTTGAACAAGGGAAAATCATTTCTATCTGATGAAAAAGAAAGTTGTTGCACTCTTTCAGTGAACTTTAGCAAACTGCTCCTTTTTAATCTCCCTGCTTACCAAAATAGCATCCTATGTACTAATGACACAGAAAAAGAATATCTTAATTTTTTTTTTGTTGTTGTTGTTGTTACAATGCCTCTCATTTGCTTCTATGTGCAGGTGATCCGTATACACCTGCAAGAAACCAAAAGGTTATTTTCGGTCAGTGTAATTCCATACGAAAGGGCATATGTCAAGAAAAGCTTGCAGCCTCCTGTCAGTTCATTATCAGTGCATTCACACCATTTTCCTGTATTTGGTTTTTGTTTTCCTTTTCTTTCTTTTTTTGCAATCTACCTACTTTTGTAAACTTTGCTATTTTAACCATCCATTTATCAAAACATTCAGTTTATTCAGGGGATGGGTGCTATGACTTTTTTTTTTTTTTACTTTTATACTTTTCAATTTACTGGTAGCTCGGTGGTCAGTGCCTTGGGCTTGTAATCCTGAGATGGCTGGTTCAAGAACTGGTTACATGAGGAAGATCATCTGGTATAAAATAATTGCCAAATCTTTTTGCGTGAGTTTGCTCACTGTGGCCACCCCTTCAGAAGGGCGCAGCCAAAAGAAAAATAATAGTTTTAAAATTATAAAACTTTATTTACAAGTTTATTTTTTTATAAAACATTATAAAACATTGAAATCTCAATTCCTTCAAAAAGATTTTTCTCTGAAATTTGCATCAACATGCTTGCTTTTTTTTTGTCTTCTTATTATACTTTTGCTAGTCTTTTGCTACTTTTAGTTTCAAGATAGTCCATTGATAATTTTGGATTTTTGCTACTTTTAGCTAGAAATGTACCACTTTTCTTAGCTAATGTTTTGTCTCTTTTAGCTTTGACAACTCAGTTTCACCTTCTTCAACAACTTCTGCAAAGTCATTTAGCACTCAGCCTTCATACTGCATTTTCACAGAGAATGCCGTTTCTCTAAGTAGGACTAGTTCTTGACAAAACTAAATGTTAAGTTTGACTTGGTGAATGGTACAGAGCCCCTAAAAGGATGTTAGTGAAAAAAATGTTTCTTGTGCGGATGTGAAATTATCTAGTCAGTACAGGAAATGATCCGATTTAAATTATTAGAATTGTGTTCACATAAGAAAAAAATCCAGACGTTTGTCATGCGAATGAGAAAATTACTCATGGTCACAAAAAAGGGTATAATGTGCATAAAATTGTTATGCAAAAGAGAATATCCGGTCCAATTACAGTTTATGGATGACAATATCAGGAATATTTAATGTTTTCAAGTTGGTGGATATAAATTCTTCTGAAGCCATTCTCCATCACACTGTAGTTTGAGTTTAAGGACATTTGGCTTGGTAAGCTGCTGAGAAGGTTGTCTGGTGCGCACAAAATAGTCTTTTGTGCGCACAAGAAAACAATGTGGTGCACACCTGATAATACGGCATGGCCACAAGGCTGTTTCCTGTGCCCACTAGATAGATTCCTGTGCTCATGAGAAACCTATTTAAAACACCTTTTTCACCATTGTCTCTTTAGGGGCTTTGGAGAATGGAAAAAAAAACATTTATATTGTTAATACATTTTAAAAACAGTTGCTTTGAAGTCCTAGTCCCTTATTCTGTAAACAAAGGTATAATTGGAAAATTTTCATTATGAAGGTGAAAACCCCAAAAGATTTTTTACCAAAATCTCTTATCAACTACTGGATAGGTTTAATTGAAACTTTTAGAATACAATGATTAAATGTTAATCTAGAACTGATTAACTTTTTTTATTGAGTTAAAATTTGGTGTGGTAGTAGCTGAGTGTCACTCATAATACATACTTCATAAAAAACTATTTTCAAAACTTTGATATTAGCTATTAGAGTCAACTTTGTCAGTATATTAACAATAGCTCACAAACCACTGAACAGAATTTTGTTGAAACCCTCACCTGATTAACTTTTGGAGTCAACCCAATTCAAGATGGTTGCCACAACTAACCAGCCTATGCCAACGCAAAAATGACTATAAATTTGTCAGACTTACAAATAACTAAAGATTTTACAAAATAGTTGCTAGGAGTCATCCTCGACACACACTGAGCACTAACACATCTAACAAGATATCACAATATTGTATGACTTTGCATCTTGTGACATTTACAAAGTTTGACCAAAATGGCTAAAATGCCATAATTTCTCATCATAAAATAATCTTAGTTTAAAACTCTGGCATGAAAAGGGGTTGACATTAGAGGTTCCATCAAGGAATGCTAGGCCTTTAATATAAAGGTGTTTTGGAGTTTCTGGGGAACCAAAAGGACAATTATATGAAGTTTGAATTGTGAGAATCTCTTGGAAGAGTATTTACTGTGTTTAAGTCATATTCTTACACAACTGTAGTTGAGTTTCTGATGGAAGAGAGTGATGAGATGTATATGAGTGGGCAGTCTATTAAAGAGAGCATTGAAATTTGATTATCATACCATGAGACAGTGAACTACAGAGGCTCAGAAAACCGAGGACCTGCATGCCCAGAGCCCTTGGGGAAGGTGAGCTGACTGAGTGAGAGAGAAAGAAAACATTGGCTGGCAGTACAAAGAGGAAAAGCAGGAAGAAAGAGCAAAGAGGGGTAGAGCGATAAGACAAATGGAGTTAAATAAAAAGAAAGGAGAAGGGGGCAAACCAGCCATGGGGAAAGACAGAGCTTCTTTCATTTCCTTGTAACAAATTTTTAGACATGCATCATTCACTGTATGAGTAGCTATTAAAAGGTGATGTATCAGATCTTCTGAATTTTGGTTTTAATAATAGTAGACAATAACTTACATCTTACCTGTTGTAGATAGCTCCTTGAATGACCTCAGTTTGAAGTAAAAGAGTTTAACTTACATCAGACTGACCTGCTAACAACTAGTCTGAGCGACTTCAGGACCAGAGTGGATTGCTGTTGTCTTAAAACAGCTTTGATGTTTTATAGAGGTTTATGATAATGCTCTTTTATAAACTTTACATCTAAATCAATTTGCATTAGATGGTTATTTGTGAGCACAATTAGTGGCAGCAGGTAACTGTAGCTATTCCAGTGCAGCCTGGGGCACTTTCTGAAGAATATCACACTGACATTTTTGCTGCATAATCATGTAATACATAAATGGCACCTGTGTAAAGTTGAATATATAGCCTTTGCATGAACCACTTTGTATTGTGACGTTTGAGGTTAGAACTGAGAACATCAATCCACTTTGTTCTCAGATTCACTCAAACTAGTCTTTGAGTCATTACTGTCCAAAATTAAACTGCATTTCTCCACATTGAGACCATTCAAACAGCTATTTATAATAGATAAGATATTGTTGTTAATAATTTCTTCATAGAAACCCATTTCAAAAGATCTGACCTATTACTATAGGTCAACATTTCATATCATCATAACATCTACACAGCACAACATCTATAATGAAAGACTTAGCATTTCTTTAATTAGTTTATATCACCACTGCCTTTCATGCCAGAATTTTAGACTAAGATCATCTTATGTTGAAAAATGACAGAGTTGCAGCTATTTTGGTCAAACTGAGTGCTTCATTTACATTAAATGTGGACCAGCATTTCAACATTTCATATTGATATAGCTGGAAAACTACTGGAGTAAACACTTTTAAACTGCACCATCCAATATAGTTCAGGATATGCAATTTATGTTTGATTTCATAGTTTGGAAGAAGTAACTTGAATGGTAAATTTTTAAACACATTTTTTTTATGATCAGTTAGTGCTTGAAATATGTACTGGAGATGAAGCTCAGCGGTTGACTCCAAATATTTATCAGTTGTAGATGAGCATTTGAACTTTCTGAGTGTCATTAACTAGTTTGCTAATGTCACAAACAACTGAACACACACAGGCACAGATGAAAACATTTTGTCTTTGGTGGCAGGTGATAAAAAATGTTACGTAAGGTAAAATTGTTTCTACTTTGCACAAAAAAATAATCTCTGTAAAATGTATAGAAATTGAGGTGTGCTTGTTACTTGATGTCTAGAAGTCCACTTTAATTACATTTTCTAGCTGTAGTGATTCACTCTATTTTCCTTCTAAATATGGCAAAGTCACAGCTGAATTGGTGAAACCTAAATTCACACTGGACACAGCAAAAGCTGATATAGATCAGTAAAATCCCTGCTCTGTTTTGCTACATATTACATAATCAATGCTGTGGCATCTCTGGCACCTCCAGAAATGCCCTAATTCATGACTGTTTACAGGCTGTCTGTTTACAAGAAATGGCTTAAAGGCTTTCTGTCTCTTTGCCTGTAGTAAATGAGTTGCCATCTGCTTTAGAGTCTCTATATCTTTCAAACATGCACAAAACTCTCTCCACATGCACGCGTATACAAGCAATAGTTGAGCTACCAAGACGTTTACCCTTGGGAGAGGACGTGAAGTGTCTTCAAAAGGTGGACGTTCTTCTGGGTCTTCATAATTGCAGCAACGATGTACTGATCAAAAGAAAATGACTTTACAGACATAAGTTATCTTTTGAACAGTGAGACTTTATTCAAGACAACAGAGTCTGTGCCGAAACCGGGAACTTCTGGTCCAATCAGTGAAATCCCCCGTTTCTCTGGGGCTGCTTGTTTTTATGAACATTTACCACACCCTAGTAAGAGTAACAAGACACCCACGTCCCACTGGGACGGACCTGTAGGATTCAAGTACATTCAATTCCATTTATGGGGATAGACTAGGGTCTTCAGACAAGCAACAGCGAGCGTAAGAGCCCACGGTTCACTTCTTAAAAAGGCGTTGTGGCTGAGGACAGAGTCTCTCAAAACGATAGCTCAGGCTTCATGACCTGAACACAGATGCAGAGCAGTTACCTCAGACGCATGTAGGATTTGGTTTTAGACCCCTACACATTACACTGCACTGGGAGCCATCTAGTTTTACATCCCCTCATGACAATAAAGAAAATCAATACAATATCTCCCTTATGATTCCTTTTATGTAACTCATAAGAATTCCAGGAGGTTGCTTTTCCCCCTTTTTCTTTGCTTCAAGTGACTCTCCCCAGAGTTGTCCTGCTTTGCATTGCAATGAGAGTCCAAAAAGGTTTACAGACATTTTGCAACAGAAGAGCAAGTTAAACTTTGCTTTATTTATTTATTTATTGCTCATTAATTTTACAGTTTGATTACTCCCCATGGTAGATGATGTTATCTCAGTGTGCATTAACAATGTACACCGTGAGGTATTCCAGCGATAGAACACCAAACTGCTGTTGCCGCCAGAGCTTGAATTCAGATTTGTTGACTGTAACTGCAGGATGTGGTAAACACGTTTCATTTTCTTCACCCCCGGCAGTTCTGCAAAATGTTTTATTTAGCATAGTCGACTCATTCCACATTATAAAAGGTATTTATCTGAGGGAGATCGGCATGTATGTGAAAAGGGCAATTCGTCCTGATGTGTAAAAATTCGCCCACACACTCATGAGCCTGTGAAGGCTTGTGTATCGATAGTATGGCAAGTATAAAGAAAATGCAAGCACTTTTAATAATTCATGTAGGCACACTCCATTAACTATGCCACAGTATTGGCCTAAGGGCCATTTCAGAGTGGGATGGAGGAGAGAGGTTAGCTCACTCCCCAGTGAGCTAAGTGCTGAGATCCCATGAATTCATTGGGTTAAAAAATGGACCTGTAATTATGAGGATGGATGGNGATAGGGACATGGAATAATGGCATATAGCATTAAATGTGTCAAGGACTATGTAGTTGGCTTATGTTTCGTCTGTTGTACAGTTTTTGGGCAATGTTTTTATGTTTAGCTTTTTCTTTGATCTTAGCAAAATCTAAGCAGTTGCACCTATGTCAGCCAGATGCTCGTTTGAAAGTTCTAAGCAATCAATAATTTTGTGATCAGCCTTTTAAATAAACAGTTTCCAGAATTTGTTGTAGGGATAGTCTAGACTTTTTTTGAAGTGATGTTCTGTCAAAAAGGGTCTAATGTGTAGCCACATGAGACCCAGTTGTTCATTGTTTTTCAGGCTTATAAAGCAACTCTCAATAATGATATACCAATGTGAAAAAGCAAACAAACAAACAAACAAACAAAAACACTACAGTAGCTAATACTAAACTTTTTTGAGACAGTTGTTTTATAAGCATAAAAAACATTACACATTTTTTTTATTTTAAACTGTCATGGTATTTATGGAAACTCCACTCTGTTTACCTACTTGGTTTGTCTGCGTTGCATCTTACCATCTTTTTTGATTTATGCCTTCAGTCTCCAATGTACTTAGTCATTTAGAAATTCAAATGTTCAGGAAGGAGTCAGTATCTAACATGCTGTGCTTTTGAGTCGGTCTCACAGCGCAGCTGCAATAGGGGCCTGGAGAGTCCTCAGTCAGTGGAAAGTGTTGTCTTAGCTTTCAGCACTTCAAGCCTTGGACTGGATGTCGAGAAAATAGCCAGCAGCAACTCCGGGTTCCCCCCAAACTGGAACTCATTGCCCCCTAGACCCTTGGCTGGGAGAGCTGCACAGTACAAGTCTTGTCTCTGGTTGACCTCAGCGAGTACTCTATTTCCAGATTTACTGGCCCAGATGATGGCTTTTTCCACATCAATGGACACAGTCACAAATATAGCAATCCAAGGGGTGGAAGCAGCAGTCTTGGTCGTGGCTGCTAGAAGAAGAGAGGAGAGGACGAGAGATGCAAGTGGTGGCAGTGGAAGTACTGTATTGGAGGAGTGAGTCACCCTGAGAGAGGGCACTCCATCTGGTCAGTCAGATGTGTTCAAGGCTATTACATTTTATCTTTTTCCTGGTGTAAACATCCATGCATTCATGTTTCATGCAATTCAGAAAACATTTCTCGTATTAATCTTAAATTTAAAAAAAGAACATTAACTAAAAGTAATGACCTTTGTAATGACCTTAAGACATAAAAGATTATACCACGGAAATGCTCATGCTCTTTCTTTTTTCTTACTTAAAACAAAAAAAAGAGTAATAAAAAAAGAAAGAAAAAGAGATCTGTGATCTCAATGGGATTTGTCTGGTTAAATAAAGGTTAATAATAAAAATAAAAAAAAACTTTAAACTTGTTTGTTAAAATTTTCAGTAAATGCTGTTTTCCTTAAAATTTTCTTTCAAAGACAGTGGAATGACACTTTATAATTAGTTGACAGGAAGCAGTATACACCCCAAGCAGGTCGTCACAGGGCCAACACAGAAAAACATGAGGCACACACACAACCAGGCACACTCACACCTAGAGCCAAATTAAAATCACCATTTAAACTAGCATGCACGCTTACGGACTGTGGGAGGAAACCGGAGTACCTGGAGAACACCCAAACATGCATGGAGAGAATATACAAACAAAATGACTGCTGTGGAGATTAAAACCAGTGTCCTTCTTTCTAGGCAACAATGCCTAAGGGAACTGCATTCCTCAGCTCCAAAATATGCAATGATTGCAACTACAGAAACAATGCTATTGAAAATAGTACCCTGAACTCAAGATTCTACCATGGTTTAATTTGGTAATGTGCAATGATTACTTCCATTTAATTTTCCAATTCATTTTAGGAATCATTTTAGGAAGGCCAAAGAAAAAAAAACAGATGACACTCAATGATGTCATTTTTTAAAGTTTATTAATTAAATAGATATTGATCAGACTAATTGACTTACAAAAAAGACAGAAGTCAAATGAAGGAAATTAAAATATCTATTGTCACTGAGAAATATCTCATTTTTTATCTTAGAGTTATTAGACTAAATCTAACTTACATGTAGCCTGGAGTTATAGGTGAAGTGGCTAAGACAAAATGTGTTTGTGGCACCCCATAGACACGTGCCATTTGAGCATGCAAACCACTGCAGTCCCAAGTCTGTCTAGTGGAACAGTTTACTATGCATAGGAATATTCTATGCATGAGAATAGTAGTATGGAGCTACTGATCCAAAGCTGTGTCTGGTGAGGGATGGGAAAAAGAGCTAGTTGGTATGGAGAAAAGAATTACTGTTTTTTTATGCTGTTTAGGGGAAGGTGTATATATAGAACAGTCTGAATGATTTTTTTTGTTTGTTTGTTTGTTTTCTAAAAGCAAATTCGGAAAACTAAAAATTCATTAGCCACTAGTCCTTCAGAATTCTGTTGTCCATGCATAGACAATACTATTGTCAGTTTTTAAAATAAAATCATATTTTTAGCCAATAAAACCAATTTATTTGCCAACAAGGCTATGACTAACTGTAGAGCATTTAATTTATTCAGGTGCTCTGTAATTGTTCAGTAAGTAAAAAAGAAATAAATCAGTTCATTTTTGTAGAGTAAAAAAAGTAATGTGGGTTTGTAAAATAAGCCTACCACAAAAAATTAAAAAAATAGAGCAATACCAAGTTGTGCCTCAGTATAAAACAAATAATTTCTTTTGCGCCATTTATTAATCTATGAATTCATTCAATTTATGTAAAAAAAGGAGTTAAAATAGTAATCACCTCCTTTTTCAGAAAAAAAAAAACCCTCAAAAAACAGGAGGGGATTAAAATTATTTCTGGATCAACATCCCACCCCCCCAGACTGACGGATAATATCATCTTTTATTTGGCTTGGCTGCAGACTTTAAATGCTTTATTGCTTTCCAAGAGAACATTTGTTTAAACAGTGCACAGTTTACTTGGCAATATGAAAGAGCAGTCATAAAAGACAGTGACGGTTCACAGCACATTTACAAGGACCGTCATTTTATTGAGGTTAAAGTACCAAAGACATTTAGGGTGTCATAGTTTATTTCGCTTGACTTTTTATGAGAGTTCTTGTTACCAAAGTCACATCAATTTGTGTAAGTGTTGATATTTTATTTATTTATTTACAATTTGGTGTTATTTAGTGGGAGTATTGTTTTGACTTGCCAAATGTATACATAAACACACACAAACATTATATATATAAATATATATAAGAGGGGAAACTGTAATAAAAGCTCTGATTTATTATAAATAAGACTTAAACATATAAACTTCATTAAATCAGGACACAAACATAAAATCACATAAGTATGGCCAGTGATAAAGTACTTAAGTGCTACACAACTTATCAGTGGGTGCTATCTCCAAATAATTTCTGGCTTCAGTAGTTTCCTTTACAGAGTTGACCTCTCTCATGAAATAGCCTATGGTATCAACAATCTTACTTTTCCTAAGTCATTATGATATAAGAATAGAGAATCAAAAAAAGATAAATATACTTGATATAGCAGAGGTGTTTGGGAATAATGATCATAGAACATCATTAAAGCTTGCATGAAAGTCACATGTTTCAAACCATGCCATAGAGCATTATGAAATGACACTGTCTCTTATATGGTTTTGATATCTTCTTCTTTGGTTATTTGGACTAACACATTTTCAGAGGGTTACAAAGTCCAATTTTTTGTAGTAAAAGTTTGATACCTTAAAAGACATTTTTACAAAGCAGTTCTGAGCTATGCCCACAAAGACTAGTCCACCTTAGGCCATCTCTGGTTGTTCATCAATTAATAGTCAAACAAATTCCACAATGATCTGAGCTTACATAAATGAAACCAGCATTGCAGAACCACGAGAGACACGGCATATAATTTAGTGGTGCTGACGTAAAGCACTATGTATATCCCATTCTAAATCCTGCAGCTGGCAGATCATCTGCCATCTCTACATCACTTCCTTGAGCCAAGATGGTAGCTTAACATTACATAGATCAATCATTTCAGTTCTGTGACTCCCTCTTTTGGTGGCTCCAAATCATAACAGCTGCAAATTGACTTTGATCCCTCATGCCCCCTTAATTTTTTAATAAATTACACTGAGACAGAACAAAGGCTTCTCAGGCAAGACTCAAAACTGTTTTGTGAAAGGAGTTGAAAAAAACCAAAACTGATTATTATATGTAATTTTAGTAGTGTCCTAAACAGCATTGGCAACAAGTTTCCAAAAATGTCTTAAAACATTCTCAATTTGCATGCTCAAAATGCAGCCACAGAACTTACTGGTCACTCTGCATTCAGTGGGACTGCAACATAAAATTTACATATATTTTATGCAAGTTTCAGCCACCAACTAGTTTCCTACAGTTGCAGCTCAGTAAATTACTGGCTTAACTATGATAGCTAGCTAGGTGCTACCAAAAGCTAATAACTTAGCTTTTTAAAATTTATTTATTAGTAAAAAGAAAAGAAAAAGGTTAACTTTGACCCCAAAATCAATCAAAGACCAGTTGTCTTCAAAACTGCAAACTAAATCAATGATCTTTAAGCAGCTGCATTTACTTTTTAAAAATCTATCTTCACAATGTAAAATGAGTGAATATAGGACAACAGGTTTAAAAGAAGAAGACCAAAAAAATAAATAAAATGAAGACTATCTTATACAGGGTCTGCTGAGATTACACATGGAGAACTAAAGAAAACGCTGTCTTTTACAATAATTCCTGCAAAAAGGTCATTTGTTGGGTCAACCTTATTTGTTAGAATATCCAACAACATTAATGGCTCTCCACATATAATCAGTGCATTCCAGATTTGTATCTAGAGTTAGAAGTGTAACACTAACGTAAGAAAGCGAGAGAGGGAAAAACGAATCAATATACCAGGAAAAAAAGACCTACAGTAAAAAATAAAATAACTCCAAAGCCGACACATCAAGAGGCTTTGTTGTCACAGCTGGGGCTTTGCAGGCATCACAGACAACAGACGTGAAAACAACACTCTGATCTTGAATAGTGTCCCCCCTTTGTGATTGATTTTCCAAAGCCAAGTGATAAGTTTTCTCTGGGAGGCAATCTTTGACAAAAAAAAAAAAAAAAATCCATTGAGGGGAAAGCAAAACAATGATTGGACTTGATGCACAGCAGCCAATACTTTGACCAGTAACATTTGCTCAGGGGTCAGTCACCTTGGAAAGCCAATCTGTGGGGGACAGCAGTTTTGGCCATACTGTAAGCAACTACTCTTACCTTTAGGCTTTTTTTTCTGTGCGTTCCCTAAAAAGCTGCTTCTGACATATTTTTCTGCCTTTACTGTATTATTAAAATGCTTCTTTTGGAATTCTACCATTATGGCTCAGAGCCTGAGCTTCCTTGGCAATTTATTACTTGTTTGTTAATATTCTGTCCAAGAAATGTATTTTATTCCCCCATAAGAATCACAATGTTTCACAAACAAACGTTTTAATGTATTCTTTTAGCTATTTTCATATTCTTTAATTTAAATTTCAGGACTTTTTCTAAGTAAGTTTGCTGCATATAATGTTCTACCAGAACTTTATCTGGCTTTGAATTTGTCTCCTCCTAGTCAAATGTGATCTTAACCTCTCAGTGAGAAGGTCTGGAATCCATTTTAGGCTAATTTCTTCATCACATTTTACTAAGCGGCCTGTGTCTGTCAACTTGATGCCCCTTTCCTAAAATAAGCATGTTACAACTAGACTAATAACCCATGCATTTTTCACCTAGTACTCAATTTTCAAAAACACAGAAACTCAATCTTAGCTCGAGGCAGTAACAACACCAACAGTGAGCCATAAAAGGTTTGAATATCACACGGTTTTTGAACATGGGAAAAGCAGGCTGTCCCACAAACAAATGCTCACAATTAGGAGACAGAAAATGTTGGAAGGAGATGAAAGGTGTTTTGGAGTGCTCATTATGCTGATAGGGTGACATGGGTAGGTGACTGGAAACAGGCAAGGCAGGATAAGTGAACTGAAAAAGGGATATAGAGGATGGAGTAGGAAATGTGCTGGGTAGAAGGGTACCAACACAGATTTATTCAGAAGCATATTAGTGGAGACAGACCAGGGCACAGGGGAGCAGAGAGTTCACCCTCATTGGGGCTCATTACACACTGGCAGAAAACTGACCCAGCCGGGGTTAAGGTGGCAGTCATCAGGGTAACACTGACTACCTTTACACAAACAGAACCAGACTTGGCTTCAGTCTGTAAGAAGACATCTCCCTCTCATTCTCTAGCTTGCACACACATTCTGTCTTCTTTCAGTCATTATCTTTCATTCTGTCTCTGTGGATTGACTGGCATTCAGTAGACCGCAATGATCGCCCTATGTAAATATCACACAAGATGAATTTGAGTACATGAATCAGTGTGGGCCCAGCTGCTACCATGGGGTCCTACATCATGTAAAAGACATGCAGAGTTTGAATAAATTAACTTTTACCAAGGGAACAAACAGGCGTATTGGCTTAAAATGGGGAAGAAAAAAAGACTTTTTTCTTCATTTATTTCAAAACTTCAATACAGTTTTCTTAACTGTATTGTAGTGTTTTGGCAAAATATAACTGCAGAGAAAACTGATAAAGAGACAGCGCATGGGCCTAATGTCCCAGAATTCATCTGAGTGATCACTGCATCCATAGCGACACAGTGTGTACCTGAACAATAGCATTGGCTGAGTGGCTAAGTGGAAGCCAATTACAATAAGGTTGGGGTATCATCCTGATGGGAGGTAAGCCAATTAAGCTGACAGACTGGAGAGCAGTGTGTAAAGAGAGAAACTGGCAGGGCATGCTAGCCTCAAGAGCTCCACAGAACCAATAGGGAGCTTGCACTCACTTTGGCTTACTCACAAGTCCTGTTGGAGTGTGAAGTGATATTCTCTTATATCTATCTGCAAACTGATTCAAGATCTGTCAGAGTTCAATTCACAAATCCAACAACATAAGCTTTGGGCAAGTTGTTAAAGCAAAAGTAGTAAAGTTTTCTTGCAATATATATTTAAAATCACCCTAAAACAGACCAGGTAGGCAAAGCCAAGAAGCCTCCAAACACTTTTGAGGTTAAAATAGTCAAGTTAGGCATACCACATCCGGCCCCCACAATGTGACTGAAAGCAAGTTGAAATGGGTATATAATAGGGAGCTTATTATGAGCTTATGAGGTAATGTCAAAAAGGTGAATGAAGAGGAGGAGTAGGTCAGGTAGTACAGCAGGTAGAAAAGATAGCTGGAAGTACTCCAAGGAGCCAAGAAATTACATCATTGGAAAACAAGTAGGACTGTGTTTACTGTGTTCACAAAAATAACCCAAATTGATAGCAATCATTTAAAGAATTTACAACCTTTTTAAGTAAAAAAAAAAAATAAGGAGAAGTTTAGATTTTATAGTTCATGTTCACTATTTTCCATGCATTTCTGTGCAGGTCTTTAATAGCTCTTGAACTAAAAGGTTTAAATATTTCTTGAGTTCACTTGTATCAAATCTCAACTCACCCCTCCCCCTGTCCCTTTGCATTATCTTTATATTTTGTACACAGGGGAATAGGTGTGTATTTTTGGGATGTAGGGGTGGAAACATTGTTAGCGCTATCCAGCCCTTCAAATGGAGATTTTTTAGGGACCAATTTCAAACCAAGCTACAAGCTGCACAGTCAAAGAAACTCACAAATGTATTTTCTATGGTGAACATTTTAATGTCACAACATTGTTATGTCTAGTTTTATGTATTCCAAAATCTTGTGGATTTTTTCTCAACAAACATTAAAAATAATGACTATATCTATATATGCAATTTATATAACTAATTACACTGTAAATATGCACTTATTAAAATTATGTATGTTCATGTAAAGATGTACCAGTGACAATAGATGGCACACTGGCTTTTTAAAGGGTTTTCTCATTTTCAGGTGGAATGTTTTACGCTTCCTGCTTGTAACCAAAATCTGTTAAAGATAGAGCTGAGAACACTTCTTGCTCTCTCTGGTATATCACTCAGCTGAGTGGCTACTAAACCCAGGTATGACTGTTAATACCTGGTATTTACTTAGTGATTAGAGGTTATTTTTTGTTAGTTTTTTTTTTGCTTTGGTTGCCTGTAAATTTCATTAGCGACTTGACTTTGGATTTAGGTCCACCAAGGATCTCTCAGTTCTAATGGCTAGAATAGCTTCTGAGTAATGTGAATGTTTGCTCCAAGTAAACCACTTAGCATTTCAAGTTTAAAAAAAATATCAGTAGAAATATAAAAATAAATATACTGAGTTCTCTAATACTGTTTTACACATGAATTTGTTTTTAAGCTTGAGGGCAATCTAGAATACAGCATCTTCAATGTGTTGCATGTTACATGTGATGGAAAAGGCACAACAGAATCAGATTTTTGCACCTAGTGTGTCTGATAAATGTAGATTGATCAAAGTCCAAAAGTGGCTTGGAGCAGTTTTGCAGAACTCAGAATCACTGATTTATTTATTTATTCATCTATGTATTTAATTATTTATTTTCCAGACTTTCAGTACTTGGATAACAGTAAAGGTATGCCAGAAAATTAATTTCACTTGGCAGTCTGAACGTTGCCTTCATGACTGAAACAATAAAAGACAAAGCCCCCAAAATTGTGATAAGATCAGTCATGAGACATTAATTAACCGGATATGCGAGTCCAGTTAAACAAAAGCACCTAGTCTCTTTCTTCTGATCCCACCACACAGTTATGAGAGTTGTATCTAGCCTTGTCTGATTGTCAGATCTATTATTTAGCTGTTTTTCTTTTTTTGTTTTCCTTTCTAATGACATGATCAAACAACAGTAAAATAGAAAAATGCTCATTAAATTATCATGAGATGAAAATAGATCACACCTTAAAGAGAGCGAGAAAGTGGCACAAGAGTAGGAGTGGGAGTGAGGGCAATGTTGTGCATGATGGGAGATGGAAGTGACTTTGGAAGGGAGGTGTAACAGGAAAAGTATGTGTCTCTGTGTGTAGAGAGAGAAAGAGAGAGAGAGAGAGAGAGAGAGAAATAGACATTTTAGGAGGGCATGAAGGGAAAATAGGTGCTTGCCAAGACAGAATTACAAGTCATTTAGGCACTGGTCATAAAACATGAAGCTGGAATTAAAATGGCACAGCTTTGGAGATTACTGCACAGTTTCTACCATACATCCTTTAATTAATTAGAACCCCTAAAAGCAGAAATGGGGGATTAACAGTGATGCACACGTCTTGGCCAGGCTTTTCTTCTTCCTAATCTTAGCTTTTCTTGCATCTAATTCTTAACGTCAGAATTTACGGATCAGAATTAACTTTTCAACTCAGAAATGATTTTCCTTTTCTTTCAGGTTTTCTCAACAGGAATTGCCTTTTCAGCACCGCAACTCATCGTCTATTTACAAGTCTTTAAGCTCTCCCCAGTTTCTAACTTCTGTAAAAAAAATAAAATATAGAGTAGAACTTCAGTTGTGCTCAGAACAAATGAAAAAAAAAAATCTATAAGATGAATTGAGCCAGCTAGACTTGCAAGTTTTCAGCTCAAGGTCGGTCAAATTGCTGATTGGTGAAATTAATGACGAGTAATTTTCAGAGTCTGTCATCAGATTTCTTTGAGTCTTCTATGTTTTCCTTTTTCTGCAAGGTGAACTTAAAGGACAAAAAGTTATTTCTTATTCATTTTCTCTTATGCTACAATCTCTTCTTCTTTTAATCTAATCATTCTTCTGGTTTATGGTTTGAATAATCAGTTTTGGCAATAAAAAAGGATATATGTATGATTTGGATTTTGAGTAACCTATCAGTGTGCACAGGCCTTACATACTCAGGCTGGGGTTCTCTTAACACATCTGCACATCAATACAGCTAGATTAATGGCTTTAAAGGGAGAGAGCTCTGGTATAAAAGGTAGTGTTCTACCAATGAAGATTATTCATATTGGAAAGGTAACAAAATATGCAGCCTTTTCTAGGGCTTGATTTACTACTCTGAATATATATTTTAGATATTTTCCCCTCCATTTGACGTTTGTAATTCAAACCACATTCTGGGCATAAGGGATGTAGGTCTTTAACTTCCACCTACTCCCTGCACACAATCATGGTATTACATGACCTTTCTTTTAAGAATGAAAAAACTAATTACAGCTAAACGTATTGGAAAAATTAACATTTGAACATACAGCAGAAAGGCAAGCACCACGTGAATCAACAAGAGTCAACATCTGCAAAATAATAATCTGAGATGTGTTTTCTTTTTTATTTTATTAAAAACATGTTCCATTTGTTTACTAGGAAGGGGTGGAATTTACAACTTGCATTGATACCAGCATGCAGGGAAGGCTGACCCTGTTCCAGCTTCAACTTCCGGGTTTTGGTCAAAGATCTACATACATATATGGTCTATGGTGGGGATTAGCTGTGACTTTCAGACTCATCCTGAGGGTGCAAATTGTGTTTTCAAAAAATCCAACATGGTAGCACCTGTAAATATGACATTTTTGCTTTTAATTTTGAACAATGGAAGTATTCTAATGCTTCACTTATCATCAGATACAGTCTTTGGTACTCAGCATACACAATGGAAAACTGGCCATACACATAGTAGACTACAATGCTGTTGACGTTTAGGAGCTTTTTAAAAAGTTTATTTATTTATTTTGTGCAACATCATCTTACTAAACTCATATACAAAACCAAATAGCCCAAAAGCATGAACCAGCCAGACAGAATAAATAGCCCTCTCGTTTCTGTTCTGCGTACAAGTTGGACTATACATTTTTTTCTAGACTGTAAAAGTTGCAGGGGTAAGAGAAACGTGAGGTGCTGCCAGTGCCGGGATACAGAAATTTGTGTCCTTGACAAAGCCATCCTTGACTGTCACCAACAGAATTATGGTGGAGAAACAGATTGAGCGCTGTACTTGCAGGGTTTAAATAGGGTATGCAAATTTGCAGTGTGTGTAAATGTAAAGCAATTTGATTTTAGAGTAAAGTCTGTGTGAAATACAACCTTCATTAATGCAGTAGGGTTGAATGAAGCTTCCATGAGCATACATAATACTCTGGTACAGTATATCGCAGTGAAATTTGCAAATGCTGCACAACTCTCCTGAAACAGCTCAGATTTAAGTCCCTTGCTTATAGATGCCATATATTCCGGATCCACTGCACTGCCAAATGTTACCTGTTTATGTTCGGGTGATTCAAATTTATTATCACGCATTGCCATGACTGGCAGCCAATCATGTAATTGCCTGTGTCTGTGTGTGTGTATTTTTGTTTGTCTGTCTGTCTGTTGGAAAAAAAATATTTCATAAACCACTGGACAGATTTCAATGAAACTCTCAGAATGTAGTTGTTGGAAGTACGTTTGCAAATCATTACATTTTAGTCAAACAGATTCAAGATCGTTGCTACAGCTAGCCAACCTTAGCAAACACAAAAATGGCTATAACCTAATCCATTTTAAAGATATTCTAACCTAATGTGGTAAGAGCTGAGCACTAATAGATCATTCAAGATTTTTATTTTAGAACTTTGACATGTAATGTCTTGGGTGATATACATTTCTTCAAGGTCTGTTTTTTTTTTTTTTTCAGTTTAAGTCACTTTAGTTTTGTGGGGGAGTTATACACATCTGGCTTACTACTAAGTTTAAAGCAAGAGTTATTCTTATTGTGCCACTAGTGCACTTATTTGTGTTTCAAGACGTCACTTCAAATCAGGCTCCTGGACTGCCAACTGTTGTATCCAACAGAGTCTGAGCTGTCACCAACAATCTCATGTGCCACAGGACTGCTGCCAAAGAGATAAACTGAGAGACAATGAACTGAAAAGCTGGGTAACCAAAGCACAGTTTTCATTGAGAATGTATCTCTGTTTGACCTTTGAAACACCATTTTCAGTGTGATAATTCTGCATTAATTTTAAAAGTAATGGAATCCTGTAGTAATGACTGAGAAAGTCATTTCATTTTTTGGAGAATTTGGCAGGCACAGAAAGTCAGATAAGGAATCAGTGTGCCTTCTATATTGAGAACAACAGAAACTTGACAAACAGGAGAAGAGAAGGTTTTTTTTTATCAGAAAATGGAAAAATGCTTGAGTGTCTGAGTGCTGCCAGATTCTCAGTCAAAGACTTCACTAAACGTTATCTCACTTTTCATTTAATTGCATGGATTTTCAGCCAGTGTACTTCAGGATTTTTCACAACAACTTGGATGTTGTGCTCTTGGAAAAGTAAATGTTTGCCGGCATACAGTATAAGCTGCAGTAGACCTGTGGTCTTCATCCTCCACACAATTCTGGTTTTGAATAGTTTTTTGTTGTTGTTGTCCAGCAGCTTTTCCAGAAAACTAGGTTTTATTTAAGTAAAATATTTAATTAGTACCCAGGTCTTCACCTTTTTTACCGTATTGAAGTACAAAAATTGTCTCTATAGATATATTTTAGAAAATTTTACCATTGCTTTTAAAAACATGTTTTATCAAATTGCTATGGCAGAAATAACCACTAACCAACAATATTATCACAGTTTATGTACTTATACATATTATTTAGAGTTTTTTCTGGTCTTGTTGGGCTTGTCTTGTGTTTCTTAGTGATTATTGGTATTCAGTCTTTGGTTTTTGCTCAGAATTTTGTTTTATTTAAAACCTTTTGTGTATCAGCTTTTTTATAGTTCCTGGTTGTGGTCTATTTCTGGGTTCGGTCTTTTATTACATGTCATTGTTCATGAATGTCCGCAATTACCTGTGTTTTGCTACTAAATTACCACACCACCTGTTATGTATTACTTTATTTCCACTCACCTTTTTCCTCATCTCAGTATATATACATTTTGATTGCCGGATCCTTCATTTATTCTCAGTCAGTGGATTGGTGTTGAAGGAAGAATTTGTGAAATTGTCATTTTTTAAATTTTTTTATTTTATTTGCTTGCATGCTTGTTGTTCTGGTTAGATTTCTTTAAGGAAGTGAGTTACTGAAGTGCAGCTGTAGGGGGATTAGTTGGTAACTCAAAATTTCAGGAAAATTCAGATAAAATATGCAAATTCTTTGTTGCAATCTCAGTTTTTAGTGTTTATGACCTGTGACCAGCAAGCTATGAGGCCTTGTTTTAAAATGATTGCCTATTTATGTGTATAAGGCTTGCAAAACTGCATTCTTGGCAGTGAACATCATTTTGTTGTTCCCCTGCACCCACCTTTCATCCACCTTAGCTTGCTTTGTACCGACCTTGTACCCAGTCGCTTTATTTTACTCTGCTCTACTTTGGCAACATTTTTGGTTGTTAAATATAATTTGTCATTTGCTTCCCATCAGGTCCTCTAGCACTTATTTAAACTATTCTAAAAGTATTTTTACCTGATTTGTTTGTTATTTATTTATTTATTTTGTTTAAGGAAAAAAAAATGTCTACATAATCTTATCAAAAACTAAGAAAAAACTACTGCTAGATGACAAAATCTTCCACATTAATATCTATTCATTCATCTTTTTTCACCCGCTGTTTTGTTTTTGAGTCATGGGAGAGCTGGAGCCTATCTCCAGCAGTCATTGGGCGAGAGGCAGACTACACCCTGAACAGGTCTCCATTCCATCATAGGGCCACATAGAGACAAATGAGACCAACAACCATTGACGCTCTCACTCACATCTAAGGACAATTTAGAGTTATTAATTAAACCAGTACCATTGCAGTGGGGGTGCGAGATGGATGAATGGGGGGGGCTTTATTGTTGTTTGGTGTTTAGGGCACAAACTGGCACAAACTGATAATGAGCATGTACAAAAAAGGCCATTACATTATGTTTTCTAAAAAGCTTTATATCTTAAATACACAAAGATACAGAAAAAGTGAACTTTTAAAAATTTTCATTTTGAAAAGCATTTTTCAAAAATCTTTTTTTTTACTCACCAAAAGCTCAGTCTGAATGTGCACCACATGAAACACAGATGGAAATGTCAGTTTTTAAAATATTTATTGTGTTGAAGGATCTACACTAATCTTGTAGCACTTACCTTTTTTGGTTATTTATTTTTTTGAGTATGCATGTGGGAGTGCAAATATGTACGTAAATCAGCAGCACAAAGAATGTACTTCACCTTGCTAGCTTCATGGTGAAAGGTTTGGATAATGTAGAAATGCACGCTTTGTGTTGAAGAACAATAGTTATCTTGTGAATTCGGAAAAAAATAAGAGGTTTTGCATTTGTGTGTTTCATGTTCTGCCTTTTATAGACACTGCATATCCTGTATGCTCATACATTTGTATTGATGGTAACATAAAAACAGCCAGTGGATAAGCTGAAAACCTTGTCCACCATGTGCTCTCTGCTTATAATCTTTTGTAGAGGTAAAGCTTGAACCTGATTGTACTGACAATGTCTAGAGCATATCTACAAAACTGAATAATTTATTTGTCCTTTTCTGTCAGTTACCTTTTACTGTTTTTACATTTGTTTCTGTATTTTTCCTATTTATGTTTTGCAAAACTAAGGTTATAGGAAATAAAACATATTTTATTAATTTTACATTTAATCATTTTTTTTGGCTATTTCTTTCAGTTTAATTTTTGGAAAGTTATCTTTAACCAAAGACAGTTAGATGGCTGTATTCTCTTTTGTCCTTTTTCCTTGTTTTAAACTTGATTCTTAGAAAGAGCTGTGACGTTCTGTGGGTGTCCTAGTGGAACTTGTGTCAGTAAAGAGCCTGCCCCGGTCTTTGTCTGCCAAGCGCAGTCAACCCAGTCCCACTGTAATTGCACAGTTCTTTGGGCTGCAATAATTTCTCAGATAGCACAGTTGAGTAAAATTTAGAGTGATTATTCAACGTACTCTCCGTCCAACCAAAGAGTCATCAATTTTAAGATTTTAACGACATTACTGATTGTGAACAGATAAATAAAAAATAAATTTAAAAGGCTTGTAACAAAATTAGGTCCCAAAAGTTTGACCTCCTATTTATTAAACCATGTAAATCTGTCAGTCAGACACTGTTTCAAACATTTTCCAAAACTGGAGCGGGACAGAACAAAGATTAAATGGAAAACTTCTAGGAGAACATTCAGTTTGCTGTCATCACATTTTCTCCCATTCACTGTCAAGTTAATTTGGCATTTGAAGTATGTGTGGCAGTTTCTGTCTCACATCCATCACTTGCTCATCCCAATCTTCGGAAGGCATCAAGGGACAGTTTTAATTTGCTGCTCTAATTAAAAGATAATGGTCAGCATTCACATGTCAGTGAAGCTCATGTGCACACCTTAATCACAAGATAACTACTTTGATGCAAAGGGACACACACTGACAGAGCTACATGTAGTTCATTCTCAGCTTGCTGCCCATTAAGCAGCTCAAAGATGATGAACAGCAGAGCTTCGTGCCAAGGACAAAAACATCCACCACAAATGTTCCATCAGAGTGATTTGTCTTGGGGAAAAAAGTACAGTTTAGAACACTGCATTGTACACTGTTAAATGTATGGGAAATTGTGTACTGGTAACTGAAATATCATGATGAAAAAACTGACCTTTTCAAAGTGCCAAAGGTCACAAAACAGCCCATTTCCATGAAAACAATTAGTCTTGAAAATCTGATGTAGAAATTCTTGTGCTGACTTTGTTCTCCAAACAGTTTAAAAAGAAGCCATGCAGCAAAATACCTCCCACATACTTGCCCTACTTGAGCTGTCAATCAGAATACCTAGAATTAAAAAAAAAAAAACTATATTTTTTCCTTTTTGATCACTGACATCAAGACTAAATACATAGCTGTTAATTACACAAAACTTTTTTTCATACCAGTGAACCACGCAGTGGGAATTAATATACAATACCTGTAAGAAAAGAGGGGAAAAGAAATCCCTCAAGATGCCGTTTTTTCTTTTTTTAGTAATCAATGTATGAGTCTTGAATTGTGCTTTACTTCACTTTGATGACAAAGTGAGGTGACCGTTAGCCTAAGGCTGACTCTCAGATTTGTATTGACTTGCATGAACTTTGTCAAAAAAACAGGAAAATGTTTGGAAATGTCACCCTCTCTCTGGTTCCGTGTTCTGGACAGAAACGTTTGACAATGGCTGTATGCTATTTTGGGCATGTCATGGACATCAGGCTTCACCTCCAGCAGCCTTGCAATAAGCGATCACTCTGTTTCTCCAGGCAGTTCTTTTCCTCTTTTCTGTTTCTTTGATGGCTCTGTCAGTCATTCAGCCAACACAAAGTGAGATGATTTTCTCCATGCATTTCCCATCTGGGTTGTAGAGAAGCCAAAACTTCATACTGGTTTGGAAAATGCTTCACATTTAATTTTTAGGTTATTTATGACATTTTGGGTAAAGTATGAGGAATTATCCTACACTTACTGACAAAAAGAATTGACTCCCAAAAGGAATGATTCAATTTAATTTAGTGCACATGCACACCAGTGATGTGTATTTAAAGGATTTGATCTGCAAGGAGCTGGCACGTCTAGAATGGGCACCAGTGAATGGAGCAATCGGGATATCAGGCAGTTGCTGAAGCATCCGACAATCAGTCAAAACATTAAGTGAAGGTTACCAGACAGTGTATGCCTCATAGATGCATTAGACAGCATTACAGATATCATCGTGGCCCGATGTTGGAACATATGTGCATGTAATAGTACGTACACTTGCTGCCAAGGTACTGGTTGTTCAAGACAAACCACGCTAAGGGAGGTTTGTTGTTTTATATGCCAATAATTACAGAACCTCATGACATCCAGACACAGGTATTGGACTCTTTAGAATACTGTTTTATCCCACATTGTGTCTTGACAATCGGCATCAGCCAGTCTACAGATTTAACATCCCATGCATATCCTGTCATTAACACCAGAGCAAATACAGGTTTGAAGGGATGTTTCACATTAAAGTGAAGAATTGTGTCTTAAATTAAGCAAAGTAAAAATGAAATAAAGTTTTTAGACGTGGCACTCATAACATTTTCATTAGTTAGTGGTGTTCATGAGCCCACCCCCTACTCTGGCCCAACAAAAGGTTTGTACCAAGTTAGTTTTTTTGAATACTAGACCTAGAGCTTACATTGGCGTATACAGTATAACACTCTGTTTAGGAATTTTAGCTGTAAAGTCACATTAACTAATATTACAAGAAAGAAATATAAATAACACATTTGTCTATCAAACTAATAAATCACATCCACATTCATATGCAATCCAAGACTTCAAGCATTGATGACTGTTTTCATAGCTTTGTAATCTGATCAAAATAAATAGGTGCTTGACCTTTGAATTCCACTATTTTAACCAAACAGAGACAATTATCAATTCAATGAGGATGCTAACTCTAGATGTTCATCCTAGTTTCTAGACTGAAATAACACCATGAGTCTTTTGTGCCACTGAACATTGAAACTTTACGACTTAATAGTTTAATTTCAGTCTCTGAGTCTTTGTAGGTATTCTACATGCCTTAGTTCAAGAGACAGCATAAAAAAAACTAAAATAAAAATATGTAGGAATGCAATAAAAGTAATAATCATATGTAACAGAGGATAAAGTAATTTTTTAAGCCGTATTATGATGTAATGCCTAGTGCTGGTGATCAAAGGACGCCAATGGTCACTCCCTCTAAAATTAGCCTCGTGGAATGAATCTCACTCTCATTAATGAAGAGTCTTATCGCATACTTGCAGATTAAGATTAATGAGTTGTAATAATGATGCATACCTGTAAAGTGACTTTCACTTGAAGGATATTTAATGAAGCCTCATCTTTCTTTGTCTCCAGCAAATTCATAATTGGGATGCAGATTGTCCCGGGTAGTTCTTCATAAAATACATCTTGTGCTCTATGAGAAGGAACCCTATAAGCCAATAAGAGTATGCCAGCAGCAAATATTAATGCGATTTGAATTAATCTCCATTAAATTACTAAGGTAATGATAAGAGCCTATAAATCAGACAAAATTATCGCCCATTAAATCCAAACTCCATTGTATATTGTGTTCAGTGTAATGTTGGACTAAAACAATGTTATCTCCTTATCATAAATCCCCTTCACAAATACAGAAGAAATGCTGCATGTTTTATAGTTTTTAAAGATAAGCAGGTTCTTGAAACTTACTCATTGTCGACATAACAGCTGGGAAATGGCACAGGAGCAGAACTAAAAAGCAATCAGCAGATATCAATACAATATCTTCTAATGCCATATTAGAAAAGTGAGAACCTTCAGCTTAATTAAACTAAAGTATGTGCTGTGCTATTATCAAGGGAAATCATAAAAGATGAGATTGGTGGCATTTGCTGCCAAAGCCAGTAGTTGTTAATTATTAAGAATTTTGTGATAAATTTCAGGGAAGTAATAATGAACTGTTTTGTACGCTGCCCTCCTTTTTAAATTGATTTTGTATTGTTTTATGTACTTCTTACATTGTGATAAAGAGAGAACATAAAATATATTAAAAAATAAAGACAAAGAAAGACAAAAAATTGGAAAGGGATGGCAAATAGTTAGCTTTATCAGTCAGGCCTTTATGGCAATTGAATAGAGCTCACCAGAGCAAATGGTCTGACAGTCCCCTGGAAAGTACCAGTCAAAGAACATGAAGAAAAAAGTTTGTTCATCTCAAGACACAAACTGGTAAACACTTTTGGTAAAACTCCAAACCATAGGTCTGGGAAACATCAGATATTGCTTCTTAACTACCTAAAATATATATAAAATTAAATCTAGTTATACATACAAATACAAAAGGAAGTCTTGTTGCCTTTTATTCAAGCACTATGAATTGTTACGTATGCACTGAATAACTGGGCCTCTACAACAATGTTAACATAGCTAATCACAATAGTAGTGGTAGCTCTTGGGTGCTTTTAGATTGTAAGGATAGGGATATTGGGCAAAAAAAGATAAATTCCTTCAAATACTCAAGTGTTCTGAAAAAAAAAGAACAAGACATTAGGAGATAACGTAGAACAATTCAAAACTGATTGGAAGAGGTTTAACATCAAAACCACACATTTAATGTTTTTTGTGTCATTCTGCACATTGTATTTTGAAAGGAATAATATCCTACACCAGTCGTTCCTAAAGTTGGGGTTGGAACTTCACACAACATTAAGTTGCAGATCTTGAGATGATTTCCAGTAATAAAATTAAATTTAAAATGACTGCTAATAGCAAATCTGTGCCATAAATTTTTGCAGTTGATAAACAGTATAGGTCATAAATGAGATAGTTTGTGTTGTTATTAGGCCTGCTAGTGATTTTTGTAGCGTTCAACAAAAAATAGTTGGGTATGCAATTTCCTGCTGCTGATATTTTGTGAGTCAGATCTAAAAAAATCAGGAACCATTGGGTTAAAGTAAACCTTTAGTGTGAAAAAGCAGAATTAAATGCAGGAAGTGAGACTGAAAGTACAGTACACTACCAAGGGCTGTGCTCAATTCTGTGTGATAAGGTTTGTGCACATCCAACTGGTCAAATAGATGGCCATTTATTGTGGTTCTAATAAAGCTTTTCTGTCTATTTTTTTTACAGTTCATACAGTCTTTCCCACATCCTTTAACTAAGACAGATGGTGGTGGCATTCACAGTGTTTGCATTGTTGGCATTTGTTAAAGTAGTTCAACATGAAGTATTGAATGTTACTTATAAATGACTTTTTCAAATGTTGTTACAAACTAAATGTGTGAGTTTTTTTTAACCAGTTTTGTAAAAAAAAAAAAAAGAATATTACACTTTGGTGTTCAAATTTGCTTTTTCATTCTACCAAAGAAACAATTCATTCCTAAAAAATTGTAAATTAGGATCAACAAATACATATACAAATATTGTGCGATCTTCAAAATCTCAGAAAATATGTTTAGGAATTTACTGAAACTCGCCAGCATTTACCTGTTTCAAACTTCAGGATAATGGTGTAAATTTGTATTTTGAAGTCCTATTATGATCTATATCCACACTAGGTTCCTGATAATGATTGCACCTGCTTATGCAACAGCCCACATGAGTCAGATTCCCATCTACCAAACCAGAGAAAAGAACACTGCTTTTCTAAACCGGAGCTCTAAGCATTTTAGATGTATTCCTCTTCGGTTTCCCATTTCTGTGCTGTGGGAGTTTAATCTCATTCCAACTGACATATCCCCAGGCTCAGTTAAAAAAAAATAAAAAATAAAAAAATGAAAACAAAAAAAATTAGGACAGATTGAAGACAATTTTTATTTTCTCGTTCAGGAGCATTTGGATATTTGGGTACCTTTCTCTCCCTCTCCTATCTGGCAGTCTTTTTCCTGGTCTCTCAGTCCATTTTTATAGAGATTATTTTATCTTATTTGCTGGGGTTTGGGCAGTACTGGCCACAGGGTTGAGGGGGCTTTTATGGACTAATCCCCCACAAAGCCAGTAATAACCTGTCAGTTCATCCCTTGCCAACCATCTTACCCCAACCCATCCCACTACCCCCTATCCAAGTCCCACTAACCATACACAAACACACCAAAATGCGGCAGAAAGACAGGGGGTCAACAGATAGAGCTATGTGAGGATGATGCCAGACTTAAGGCTCAGGAACAGCCATTCTAACTGAACTGTGTATATCTTTCCACAATCAGACGAGGAGGGAACAGATCTGATGGTCTTTTTTTGTTGTTGTTGTTTACAGTCTGGTCATTCTGTTGAAATAATGTTATCTCATATAAAAGAGGCCAAAAATGAGAGTTGTGAGTAGTGTACAAAAGGTCTAAAAGAAAGAAAGTGAAATAAACATAATGATTAGCATGTTTAAAGATAGCTGTGACATTTTCAAAATCATTCAGTGTTTTAGTTTGTCTTTTTTTTTCCTTTTACCAGAACCCATACTATGCACCTACCCATCACAATCATAAAACCACTAACTTGCACAGCATATCAAACATGTAATAGTATTACAATATCATTGTGCTCAACATCAGCATGACTATCATAGGCTACTATAATCGAAATGCTATATATTCATGCTCTACATGCCAATACTATAATTGGCCAATGTTATGATAGTAAGTGTTAGGAGCACCATGATGACAGAACAGAAAGAGAAGAATGAAGAAAATATGGGTTTTATTGCAACTACTGCTGTCATTGCAATAATCAGTTATATTATATCACGTTTTCTTAATATGCAGCCCCAGTTCTCTTCATGGTGCCATAACAGCTCTGACTTACTGAGGCATGGATACAGGACCTCTGAAGGTGTCCTTCATGTTCTGTTAGATTCCGCTTTGGGACCCTGGTGTTTCTCGGGGTATCCTTTAGATGCTCAATCGAATTAGCTTTGGGAGAGATTAGAGCCCAGATCAAGACACTGAGGTCTTTTTGTTTGTTCCCTAAACATTCTTGTGTGCTGTTTTTTGATCTTCTGTATGTATAGGTCTTTGTATTTGTGTGTGTCTAGTAATACAGTCATAATAAAGTTCTGCGTCTTTTCAAGCTGGCAAAAAGACAATATTTCACCCATCAAAAATGATACTCATATTGGCGAGACTCCCTTTGAACATCCTCAAAATGAAAGATTAGATGTTAATCCTGGTTGCTTTATGAAAATGCCATTCATATGTCCATCCACCACGATAATATTGTTGGACAGAAAAGGACTGGGGAAAGCAGTGGGAAGCCATATGTATTGTTCCTTCAGTCAATAGATTAACCAATGGATTAGCATTTGCTTCACATTTTTGAATACTTTCTAATGTTTTCATCTGAACCTTAATCTGTCAGAAAAAAACAAAAACAAACAAACCAGTAAAGCTTGTTTTCCCATCCCTGTCAGTTGTAGACTTCTGCCTTCATAGGAACCTACTACAATGCTTACATACTTTCATCTCTTTCCTGCCTTGTCTGTCTCCCATACCTTCCCAGTTGGTTATTTTTAACATCCATTCCCTTGGTCTCATTTGGGCCAGATGGAGTCTGCCCTGAAGCATGTGTTTGGGGCAAAGATGCACTCCTGGTTAGCCTCTCTCACTAGTGGAATGAGGCCTGTCAGAAGACATCAGGGTGACTCATCTCGGGAGGATGTGCTAACACATCATTGCCTCAGACTTTTCTGCGAGGGTTGATCGTCCATGAACAATACAGTCGCAAGATCACACTTGACCGATTCATCATCTAGCTGATGTGAGGGAAGAACGGAGAAAGTAAGAGAGGAATAAGTTTTAATTCAGGAGGAGAAATGGTTTGTTTGTGTTTGCCCCCACAGGGACTGACAGCAGCTCTCAATTTGAACTAGGCCGTTTTCTGTTGGTTGCAATTATACACCAAGACATTTCAGTTTATAGAACATACGCTTAGTTTTATCTACCAATGGGAATAAAGAAATCCAGCTTACTTTATTCAGGAAGGGTGTTTTACATTTAAAATAAGGGCTTGGTTATGATTCAGAAAGATTTAGTGGGGGAGTGGGGCACATTTCTGGGGGTACCTATGGCTTTGGCAATGAATTTTATACCAGTTTCAGGTTTGCCTCCTCCCCAGCTCATTGTGCTGACATGACTGTGTGATTGTGATTTCTACAGTCTTTGTGTCCCTGCAGAGTTTCAATTTTGCCATGGTGAACAGAAGCCAGAGCAGACCACCACTGAAGCACTGGCAAAACTCAACTCTCTATTCAGACCCTGAGACCAGATGTACTGCAAAAAAAAACTACACTACTCAAACAGTGATTATTCATACAGAGACCATGAATCTGAAGGTATTGTACATCTTAGAAGCAGTTTGGTCTACTTTCACAAGTCTGTTCTAATCAGACCCAATGCTTAGAAGAGACATTTGACTTTCTCAATATCTCACACAATCAAGAAACCAATTTGATGACAGTACTTTGTTTGATCAATGCTATGACCAAATTTATATATCTTTTGCACAATTATTCTGACAGAAAAATCTCAATATTCCTGCCAGAAGTGCTTCTGCTTCTACTTGCACCTGCAAATAACCACATAATTCAATGTAAATAATCTTGTAGTACAAATTTGAAAATAATTCAAGGGTTTATAAAATAGCATTTGCATGACCATGTAATCATTTGAGATTAGAATACTTTTAAGACAATAGCAATTTACTTTTTTTAGTACTTTGTACTAAATAGTTCTTTGTTAGCTTGTCAGTCCAGTCAGAATTAGTCTTTATTTCTCCAAAGTGAGATTGTTCAAAGAGCTGTCTCAAACAGATATATTTTTTTTGTTCATAACCCTTTTTACAGAACCCCAGTTCAAAAAATTGAGAATTGAAATTGAACTCTTGCTGTGAAGCAGGGGTATCAAACTCAGTTAGGCAGGGGCAAAAATTCAATTTGCTAACTCATAGCCGAAGGTCAGTCATCAGTACTTATTAAAAAATAAATAAATAAATTAACTGAACTTGGTTGTCAGATATATTAAGTTAAATTATTCATATATAAATTTTACCCCAAAATCCTGTATATAGAATTTAGAACAAAGTAACTTATTTTGTTACATTTAAAAATACATAATTACATTCATTTTTCTTACTAAAAATAGTGAGGTTATCAGTCCTTATTTACAGGAACCAATGATTTCTGCAAACATCAAAATTGAAGATGAGATTGTGAGCCACAGGAAATAGTAACAAGGTCAGTTTTTGGCCCACATGTCTTAAGTTGACACCTGCATAAGAGCATGATATAAAATATATGCTACAATAGATACACAGATTGTCATGATTTGGTTATCTTGGGTTTGTTTTTGTATTAGGTTTTTTGTGTTATTTGGTTGTCTTCATGTTTAGTTTCGTCTTTGTATAGTTTTGCTCCTTGTGCCATTTGTCTCCTGTCACTATTTACCTTTCCTCTGTTCATTACTTGTCGGCCTGCCACACCCATCTGCACCTGTCCCTCGTTTAGAAACTGCCACCTGTGTCCACTTCCCAGTTACCCTCTGTTTTTAAAACCGGTTCATCTTCTCCATTTCCCCGCTGGTTCATTGTCTCACTCACATCTGCTGTCTAGTTTTCCCCGTGTCTTGTCTCCTTGTGTTCCTGGAATCCTGGTTTGTAAGTTTTTGTTATTTAGTTTTAGTTGCTGCCTTGTCAGTCCTTGATTTCCTTTTTTTGTTAATAAATTAGTTTTACTTTGAGTTCCTCCTTGTCAGTCTGCATTTGGGTCCAACCAACTCTCACCAACCTGACACAGACAGATTGTTTTACTTGAAACATTAAATATGCTGATAAGTACCATTAGCTGGGCAAAAGACATGTTATTGTTGACAAACAAATAGTTTGATTTTTGTAGAATCATTCTTGTGTGATTAGTTTGTTGTACACTGAAGTGGAAAAATAATTTCTATACCAGTCTTTTAGTTCTGATACTACAAAACCTTACTGTATTGTACATTTGAAACCCTGTGTATTTCAGTTATCATGTTTTGTACTGTGAAAAAATTCTAATTTACTATTGATGAAAAACTATTACACTGATAAAAAAAATGTATATATATATATATATATATATATATATATATATATATATATATATATTTATTTATTTTAAGGGATGGAAGCATTACACACACTATGCCTTAGAGACATGTTCATGTAATGGAGTGATTATTCTAAAATCATCAGCACCAGGGCTCACAAAATCTATTGCCTCAAGCCACATATCAAAAACATCTCATCACAACATCTTTCACAATTATACACCCAGTCAGGAATGAGCAAGGGCTTACCAAAAGGAGTAACCAAAGGTTGACTCTTAAAATTATTTACTGACTCTTCTCGATTTTTACAATTCATATTGTTTTAAAAACTACATTAGGAAAATTCAAACACTTAAATAATGCATGCACAAGTAAAAGAGAAGTTAATGTTTTTTTTACAAATTTGTTTTTCTTATATTAGTAAATAATGACTTATTTTTTATGTGAATTCATTTGGGAGATTCTCTAGTTTTAATACAGAAGTTGTGGCAGGGGAAATTTGAGAACTGTTGCTAAGTGTTTCTGGTTGTTTACCTCAAGGATGTATCTCAGTGTTTATTATATGAAGTACAAACAGGTAAATAAACACATTTGAGCCCATGTATAGACTATAGACTAATAGAGTATTACTTGTTTTTTATTCACTTAGAAATCATAAAAAACAGATTAACATTCAAATATTAAGAAATTACAAAATATTCTGTTTATATAAGGTTCAACTTTGTCTTTCAAATACTGTGATTCCCTTTTCCCCTATTTTATTTTATTTTTTTCAAGCACAATTTAAAGTTCTGCTTTGGTAAAAAGGGGGTTGTTAAAAAAATGCTACAGTATTCCATTGTGGATGTGAAGAAATAACATGTCTAAAATAAATAAATAATAAAAGAATGAATGAGTAAACAAATACAAAACACTGTCATTAACTGTAATACTGTAATTTTACAATACAATTACACTTTTGGATGATGACTCATTAATATTGGAAATTGAGTTAGTGTTTGGTCACATCCCTGTCTGCTGTAATACAGCTTTTTTCACTTTACACATTTTCACAGCAACACCTACGTAAAACAAGTTCCCATGGCTATGTAAGTGGTAAGTGCTTTTTTTTTTCTTTTCTTTTTCAAAGATGCTTTTACATAGGGTAGAATGGTAGTTAGCACTGTTGCGTCATGGTCTTGGATTTGAATCATCTTGGAGCTTTCATATTTTCTTCATGCATTGCCTCCCATAGTAAAGACCATACAATTGAAGGTAATGGTTGTTCATCTTCTGTGTTTTTGTGTTGCCTCTAAAATGGACTAGCGACTTGTCCAGGATGTACCCTGCTTTTTGTCCGATACCTGGTGGAAATAGGAACCGGCTCCTTGTGACCCTGAACAGAAGTAAGCAGGTCCAGTAAATGGAAATGTTTGCTTTGAAAAAAGTTGTAGTGAAGTCATGAAAAATCGAAGCAGCTAATGCAAAAGTTTGTTTGGGTACTGTATAACAATGCATTTTTCTCTTATGATTGAAAAAAAAAAAAGAAACACACAAAAAAATGTGTCAGTTTAGTCAATACACATGGCCAAAACATACATATATACACAGCATACAAGGCTATTATCAACTTCTGAAGACCTCCCTCTATTATTTTATGATATATGACATATGAACCAAGTTTTGTTTGTGTCGTTTAAATCTGAGTTTATTTCCGGTGAACAAGAAATTCTTTCTTTATCACATCCATGCAGAGCATTTTGAGGAATAAGATGAACTGTAAATGTTTTTTTTTAATGGTTCTCCAAAGTGAAACTTCCTTGATGCTGTTTCAAGGAAGAAATGAGAAAAATAACAGATCAATCATATACTAATTTTTAATACAGTGAAGCTTTTACAGAATCTTGCCTCTAAATTGTGCCACAATTGACTACAATCTCTGTCTTAAAGTATTGGTATCACTCTCCATGGTGACCAAAGAATGAATTGTGTCATGAAGCATCTTTTAAGCTACAGCATTGGAAGCTCCTGACATGTCTTCACTCACCGAGCGACTGATTTATAAGGCAGGCTAACTAGCCTGAAGGAACAATATCCTGTACTTCTCTACATGTCTGTTCCCCTCATTAGAACCATGATTGGCTTGGACATTTCTGTAGATAGCCATATTAGGAACCAAAATACTAATGGCCTCCTGTCTCAGAGATGACAGCCAGTTGTCTGAGTTTATAATCTAGCAGCAATCCTGAGCAATCTAATGAATCAAATCACCATCATTCACTGTTGTAAGTCCTTCTCTTTTGGCATAAAGTGTCCACTCTGCCCTCGAGCTGGAAGGAATGAAGGGATGATGAGGTCAGTAAGATAGATCTTGATTGTTCAAAGGTAAGCTAAAAAATAAAAATTGAAAGCTGAAGAGACAATGTATTCCTCCATCTCTTTTACAGAGAACAATGCAACAAAAATGTTCTTTCTCTATTTTTATTTATATCTCGCCCTGGTGCAAGTCAGCCAGATCAGAGACTATAATCCAGGTTAAAAATATGAAATCCACTACAGATGCCTGTGACAAAATATGAAAACTGAAACTTGTTGGACTGTGTGAAACATTCTCTGTGCTTTGAGGCAGGTTCTATACACATGCTCGTTGAAGCCAGCAACTACAAAGACTGTATTCCATAAAGGACTTCCTGTAGTGCTGATTAGCTCTGGTGTATAGTGGCGCTCTAATTACTATCACTGACCTGTATCTGAAGGTCAGATATTGATGTTAATATGTCTCCATTACCGCACTCATTAACCTTATGATGGCCTTTTGGGATTGCAAGAAAGATCTCTTTGCTAAAGAGGGAAACACAGGCCAAAAATGGAAGCTGCTGTCACTGGACGGACAGTGGTTGCAGTGGGCTGCAGAACTAGCCAGTCAGGCTGCTATTGATCTATGTTGGATTAGGAGGCCCTTGTCTTTGCGGGGCATCTTCCTCAACTGACAGATTATTACAGGCTTTGCTGGGATTTGGGCCTTGAAAAGACTCCCAGCACAATAACTTTGTAAGGCAGAGACATATCTAATAAGATACCAATAAGCTCAGAAAGAGAGAAAAATGGAAGGGAGGTAAAGAAAGGGTTTTTTGAGAGCTTCCGGCAATAGGAGGCAATCTCATTTCTTTCTTTCCCTCCTCACTATTTTTTCTAACATTCCCCCTACTCTAATTCTCCTCTATTTCTGAAATTGCACAAGTGGGATTTACAAAACAGATTGACTCCTTTTATTAGTCCAGTAAGTCATTATACATGCATAGCCTTTGAAGCCAGGATGAGTTTTTCTTCTGTATACTCTACTACTGTACAATATACTCTCTGCACTACAGAGGGACTACGAACAGTCTCTGCAATGACCTCAAATTTTACTCATCAGGGTTGATGGGACGGACAAACCGTCAAGGGCCAAGTCCAAACTGCACCCACTCTGCATCCAATCCTCAATCTGCACGCAGAGCACATGGTGTCAGCCAAATACGGCAGAAGGAGATGAGAATTCTGTGCCAGGCATGACTTAGTACATAATTAAGGCTCTGGCTCAGGAATGGCAAATCAGCTTGCTTCATTTCCCAATGGAGTTACAAGGAGAAGTTAGGAAGGATAAAGGCAACCAAGGTGCTTGTTGTCAGCTGTCTGCAGCTAATGGCTGTGCGGTCTTATAGAAAACAAAAATATGCTATATCCTGAACCTGTCAAAGAGTTGTCAGAAAGTTTGGTGGCAAAGGTTATTGTGCAATCGATGGCTGAATTAGTGTGATGGGAGATCAAGGAGCTGAAGTCTTTTGAGGCTTGGCTCAAATCAAAACACTGTGGTCAAAACATGCATGCCTTTTGGAATTTTCGTGCCTTTTTTTTGGTTCGCTGTGTACTGAATTCTCTCTTTCATTTTCTCCTCTGCCTCTTCACCCTCTCTTTTTTCCTCATCAGACTTCAGTCTCCACTGATGATGCCCTGAAGGAAAGCCTGTGTGGGTTGCATACCAAGTACTATGAGGCAGCTTTAAAAGCAAGCGGCCAGAGAAGTTGAGAGGGGGGGAGATATCAAACACGTTGCTGAATATGCATATATAAATGACCTGTTCAGTAATCATGAACAACCACACAGCAACTTTTCTGGGGGCTGTTTTGACACAGCTGGGACATAGCCCCATTAGTCCCATAAATATGTTTTTCATATTAGTGGTTTGGAGGCATTTCTGTGCTAATGTGGAGGACTGTATTCTATGAGCAAAACACTGTTATTCCTGTATGGACATGAGGTAGAGTTTGTTTCTTCCAACAGTCACCAACTCTGATTACAACTTATTATTCTGCTTGTGTAGTAGTTCAGCTGTGGCGCCTGTAGCATTTAGCATGCTAAGTTTGATTACTTGCTTGGTTGTTTGCTCTGCAATAAGGCTGAAAAAATTGTTTGTTTAGTTGTGCGTGAAAAGATAGTTATAGATAGATAGATAGATAGATCTTTATTGATGCCATGAAAAAAACTCCTTCAGGGAATTTAAAAATAACACACACACACACACACACACACACACATATATATATATATATATATATATATATATGATGCACAAGCACTCATTATTAGAATATTACATCGTTACAGGAAAATCATGGGTAAAAAAAGGCAAGTACAATAATGATCTTTAGAAAAACAGTTAATGTAAATGTGCTGTGAACAGAGAAGGAATTTATTGGAGTAATGCTTGCAGTCTGGCAACAGTGAAGCTGATGATTTGCTGGCAGCACAAATTATTGTAAGACAACATGGTCAAAAACTCAAAGCTAACAACTCAATGGTACAGAGACAATCCTTTTCAGTAACATCCATGTTCCAAAAATTGCAGTACAATTTCCTATTCTTCTTTACTCATACCCTTATTTTGTCTGCTTGTATCCTTTTGACCATTGAACCTGAAAGCCTATTTGAAAGAAGTTGGCCGTTTGAAACTGGCTCCTGCTTAAATGTTTCACTGAAAAATGTTTGCATTTTCAATCATTTTGATATACCCTTATGCCTTGGTAATTTATTTCATGAACAATCAAGTATACCAAAATGTCTTAATAAAGCTGGAGTCTTAGCTCCCTTCTTTGCCTTCAGTTTGTTTTTGCTCAACAAGTGATTCATCTTTATTAAGACATATTTCTGTTTGAGATCATTTTTGTTATTAGTTGGGTTTTTGAAAGCTAAAATTGCAACTTCTTTGTTTAAACCATTTGCTAGAAGGGGCTATAAAATTTGCAAAGACTCCATAACCAGCACAGCGTTCAACCCATAATTGGAAAATAATATTTCAAAAGTCAAGAGTTTTCACTGAAAAAAAACTGCATACTGCCAGCTTCCTTTCACACCAGATTTTCAAACTAAGATCATCTTATGATAAGAAATGACAGTAATAGGCATTTCGTTCTAACCTTGGAAATAACATTATGCACAATTTCATGCGATAGTTCGATATCTTGCGTGATTTCAGATCATCTGTTAGTGTTTGAAGTAGTATTGTGAATGACTGTTAGCTTTTACCACCCTACATTTTAGCTCAATATCTGTAAAATTCCACAAGGTAAATAAATACTGAAATACCCAATTCTGTGCCACTAGGTAACAATCACATTAACAAATTATCAAAATACAAAGAAAGAAAGATATTAAAAATCCTCTTAAAGTTACTTTACTGTTCTTTTAATGGCAAAAAGCAAAAACAGACATGCATAAAGCAGGCTGCTATGTTGGCATTTCTTAAAAAGTTCTAGATGTTTAGTTCACATAAACACTAAAGATGAGTTGTTGTTTTTTTATTATCTTTACGTTGAAAAATGAATGTTTTTCTCAGCAAAAAATCTAATTTGCAAGTGGATGGGATGCAAACATGGTAAAAAAGTGTGTTTTGCAAAATACCCATGTTAGCATGGACAGGGTCTCAAATTTCATTCTCTGGGCATCATATACTGCCTTTTTTGTCAAACTTTTTGGCATATGATGTACTTTGAAACTGATAATATTAGTCATCTCCACCGAACTAAATTTAACTGGTAGGCTCCATATCTCACTAGAGGCTTTTTTTAATAAAAGCTGTAAAAGTTTTTTTTTTTTTTTTTTTTTTCATATTGAACCAAACAGGCGATGATTCTTAAGGCCAAAAACCTGGGAAACTTATTAAAAACTAAGTTCAGGACATAATGAGCAATTGTGCCACTTTATTATTAATGCTTTTGATATCTGTGCCTCACAATCAGTGATAGTATCAGAAGGTGATGAGTCACAGCAAGTGTGGAAAAATTAAAGATGGGATAGATGAACAATTTATCAAGCATGAAAATATCCACGGTGCCTAATGTATTTTTTCTTTGCCAGTGCTTCCTGCCAAGGGTGTGTGGGGCAGTGTGTTCTCATTTAAGGTCTTTATAATTGATAGGAGACAGAATCATCATCATCAACCAGGTTTTTATTCTCTTCAGACATGCACCTGCACACAGATTTTCACAAATGTCATCTTTTGTATTTACAGATGGCAGCTTCAGCTAGAAGTTCTATAGAAACAACACAGCATCGTGTCTGTTTGCTTGCTCGCTGTGAGATGAAGCCCCTACCCTCCTGTCACATAGATAATACCTATTTTGTTCAGTTCGTGGAGAAGAAGAAAGATGCGGGCACTTTTGAGGAAACAGCGGGAGGTGAGTGTCATCCTAATCTCTGCTGCCACGTCATGTAAAACTCTCCTTCGCTTGACCACGGACCATTCTGCCTTTCAGGATGACACACCGACACTCCAAATGCCCTGTTTTCTCGAAGACTTTCTCGGCATCTTCACACGCTCTCAGTCTCACCCACTCCCCATGTGGCCGGCTTTCCTCGCTGCCAGTGCTGACAGTCAGGCCCATGTACTAAAAGACCCCAGCAGAGTGCTCTCTTCATAGTCAGGCTGTTAAGACGCTGATAGATTCCTTGCTTTCCCTGCTCTCTGTGTCTCGCTCTCTTCCTCTCTAGATTTCACTGTATTTAAAACCCAGCATTCTGTTTACTGTAGGATTACTGCTTTTGTATGTTTCAAATTTGACAGCTGCTTCATTCAACTCCCCAGTGTGGAGGCTGCACGATAAGGCCGATATGGGCTTCTAATCTTTTTCCCTGCCTAAATCCTTTCCAAATCTTCTATTTCGTTCTCCCTCCCCATCATTCCGTGCTGTAAGATTAGAGCATTTCCAGCACAACTCTTGGCTTTTGGTGCCGAGCTGCTGGAACACTGGTGGGACTGCTAATGAAGGAGCTGCTCCTTTGACAGCTGTTGCATCTGACGCAAAGGTTCCTGTATTAAGGCCGCAATCAAACACCCTCCACAGCCATGTTCCCCTGTATGTGGGTGTGTGTAGCGCACGTTGACAGCATGCTAAAAATAATTGGGTGACTTGTAAATATCACTCAGAGAAGCAGAGCTTGATCTCTTTGGGAAACTGTTTAATAGAGAGCTTTTTGGAGGGTATGTTTTACTGAAATACAGCAAAAGAATTAAAATGTATTGACAAAAAAAAGGAAAAAAAAGAAGATTATATAATGTTTTCTAATGGGCTTTTCGTGCTTGGGGCTTCTCCTTACCAAAATGACTGTTCATTCACAGATTGTACAAGCTGATTAATTCAGAGGAGAACTTGTATCTTCCCTGTTGTGATTCCTTCAAGGGCCCTCAAAGCCTTGCATTACATTACACATTACATTACATCAGACTAGGAGTTCTAGCTAGGCGGGGTTCCAGGAAAACTGTTGAATTAATATTAAAAATGTGGCAGTATTTACCAAACAAACATTCATCATAACTTTCACAAAGTCCAACTAATGTATTATTGCACAAAGTATTAGACGCCACTTTTATTCAGTCCATGAAGTACCATAAAGCCAGTTTCCAAGGCTACATACATTAAATGAACAAGAATAACAGCAATCACTGCAAATTCATTACTAATGGCCCCCATATTGTCCTCTCTGCCTTTGCCTACCTTTGGATTTTCAAAAGGGAAATAAAATAAATAACACTCTGGCATTTTTGATTGATTTATCACACGTCATCCTCCTCCATGTGAATAAAAAGACACTCTTCTGCTGTATATTAGCAACATATTACTATTATTCTTATGCTCTTATGATTTTAGCTCTTGTTTGCTTACTTTCACCTTTCCCAGTGTTTGCTCAGCTTTGAAGAGTCTAATCTCCCACATACAGGTATGCTCTTTGTGTGATTTGCCAACACGTCCTTTGGCTGGGTTGCTAAGGCACTCCAGCCCTTTTGAGACAGCTTCAAATCATAGAGGATAAACTCACTCACAAAAGGAAGTAAGAAAAAAAAACTTTGCTAAAAGTGTACCTGTCACAAGTATTTTTTGTTGTTGTTGTTGTTGTTTTGTTTTTTGTTTTTTTGGTGAGAGGCAGGTATTTACAAGTCAAGGCTCCCAGCTCCATTAATGCAGAATAAAGATATTTATATATACTGTATCTCTAAGGAAAGTATCTGTTTGTCCAGGAATTTTGAAGACCAGACATGAGTCTCTTCTGGAAACTGTGTTTCATGAGGTAATTAATATTTATTTATTTATTTTTAAGAAAAGCACATTGGAGTGCTTTGGTCCACCACACTTCAGTTTTAAAATAGTAAGGAATATAATAAAATAACAATAATAATAAAACTAAGCAAATCTTATAAACAGACAGTGACAGAGCTGGCATGTATGTTTTGAGGATTTTTAATGATTTTGTCTATTTTTTTATCATAAAGTAGAACAATCTCTTTTTACAGGAGAAAATATTGAAAAAAAGCTTAAATAATAGAAAGTATAGTGTGTGGGGGTCTTTTTACAGTCACTTTTACCATGTGGACCTGAAACGACAGATAATAGGCTCGGGCTGAAAAGGCTCAAGAAAATGTTATTTTTTCTGCTGCGGCATTGAAAAGCACTGGTCAATACCATGATTTTCCACTGGAAGCCTTGTTGCTGCTGCATTTCACATGAACAAATGCGGTACAAAGTGAGCCTCTAAATTTTCAGAGTGAACACCTGTGAGCCAGATGTGACAGCACATGAAAAAAAAATCAAGCCTTTGAATCAGTTGTGTTGAGCCGTTCTTGACTCTCAGTTTAAGTGTTTTAGTTAAATGTATATTTACCTGTGTTCTATCCTCAAACCTGTCAACGGTGATCTGCATTTTTTTTCTCATTCATCTTGTAATAAAAAAGAGTGAAAGTGTTTTTTTTTTTTTTTCCCAAATAACTCTACTAATGTAAGAAACTATTTTATTTGTTTGTTTTATAGTTCACCTTTTAATTAAAATATTTTAAATAAAAAGTACCATTGTTTAAATAAATAATCTTAAATCAGATTCAGGCCAAAGGTTAATACCTTGTAGATGTACATACAATAATTATTTCCTGCAAGTTATATTAAAATCCATCCAGTGGTTCATGACATATTTTGCTAACAGGCAAACAAACAGCCCCAGCCAATTGCACAAATATATTTAGCTTTATCCACCAACTTGTATGGTGATAAAAATTGTATCTTCAAAAATAAATATTTTCATATATACCTAATTTCTTGGCTTTTTTTTGTTTAAAATTTCATATTTTTAGAGTGACTTTAATCACTGAAGAAATGCAGACTGCACTCAAGTACCTGATGCTGTTTGACCAAATTGTTTAGCTGATATTTTTTGTCTTACATTACCTTTATATTGAAACTATATGATTTATATTTTTGTACATGTGGCATAAAGTGAATATTGAAGTTCCTCATTTCGTATGGTCAACTGGGAAATTAGAGTGCAGCTTTCACAACCTAATAATGGAAATAATATACAGTGTGACCAAAAGGTTTGAATACACATTTATAAAGGAACAGATCACATTAAAAGTTTATTGCCAGCCTGCAATTCTTTGCTTAAATACCTTGGAGAAACCTCTAACTTTTCATATTGAGATTATCAAAGCATACCATGTTAAAATAGAGACAAGGTAAGATATTTGTATATTTTTACGTGCACACACAGTTGAGACGGCATTCTCAATTTCAGGAAATGTCAAAAGGGCTTCAAGCTGAACTTCTTTTTTATAAAACTTTATCTTTTTTGCTGCTAAACTACTGGAGCAAAGAGCACACAAAATCACTTAATAAAATACTGGCAAAGTTTCTGAGTACTGAAAATAAAAATATAAATTTTAATTAGGGTTTTTAAGTGAGGTTAGCAACTTTAGGACAAAGTCCTACGAAGTCATGAAAATTTGCTGAAAAGCCTTTAATTTAGTGTGAGATGTTGTACAATGTCATGAATAGAACCTTTAGGTCATCCTGTGCATCTAACATAACAAACCTTGGTTAACACAGTGTTTACCACAATGCTTGTTACATTTGCAAAGGGAACAGTTGTCTTGAAACGTGAACCTAATTAGACATATACTTGAAACATTTCCTGTCAAGCTGCACCTGTCATGAGATGGTGAAAATGGGTGCAAAATCCATGCAAGTAATCAGCTATTAGAAGGCAGGATGAATCGAAAACTGTGAATAAGGAAGTTCAAAACAAAACTTGTGGAAGAACTCTGAAACATAGTAAGAAGATATGGATCTGACAAATGATACAGAGAAACTAACACAGTATATACAGGGAGGGATGACTGTGGAATGAGAACAGGTGACAATTTACTGATGGATAACAGGTGAACTGAGTCAAGTAAACAATGGAGCTGAGGGAAACTGAAGCCTTTGAGAAAACCAAAATTTAGAAATGCCAGACAAAACATTTAACAGAAAAACCACGAAGCAACAGAGGACTAAGAATATCTGGTGAACGGAAAGCACTCCAAACAAAATAAACAAGATACAAGAACATACTTATATAGAAATGGAAAACGTGCAGAAGATGGAAGAAACAACAGGACTCAAATCCGTAAAATCCAAACTAAAAACTCCCCAAACCGTGACAGCACCTTCTCATCTCACATACAGACAACTCCCTTTTGTGGGGTGAGTGCTTTTATAGATGAATGTCTTCACCACTCAGCTGCTCTTTGCTTTTGTTGTTTATTCACTGATAGTTGGTAATGACCCGTCTTTTCAGACAAAAATCGATCTAAGTCATAAATTGAGCTTGTCCACTTAATCAAAACATCTTGCCACAGATACAAAGGCTAAATAGTGTAATGACCATAAATATTTATCAGTTGCGACTGTTTAATTTAGATGTTTCAGGCTTCTGTTAATTTTACACTTGATGACAACTAGATTTGATCCCATAGCTCAGTGACACCCAAACCTTTTTGCATCAATGACCAGTTTTTTTACAGGATAACTTTTCCTGGACAATGGGGCAAAGAAGTTCTCTAGCAAAGTTTGTGTTTTTACTCATTTTTGCTAGATTAAGCTTTAAGCATTGGAAAGAGGCACAAATGGAAGTGCTCATTTTCCAGAATAAAATACCTTGTAAACCACTGTATATAAAAATATTTTTTTTAAGAAACATTTTTATATTTTCTTATTTATACCCTGGTACCATTTTATCCATTGACCCGGTGGTTGGGACCCCTGTTACTGTCATAGCTGGCTCATAAGCACCAAAAATATCACAGTATTAAAACAAAAAAAATGAATTGTATCACATGAGCTAAATGTTTTAAAAATAGACATGATACTATTCTTACCATTGCTGCTTGAATAATATGGGGTATTGCTTTGATAATGATTATATTGGACCTGCAATAGATAGTGACCTGTCCAGAGTCTTTATCATCTCTCACTCTTTACTGCCAAATATAACAATGAATGGATAGATGATTATATAACAACTTTAATAATATCATAACATATTATTTTCATATCCAACATATTATTTATTTAAAGTAATTTCAATTTTGATGCACAGATAGACAAAAGGGCAGTGAGAGAACACAAGTGCATGCGTTGACAATCACTCCTTTTTAGATATTTAATGTATTCATGACGCTGATTTTAAATCTATTCCCATCAGCTGTTGCTTTTAAAGATTATGGATGAAATTATAATTATTCATATGTATTCAGTTCACATTTAAAATCAGTGTCGGCTAAAACATCAGAAAGCCAGCAGGTTGATTAAAAAAATGTTGTTATTTATTTATTTTTATGTTCTAAACAGATGTAAACACATGTGGAATAACTAACCCTAAACGTTAATTATTGTAAACCAACTACATATTGTTATAGTTTTAAAATATGTGTTTTTTCTGCAGACTAATTTCACTTACTTTTGTTGTATTGCTTTTTATAAAGTAAAGTTGGGAGCCTGACACGCTGATGTGAACTAGTCAGTTATCAGGCCTGCAGAAGGCTACAGATAGACCGCTAACTCCTGTAACTCTTGTAGCAAATTTTGGCATCAAATCATTTCTATCATTTAAAGAGTAATAAGTAGCACATCTCTGGTAAACAAGCCATGATCATCTATTGTATGTTTTGCTTACAGCAACATGTGGGGCAGGAGGAGCATTACTCTGCACCATATACAACAAGAAAATACCCAGCACTGCCTCTGGGATTTTTCAGCATCAAATGAAGGAATTGAAACCACAGGAATAGTATGACATGAAAGGTTTGAGGTTTTGACAGTTTAACTTTTTAATATTGTGACATATCTTGAAACTGGAAATTGGTTTTTGCCAAGTAATGAAAGACCAATATGCCAGTTCCTTCATGTAATTAATAGGGAAAAAAAACTTGAATGTCATTAACAATTTTGACTCCCAAAGTACAGTAGGTGCAGCATGATTTAAAGGTAAATTTGAGAGAAAATAAAAATTGGAAGGTAGGATTGCTTGTACTGTAAATTGAAGAATTTATATCCTTTTTCTACTGCAAATTTCAACGAGTCACTAAATCAGATATCGAAAGACTTTAGTTACCAAGAGGGAGAGGAAAAGATTATAATTTATTCTGAGTTTAAGAAAACACCTTGACCTCAGCTTTTCCATTTATCCTTAGTGTAACACCTGCATATCACCTGAATTGGGTTTCCTCTCCTGCTGCTCGGCTGTGCAGACAATCTAAATGTGATAAAAGAATTGTGCCGATCAGAGATATGTTAAATCTGAACAACTGAACAATTTTAATCCAATTTTATTTAGAGCCAAATATATACTCTGAAAATAAATGCTACCAGGACATACTGGAAGAAAAACATTTGATGTGATCAGTAGTTGTCCTCTTAGAAAATGTCACAAAATAAAGTAGGTCTTGCTCTAATCCGAGGTTGGAACAAGTTTAACCACAATTTTAGGTGAATTAAGATTCTAGCTTTTGAAAAAGTAATGGGTGCTACAGTAGCTTAATCTCACCTGGTGTGGACCCATTAGTGTGTCGGCAAACTAGTTCTAATTATAAATGTCACACACTCACTTTTTGTGAGTTTAGGGTTGTTTAGGGTTGCAAGAGGCTGGAACATATCCCAACATTCAACAGCCTGGTCTCCAGACCACTGATGGGCCAATACAAAGAAACACAAGACATACAAAGTTCACACTCACCAGAGTACCCAGAGAAAACCCGCATGTGCAGTTATTCAAATTTCTCACACAAAGGCCACCAGCACTGTCAAGACATTTTTGCTGTGAGGTGAATATGTACAGCTGTGTTGTATTACAGAATGCAATCATGAACCTATAGTTTTCTAAGCATTTTCTCTACTAAACCAACAAGCTATTACTGGAAGTTTCAAGAGGTTTCAGAAAGACAAAGACACAGAGGATTTCTCTAAATTTGTGGCTTACAAACACGCACGAAAATGTGTGTATATCATGAGCAGTGATGGATTTCCACTGCTGATTAGTGTTTCAGATCACATCTGAGCAGTGTGCAGGAATAAACCCATGAATATTGATTAGTTTCTCCTTCAATACTATGATCTGCAAAGATGTGTATTTTTTTGTCTGACTGACAGTCATTGGGATGGTTAACATCACTGTTATCAATAACTTAAGTGTCAACACATGCAGTTTTTTCATCAAAGTGTCATGTCCACAGGTAAGCATTGGCTAACTGCGAGCTTAAGTCATGATGAAGGCCTAGCAGAGTTAGCTTGGATGACTTACCACATTAGTTCTACATTTCAGTTTGATTCTGCTGTCAGCTGTTCTATAATTTCAGTTAGTTAATGAGCCATGGGGCATATACTAGCCCATTTTTAAATGTTCTAATTACAGCCTGTGATTACAGTTAAGGTAATGTAGCACATTTTTAACATTTGTTGCCTGTGTGGACAGAAAAACTGACAAAGCAATGTACTGTAATGTACTTGATGTTTGACCCAACTTAAGAGGGCTGAGAAAATTTATTGATGTTTTTATTTATTACATTTTTAGTTGATTAGTTTCAGAGTGGAAAAATGTGAGCTGACAATAAAAATATACCTAATTGTGGAAAATACCTAATGATTATTATGATGGAGCAAAACACTGTATTCTGCTATCCTTCTGCTCTTAGGCTGCAGGAAATGCATTGATAAGACAGTGCTGCTGAAATACTATGGAAAACTCAACTTTAGATTTAGGTTAGCTTTTTATATCTTTTAGCTCTGAACCTGAAAGTGCTTATGTAATAGTTATAGTTAAAAATTATGAGCATCAGTAACACTGCTGGCCTGATTCTGTAAGGAAGTAGATATTCAGGTGACTTTTGGTATGGCACAGATTCCTAGGAGGTTCTCACAATTTGTTTCAGTTCTGACTCAAGTTTAATGTCTCATTTTACTAAAATCATGTCTTTAAAATGTTTCAATGCATGGGTTGTATTGCTCACTGCCATTATCCAGAGTGAAAGACAGAAGAAGGAGTCAAAACCAGGATTTAGAGAGGCCAGTCGACAAGCAAATAGTAAAACAAAAAAGGTCAGCTGCAGCATAGAAACTGAAAAATAATCACAAAAAAGTATTTATTTATTTTTATTTAACCTTTATTTAACCAGGCAAATCCCATTGAGATCACAGATCTTTTTTTTCAAGGGAGGGCCACGGCCTGAAGGCAGCCTAAAACTAGAACTCCATCACAGGAAAAAAACAACAAACCAAATAGGAAATACCTTATACTGACAAAATGGGAAAGAGAATCAGACACTGAACTAAGACAAACAAGCAGCATATAGAGTGGGAGAAGTGATTAAATAGGGTAACATGGTGATATGGAAAATGCAACTGAGGAGGTATTTTAGATAAAGTCACCAACACTATTTGGTTAAATTTACAGAAATGGTATATCTTATGCTGTTAATTTGGTGCTTTGAGTAAATATCTGGCATCGGAATCTGATGCTAATGACCACCCTGTGTGTGGTCCTGACAAAACAACTTGATGAGTTGCCTTGGGAGTGAGACTGAGCTTTAGCAAAAAAAACAACAAAAAAAACCCCTGAATCATTCAGTCACCCACGCAGGTGTAAACATCATTGTTTCCAAAAATCTCAGCCAACATGTCAACATTTAAAATGGAGTTCTTCAAGGCAATAACAATTAGGTATAGTTTGCCAAAATTTATTTGTAGTAAAAATTCACACAGTTACAAAAAAATCTTTGGGCCACGAGATAAATTGATAATCTGTCCAGGGTGTACTGTGTCACTTGCCTATTGACTGCTGGGATAGGTGCAATCTCCCAGGCCAAAGAAGGTACTTAAAAAAGCTAATATGATGAGTAAGCATGCTTTTTGTGTTAGTTTGTGTTTTGTCATGTTTTATCATGTTGCTTAGGCCGTGTTTACACTACTCCTGATACTTCTAAAAATGGACATTTCTACCTGTGTTTGCACCACTTGTCCTCACAAAAATGTAGTTTTGATGAGAAAGCATGAAATAAAAAAAAACTCAGCTTTTAGTGGTTCAAAATAGACTTAACAAATGCATTTTTTATTTTTATGTGTAGTCTTAACAGAATTAAGTGCATATTTTGTCTATTAAGCCACTTTGTTTTTGTTGTGTGATTCAAACCTTTGATGTGTGTGTCATTTTTAAGTGTACATTTATTGCTATTTAGTGTGATACGTGGTTTTTGAAAGCATTGGTTTGTGTTTTAACTTCTGCTTTTTGGTTTCATCGTAATTCGTGCTGCACTCTCATTTGATCTTGAAAAACTTCTCACTTTGACACATTAAGAATCTCCTTTGCCCTCAACTTGCATCCCTCATTGACAACTGCAATTTCAGTGCAATAAAAATCCACCATACTTAAAGCAAGTAAATCTGTCTTGCTCTACTAGCACTTTTTTTTCATTAGCAGAAGAAGAAACGATGCTGACTCTACATTTTTAGTGCAGTGTATATATTCCTGTGTTTCATTCAGTAGTCTCCTCTCCACACTCTGTCACTTTTACTCTCTGCCAATCCGTCCTCCATACTCTCACCACCATCTTCATCGCCTCATCACCCATCGCCTCTTAGTCTCCACCCCCAACCCCCCCTCTACCTCCACGGTGTGGGGCTGCTTTCTCCCTGCAACATTTGTCTCTCATTTGAAATGAAGAGGAAATGCCTCCCTGTGGGCTCACAAGTGGCCCATCCTGGGGGCCTGGCTGAGATTGATGCCTGTGATCCAGCTGTGCTGATTTACTCCCCGTACCCACAGGGGAGCGGGAGATTACACCGTGCTCTGCTGGAGAGGACAAGAGGCAGACAGACAAAACGAGAGCACGAGAGGGAGATATAGTAACAGAGTTAAGGAGACAGAGAGAAAGAGACAGATGTCATGAGGTAGATGAAGTCCTGAGGGTCCTCTTGTAGCTCTCCATCTTCTTGTTTCCAGACCATGGCTTTCATTACCTCTCGGCATAAGTGTGCTACAGGAGCTGCGTTTAATGATTACCATTCACTTTTTTTTATAATTTTAGGAGGGGCAAAAAGAAAAAAAATAGCCTGACTGAAGCTCTGCGCATGATATACACATTGGGCTTGTAATGTAAAAAGAAAATCGTTACAGGAGTCCCAAGTGGAAAGAACAGGGAAAGAAACAAAACAATGTCAGGAGTCACAATTCAAACTGTGTATTGGCATTCAATAAGGCAAAAAACACGCCTCGGCTGACCACTCCCTGGTGGTGGCAGAACCAATCTATAGTTGTTATCTCAGCATTGATTCAAACATTATCCTCTTGAGGTCGTCTGTATCCAGCTCGCACCAACATGTGTCTTAAATGTATCTTGCACCATCATTAGTTTATTGACCCCGTCTGCTGCCACTAACTTGGAACCGAACGTAGCGACTGATCATAGGTCGAAGATGAATAATAACACTCTATCGAGACAAGTGACTTCGTGCTCCTAAAAATCCATTGTAANCCCCCCCCCCCCCCCCCCCCCTAAATCCAATGTCCCAATAACTTTCAGAAACCAAAGAGGCTTTCTACATTGTTATAATATCACCTTGACAAAAAAATAAAGTTTAACCTTTAATTTTATTGTGAAAGATGAGAGCGATAGAGCCGTGGATTTAATATCTGTAGGAAGAACAATACTTGTCAAAGCTGGATGACTTATTTTCTATAAATGGAACTTAAATGAAATCTGTCATTGCTGCCAAGTTTATTTATGGTTTGCTTTGTAACACAAGCATAAATGTTAAAATGGAGATGAATGTTTCCTGGTAGTAAAAGACAGGAAAGAAAGCTTTTGTTTTGAACATTTATTGACACTTTAAATCTTGCTGTCTGCCAAAGCATAATCCCGCTGGCTGCAAAGAAAATGTACTTTTCCCTTTGAGAGTTTTACTCCGGTAAGTTTTATGCACTGAATTTATGGTTTTAGAAAAATAAGCTGACAGCGCACCGCCTGCTCTGCCCATTTCACCTTTAACAAGAAAGATGCTGGTGCTGATATAGTTCCCTAGAGGGAAGGTTGCACACAAATACTCGATGAACCATTGTTACATGTATTGTGAATGTCCATATCCTTATCTAGATATGTATTTAAGGATGAGACCTTCATTGATGTGTGAATTACATGTTCTTTAATTGTGTCAACTCAGATTTGTAAGTGGTTATATGACCTTCCAGGGGGATCCCCTGGTTTATCTGTGGCTCACTGGGCATTGATTTGGTGGCAATAGAAACAAATGACCTGTTGAGTTTGGTTACATCATGGCTTTACAAGACAAACACTCCCTCTTGGTTCTGCAGTTCTACAGTGAGCAGAGTGTTTGCAGTATCCTCTGATCATCTTACGGGGGTTAAGTGCCAGCATCTGATGAGTTGAAGCTGCATTGAACCCTTTGCTCACAGCTTTGTTCAACAACACAGGAAAAAGGTCGACATTTTATGCACTATATCAGTGTTAGCTGCACATAAAGTGTGAAGTCAGATACATAGAATATGCAGCACTTTAAGCATTCTACTTTCACATAAGCTAAAAGCATTCCTTGCATACCTTATTCATCTAAATCAACCTCTAAACATGTACGCAGCACCTCTAATACCACCAGCTGCCATCTCAGGTTATCCCTAATATTTGCCAATAGACGGAAAGCAGACGTTAAATTGATATTATGCACTTGCACACAAAAAGCAGATTTATAGTATTTAGGGATAAATGCATAGCCATAATGGGTTCCCAGAAAATAGTATTCCCCATGACTCTAGAACACAGCAGATTGAATTGTTTCACCAGGCCAGCTTTGCTACTATAAACTATTTTCCAATTTCTATGCTAAATTGCACAGGCCATAGCAAGGAACAGAAGATGACACGCATAAAAAGCACATCCACACAAACAGGTGTTTGTTTAAGATTGTAACCGCCGAGAATAAAGTGCAAAATGAATTGCTTTTTACATTCAGTAGAGGTGTTTACTATGCCCAGTGAGCCAGCAGGCAGCTGCACACAGGCCAAAGTCTGGAGCAAATCATCTGAGTAACTGTACACATATTCAACTGCTTCTACTTATCCAATTATATGTTTCTTACTCATAATATACTAAAATATATTGTTTTTAATTATTTTGATATAAAATAATCACAGGGACTTCATAAACATTCTTACCAGAGGTGTGGTCTTGAGTCACAATGCTGATGATTTAGAACTTGATTTGATGAAATCACAAAAGATTTGATGAAACTTGACTCAGACTTTAACATCAATGACTTGTGACTTCACTCACACTCTTTTGACTTGATATCTACCACCAAACTAAAAGTATCTTATTTAAACAAAAGTATGTCACTGATACATTCCTTGAATCGGCTAATGTTAGCTGTTCATCTAGTTCGCACTAAAAGCCTGATTAGACTGACATGGAACTCATGGTGAGACCAAATTATGAAATAAAGAAGACAGAGTTACAGCTTATACCTGTGTTTTAGACTCACTGTGTCCTTGTTTTTAACAGTAGGTGGTACAACTAAAAACGTACCAAAACAAATCTGTTCACAGATTCTGCTGTGCTGCACATCGTGTTTTACAATGCACTACTCACACAAAAAAATCCATAAACTGAGATGTGCAAGAGAGTTGTGATGGGCATTGTTGCAATAACAAATACTTTATGTTACATACATTGAAAATGTACGCAAAAATAAACAATCTTTTGTAGTACTAGGTTACTGTTTCCTGTGGAAAGCAACATTAGGACTCCTTTTATCTGATCAAGGACAGGTGCACTTGCTGCTTGTTCTGTCAAATAAATGCTCAATTTAAGAAGAATTCATTCATTGTTTTTGCTTAAGTAAATTAGCAATGAAATAATATGATCATCTTAATATCTAATTAAAAAGAAAAAAGCATTTCTTGAAGGAATGCATATCACCCGTCACCTTTCACACTGGCATTTCAAACTCAAGTCATTATTATGTTGAAAAACGACAAAGTTAGAGCTTCTTTTTTAAATAGCAAAATAACCATTATGCATGATCCCACGCAATATTGCGAGGACTGTTTGCATTTGGAGTATGGTCGGTTAAAGACTCAACTATTATCACACCAAACCTTAGCTTATCTGTAGAATTTCTTGACTTCTAGCCATTTTTTGGTTGGGTAGGTTAGAATAGCTGTGGCAACTATCTTCAATTGGGTAAACACCTAGTTAAGCAGTTTGAGATACACATCCAATTGTAATTTTCTGAAAATTCATTAAAATAGGTCCAGAGGGTCACAAGATATTTTGCTAATAGAGAAAGACACTTGCCTCCAATAGTTATTGTTAAAGTTTTAAACACAGATCTCAATGGATCAGTTAATGCATAGAGTATATGTTCTAAATGACTCTCAGCTACTGCCACGTCAAATTTTAGCTCAATATCTGTAAACCTGACTGAATCAAAAATTTTTTGTATCGTTTAAGATTAATTAGCTGTGGCCAACTTGAATTGGGTTGACTCCAAAGGTAAAGCAGTTGTAGATGTCCATCCAATGATTGCTTTTTGAGAGTTTCATTCAAATCTGTCCATTGGTTTATGAAATATTTTGCTAACATGACATACAAATAAAGTTTTAAAATCTCCAGAAAAGACTGACAGGGAAAGTTACTTTTAGCTTTTAGTGACAACCTTTATGGAACAAACATAAATTAGTCATTGTTTATCTGGATGTGATGAGTCGGCATTAATGTGACATTTAGAGGACATTTGCGAGTCAATAGAGAGGTGATTGAACGCAGCTGGACTCTGAAGTGAACCTTCACCTCGGGTATGCAAACGAATGAATGGTTTGCAGTGTTTGCATTTGTGTTCATAATATTTCCAGCAAGGGCATACTTTGAAAGTCAAAAAACTCCATCATTTGAGATTAGTGTGTAATCCTTGTGAATTCAGTTTAACATTCCTGGCTGGATTGTTTTGCACACAAACACTAAGCAGGATCATTATCACCCACCGTCTGAGGCAAAGGTGTAGCAATAACGTTTCAGCCCATGTCTGTGTGTGTCTGTTAGTGTGTTTGTTTACCGAATCGCTGAACGGATTTTAATGAAACTTTCAGAAAGTAATCATTAGATGTACATCTAAAACTGATTAACTTTGGAGTCAACACAAATCAAGAATTTAAATTAGGAAACACAAAAATGGTCATACCTCAGTCAATTCTACATACATTGCACTAAACTTCGGTGTAGTAATAGTCGAGACTGATACCCAACATACACTTTGTACACTAACTGACCATGTGACATCTATGTTTAAAACTTTGGCATTAGCTATCAGAGTCAATTCTGTTTGTCTGTTAACAAAATATTTAATGAACCACTGGACGGATTTTAATGAAACTTGCAAGAAATACTCATTGGCTGTCTCTGTATGACTGATTAACTTTATTAGCCAATGTAAGATGACTGCCACATCTAACTCCTCTTAGAAAAGACAAAAATGACTATATTTCAGTCAACTGTACAGATATTGTGCTAAAGTCCGATGTGGTTGTAGCTGAGAGTCATTTCCAACATGTACTCCAAGTGCTACTCATTGCACAAGATCTTTGCTTAAAACTTTAACATTAACTGTTGGAGTTTACCTTATTTGTCTGTTAAAAAATCTCATGAAGCACAGGATAATTTTCAGTGAAAATATTAGAAACTAACCACTGAATTTACAACTACATCTAAATACCTTTTGGAGTCAATCCAGTTCAATGTGGCTACCAAAATGTCTATAACTCAGTCATATTTGTGACACGTGCTGACAAAATGGGTCAAAATGACCACAGGCTTCAACAACAATAAAAATCAAATTTTCAAATGGCACCCTCATAAAGTTAGCTTGTTTCCAGTTCAGGTGATAATTCACTAAATTTTAATAAAATGGGTAAAATTTGTAAGCTTTTGAGATAAAAAATTTGAAAATAAAAATAAGTCATCAATGAAAAATTCCTCATTCTGACTCGTTTTTCCAGCACAAGTCACATTTATAGCTTAGAATCATTCACAACATATTCTGAGTGACATCTTGTGACTTTACATGAGGCTGTATCTAACTGTAATATTAAGGTTTGACTGAAATGGCTACAACGTCAACCTGAGATGATCTTAGATATCTCAGGCATGAAAGACAGTGGACGATGTGCACTTTTTTCCAAAACATGGTCGGGTTTGAATTTTAGTCGAACTAACATTTTGTGAAATTATTTCAAAAAGCATTTTAGTTACAAAGACTAAAGCAGTGCCAACCTTCTTATACTGCAAATCCTAGAAGTGTTAGATAACAGTAAATGAAGAATGTAATTCAAAGTTCCAATGAACTGTATGCCTTTCAGATCTACTTTCTATATTTATAGATATTGTAATAATATAGTATTGTTCAGAGGCTTCCCTATTCACCTGGTGTGCTATCTCATGTAATTACAGAACACACATCTTCTGTGACAGTGCAATCATAACACAAGATGCAGACAAGAAAGTAACAATATCCCGTGGAGATAAAATGAGTTTACAACAGAGATCTATTAGGAGGGCTGTAAACATGTCCTTCAGTTATGGATCCATTCATATCCACATAACTCTCCACTAAACCCATTCTTGCCTATTAATGGACTCCTTGACATGTGGTTTGGGTTGCTTAGCTCCTCTGTAATCAGCTGGGGCACCCCCTAACTTTATGGGGCAAGGAGATTCAAATAAACAGATGGCAATCTAACTGGAGCACTGGAGACTCTTCCAAGTTTGAAGTGTGCCCTTATTTATCACATATTTGACTTGTTTTCCTTTAAGCTACACTTCTTGTTCATAATTTATAGAATAAAATCTCTATGTTATGTTTACCATGCTGTGTTCAAAGTTGTGTATAAATCATTATTGCACAGCTTTAACATCGTATAATTACTTGTGTTTTTGGACAGAGTAGGATGCTAAGGACAGGGTGAGCTGGAAGCAGCAGTGGTGACCCTTATAGGGAGCAGCTAATAGTAGAGGGTATACCTGTGTAAGGTTCCTTACTTTTTTCTGAAGCTTCTGTACAAAAACTGTTTATCTTTCAGCATTTAAAATAAAATGTTGTATTTATGTAGCATTAACCCAAGACGGAGTCTGGGATGCATCCGTGTATCTGTGTCCGTACAACAGTCGGAGGATATTTGCTGCAATTTTTGCTGGCTTTCAAAGCAAATATCAGTGTGTCCCAGCTGAGAAGGCATTACAGGCTGTTGATTTGAGCAGCGCTCGGGACTCACTACCATAATCTGCATCTGTTCTTAGGTGCGTTGTACAGGTGGCTGTTAAGGAGAGGCAGGCTAGGGAATTTGGTTAATTAAGCAGGGTAAACAGCAGATAACTGCGAGCCAGCCTGGTGGGACCACAGAAGTATCAGACTTGGGATATCATCCACACCCCTAAGCAAGAAAAGTGATTTTTTAACCCCCATTTTCATGTTTTTTTGATGTTAATCTTGCTGGCTAAAATGTATTTACAGATTGCAGCTGTTAGGTTAATAGATCCTTGGAGATCCATTGTGAAATAGTGAGCTGTCATCCATGACCATATTCCTTTCTTGTAGTGTAAAAAGTGCTTATTTTGTAGAGTTTTGATTAAAGGCCTAGCATTTATTGAAGAAATACATAACACCCCATATATTACATGCCAAAGTTTTATGCTGAATCAAATTATGCTTTCCAAGAGTCTGACTAAAATCTGTCCACTGGTTCATGCTATACTTTGCTAAAGCTACAAAAAAAACATTAATATTGTCTTATTATTGCCATATTCTTGGCAGTGGGTGATACTAGTGTATGCCACATAATTACAACAAATCAGACAAAACAATATAATGATAGATGGATGGATTTGTGTGTGGCACTGTCAGTCAAGACAGCCAAATTTATAGGCTTCTGCAGTTCTTTCTTTTCCAAACTGAAGCATCCATCCATACATCTATTTTCTTTACCCGTGTTTTTCTTTTCCAGATCGCAGAGGAGGTAGTGCCTATTTCCAACCTGTCATTGTGCAAGATTCAGGTTACACCCTGGACAGGTCGCAAGTTCATCACAGGGACACAGAGACAAACAACCATTCACGCTCTCACTCAGACTCAGGGACAAGTGAGGTTACAAGTCCATCACTGGGCTCAAATTGATTTTAGGAATGCATCAAGAAATGCAGGTAAGCAAAACTAATGTGCAATGTGTAGTGCTGATAGTATGTGTTGTGGATAATGTTCAGCCACTACATCTGCAAAATTGGCTGAGTTGAAGCCATTTATGTAATTTATGAGGTCAGTTGGATGTGGCAGCCATCTTGAATTGGGTTGATTTAAAAGTTAAGCTGTTTGAAATGTACATCCAGGGACTTCTTTCTGTGACTTTCATTAATGTCCGTTCACTGATTCATGAGATAGTTTGCTAATGTTACAGACAAACAAACGTGCACCCAAACACAGACATGCGCAAGAACATTATTGCCGTTCGCCTTTGGGTGATGTTTAATATCCTACATGTTGTAGATAGCACTTTGACTGATCTCAGTTTGAAGGAGTAGAGTTTCACTCTGATCGCACTGATGCTAACAGCTAGTCTGAGTGGGATTAAGAACAATATTAATTATTGCCACTTTAAAACGACAAGAGATTGAAGCACATTGTTTTTTATAAACCTTTATTATGTTGTCAGTTTCACATTACATTGTTAATCTAGCAGAAATATCAACATTTTAACTATTAAATATTAGCAAGTTAACATTTTATAAATTAGCATTTACACAAACCGCTGTGAATGTTTTAGGACAGGAGATGTTTTAAAATGACAGTAATTTGCTTTGGTCTTAGCCCCATTTGCACTAGCTGTTAGCCCATCAGCTAGGTCAAAATGTATCTCAAAACTGAGGGTGTTCAAAGGGCTTTCTATAACAGGTAAGACATTAACTGTTTATAACCTTTTCATAGAACCCCACTTCAAAAAATCTGAACTATTGCTTTAAGAAACTGGAAGCTAAATAACATTTCTTATCATGTCATAGTTTGAAAAATCTAGTTTGTAATAACCTCCAATTGTGACCATTTATCCAGTGAGTCATCTACTCATCCTTTTTCTAGTCATTTAATCTATACAGCCAATAACTATTTCTTCATTCATTACCACTTAATCATCAAATAATGGCAGCTGTTGCTTTGACAAAACATGATAATGGTTTGTGCCTTAGACCAGATGACAGTCCCCATTGTAATAGGTGCACTTGATAAACTGAATCCCTCTGCTTGTTCCTCTTGTTCTTATCAAGACCATGGTAAATGTGCTCACCAGACTGCAAAATGAAAATCATTTATAGCCCCTCTCTCAGCTTCAGAGAGCAGACTTCCATTGCCCTCTGTGTCCCACTCATAGCCATTCTGAAAGCCATAAAATGGGGCTGTTCTGAAATGTTATCCCGGTTAAACTTGCCAGTAATTGTATTACCCAATCATATCTATTTTACCTTGATTTGCTCTTTTCCCCCGGTGGTACACATATGGAGAGTGATGAATTAGTTCATTTCACGATAGTAATGAGAGTGCCTTGGTCTGCTCTGAGGTCACACAGTGACCCAAAATAGCACATATATCGGGCGTGAGGAGTATGTTTTGAGTGTTGGGCTGCTTTTGCAGAAATTTATGCGTGTGGTTTTGGACCTGTACATGCCTGTGCTGGACAAATAGAGGAATTATCTGGGCTGTGAGAAGCTGTGCAAAGTTTGATGTCCTTTAACTGTATTAATTTTAAAATATGTCCATCGTATGCACAGCAGGCAGTCTCCACACCAACTGAAATTGTCTAATCAAATCTGCAACATATTTAAATTTATAGTTGTATGTGTCAGTACCTGTAAGAGAATAACTTTAAAGTTTTTGGAAATGATTACCTGAAATCGTTTTTTTTTTTTCAGTTTTTGGCAGTTTGGTGTGATTTTTTCCCAACAGGACAACGGGCTCTCAAATTTCTTTTTACCTAAATCCAAATACTGTGTAGGTTCTAATACTGGATGAGCCTAAATTCCCCAAACTTCTGTTTTTTCTCAAGGATATTCTGAGCCCACACCACCTTCTGCTCTTACTTTTGTCAGCAAAAGCAGTGTCCAGTTTTCATTTAACAGCTTGTTACATCTGCATTCAAGTCTGCAATTGGAAAAAAAAAACTGGCTATTTCCTGGATAATGTTTTGTTTTCTCAGCAACTGTCACCAGATATAAATGCAATCTATGAACATGCTTCCTCTTAATCTGCCTGTGTATTAACCCTAGAAGAAAGACACAAAGTTGCAACATTTCTTTTTAAAACCCATTTGTAACTAAAACAGTTGTTTGGCTCTCCGGGAGGTTGTGAAATTGGTTGATTTCCTAAAGAAAAAACTTTTCTACAGGAGCTTTTTCTCTAGTTTCTTTTGCACCAAATAGGAATGCTCATACCTTATATAACTAAGGCTTAATTTTTGCTCCATTCTTTCCTAAGCGATTCCGAGTTGAAAATCTGCAATATAATTCATTACTGCATTACCACTGCAATATTGACAACTGAGAAGTGGGTGAAAAAGATGTGTTAAAACTGGTATGGTGTTTGCATGATTTACATACTTTGGTGTTTTTTGTTTTTTTATTTTTCATTAACTTCATCTGTGTGTTATAAAAATTAAGTCACAGCTATAAAACTGTTGGTGATAAATAGAGTCTAAATTTACTCAGAAATATGCAAGTATAAAAAAGGGTTACATGAAGACTCCATGTGGAAAGGTGATTCCCTTTCCTTTTGAGCTTCATTTTGTTTAGGTTTGTTTGAGGCAAACACGAACAACTGTTATTTAAATTAGAAGTCTGTAATCATTTTTTCTAGGTTTTTGTTTTGATCTTATGTAACTGCAGGTGTAGAGCTTGCATATTTTGCTAGTCACAGTACACAGATGTTATCTAATATCCAACAGTCGCCATATATTGTATCAACCATATGTTAACAAGTCACTCCAGTCAGAATCACGGATGGTTTAGCTTAGGTCAGGGAAGCTTTAAATCTAAAGCAGATATAGAATATCTCCAGTTGGATAAAACAACCTTGGAAAGGCACATTACATATCTATTATAATGAAACTAGCATTCCTTGAAGGATCGTATATCGTCTGCCACCTTACATGCCCCAATTTTAAACAAATATCTTGTGCGATCTGTTACTGCTCAAAGTACGTTTTGTAGATGACTCAGCTTGTACCACACCAGGTTTTAGCTCAATATCTGTAAAATTGAAAGCTAGAAAAATTTGTGTATGCTACGGTGGATTAGATGTGGTGTCCATCTTAAATCAGGATAATTTCAAAAGCTAATGAGTTGTAGATGTACATCCAGTTATTGTTTTTTATTGGTTTAATTAAAAATTGTCCTCTGGGTCTTCTGATATTTTGCTAACAGACAGACAGATAGTTCAACAGACACACGCACAGGTAATTACACGATCACCTATGTTGCATGACAGCAGGTTATAACAATAAAAGATTCCTGTGATCCAAAACAAAAACAAAGAAAGAAAAAGAAAAAGAAAACAACAACAAAAAAATGCAGCTAAAAAAAAAATCACAATATTAAATGCAGTAGATGGGAAACAGTTCATTTAAGTTTGCATGTGATTTATGCTTTGAACGTCTGTGGTGAATCTTTGGAGATCTGAGTTTTCTGGCTCAGCAAAGAACGTGGCAGACTTCCAAAGCAATGTGGTGAGGGTTGATAACTGTAACATGGCCCAGGTTATGCTCTGACCGCTCGGTCAGGCTGTGAGATTTGCTGGGATTACCAGTGAGAAAATGGTACAGCGGGGACATTGGAAGGAGAGCGGAGCAAGCACTGTAAAACATGCATCAGGAGTTTCGTATAGATTAGACATACATGACCACTACTAGCAGTGCCAAAGTATTTATGGGCATTTTGAAAGAGGATTAGAAAGGGAATCCCTTTGCTCAGTTTCTGGTGAAGGATTTCTCAGGGAAATTACATTTCATTCATTTTCTGCTGCACATTACAGTGTTGTTCTGGGAACATAAAAGTTGTAAACAGGCTTATGAAAGGCTTACCCTTCCCAGTAGTGTATGTTCCATGGGATTTATTTCTAGGTGTAGAACAATTTTGTGATGTAGTTATATACTGTGTAATTATTTGTGTTACTTTCACTTGCAAAGTGAGAAACTCCATAGATGTACATTAGGAAATGCCTTTTAGGCCTAGTCTACTCTTCTCCAGATATTATATTTTTGATTGATTTTCATCGTCACTCACTGAAAACCAAAGGCAGATGATAACATTTTTGTTCTGTGTCTGGTGTGTGTGCACACGTGTTTGTGTATCTGACTGTGCAATCTAGTATGCAAGATCTTTGCTTATAGTTCAGCATTAACTTTTGGAATCAGCTTTGTCTGCTCAAATATTTTAAAAATCCCTGTAAGGATTGTTAAGGCACTGTCAGAAAGTAATCAACGGATCTACAACTGATTACATTTTGAAGTCAATCCTATTTAAGATTACCACCAAGGCTAATCAACATTAGCCAACACAAAAAATGGCCTTAACTCAGTCAATTTTACAGATGTTCAGTTAAAATTTGATGTGATAGTAATTGAGGCTCTTTCATAACACATACTCTCTGTGTGATATCTTTTTATGTCATGCTAAAATTGTGCATAATGTTTCTCAAACAATTTCACAAAACTGTTTCTTAATGTATAATGATGTGACAAAAAGATGGTGAAAGAGGTTGGGTGTATTAACACATCCCTTTTGCTAGTGTTATAGGCTCTTGTTTAAAGGGGGCACCAGATTGTCAGGAAAACCACAAAGTGTCACATTAGAAATGAAACATTCATAACAAATCATAACCAGACCTAACACTGCTTTTCTCATCAATAAGGAGAAGAGGTGCCTTACCAGGATCAAAGTTGTGAGACCAGCATTTTTTTCTGCTTATGGGGACTTAAGAGAGTCTGATTGGACCCCAGCAGGACCCAGCAAGGAGGCAGATCAAGGCCAAAACTCACTGATGGTCAATGTGCAGTGTTTTGTGCAAGGTCACCTGAGGTTGCATGGATGACCTCTGAGGCAGGTCTAGAGCTGCGAGCTGTTGGAGTCAGGAGATGGCAAGTGATGTGCATCTGGAGGGATTCTTTACTTGACCTGTCTCTTAAACCATTCTTCAACAAAAGATGATCATAGTATAAAAGTTTGGCATGAAAGGCAGCAGGCAATACGCATTCCTTCAAGGAATGCTTGGCCTTAACCTTTTTTCTAACTGTTTGCATTTTTTTCTTTTTAAACACAGTTCCAACAAAAATACAGAAATACTTATGCAGCACCACTAGGTGGTGAGAACATCCATGTAAACAATATATTAAAAAAAATTAAAAAAAGTTAAAAAAAATATGCTTTGCAAATATTTCAACTGAAATTCTTTTGACCTTTTTATTAGTTTGTTTGATACTATTTAGAATTTTCTCTCAGTTATTAACCATTGTAGCACACAATCAAACTTTGACAACAGCTGGGTCAGGTTAGTCAAACACAAACAGTAAAAATGGCTCCATTCTTGTTTTTGTTTCTAAGGCACAAAGTAATACAAAAAATGTCATCTTATCTTATCTGAAAAGTGTCATATTTACATTACATATTGAGTCACCCTATCTTTTTTTAAGTGTTTGCTATGGTAGGTGTTTAAATTTTCTTCTTTTTTTTTCCATCCCCCTAAGTGTTGTTTGCGTGTGGACAGGAGGCGCAATATCAGCAGAAAAAGGTTTTAATGTTGACCTTCTTCTGTGCTCTTTGTTGTTTTGTGTTTCAGTATTAAAGTTCAAATATGTGTTAGTGTACACAGCAAATTCAAAAGTGTTAAATGTTTTGGTGTTAGCAGACTTTGTGCAAAAGCAGAGTTAATTTTACACTTATAGAGTCACATTCTGTTTATGTAACTCTGGGATGTATATTATTAGTAGTTAAAATCCAGTGTTAAAACAAAGTGATTACGCATCAAATCTAGAGGTGTTAAAATGGAATCAATAACTCTTTACTTCTTAACTCTGAACTCC
>NC_051431.1:20941121-21031915 GCF_001649575.2 Kryptolebias marmoratus
GTAAGTGTTAAATTATTAACTCCAGGAGATTTGATATTTGACACTTTATAAGAGTTAAGGTACCAACTCTCCAAAAAGAGTTAAATTAACACTTTCTGGTGTGGACCCATATAGACACTTTAAAAGTGTTGAAATCAAATCTGACAGTGTTAATCTGGGCCTCCTGGATTTGCTGTGTACGTTTCTGATTTTTTTGTTGTGTAAGTATTAATATTACCTGTACTTTGCATGGTTTTTACCATATAAAATAAACTCACAACAGCTGTAATAAATTTAAGTAGTTTTTTTTTTTTACTGTCTGAACTTAAAAAATGCCATTGTAAGTTTGCTTCTTTTTATTTTTGCCACCCTGTAGTTGTTAATTGGTTGTCTCTTTTTTTCCTCCACTTTTCTCAGAAACTCCCCACTTAGTTTCTCAGGCTGAGAGTTTGTAAGTGTATCTTTTTTTTTTTATATATAACATACACTTTTCTGATCCTTTTATTATAGCAGGATTTTTGTTTTCAGATGTGTGACATGTACAACAAAATATTTGCACACAATTATGGTGAAGACTCAAAGTTTTCTCTGTCATGGAATTTCAGGTACAGAAACAAAAAGAAAACTTGTTTAGTAAAATTTACAGTAACAATAACAGCAACAACAAAAAAAAAACTCATTTCAATATTCCTTTTAGTTCTAATCACATATTTTGAATGCAATGATAGACAATTGTCTAAAACTGAATGTCACTAAAGACATACAACGGACAAGGTCTAATTTTGTTTGCAGAACAGTTCGTATTAGTCTCTGCAGGAGTTGCACAAAGTACAATGATGAGTCATGGGAGAAACTAAAAGATATTATTTGTTCTAAAGTTGTTGTATTGAACAGATACAGTCATACTTGCTGGCACTGTTTTGTAAAGGCATTACACTTTCAGTAACAAATGATTTTCAACCATGGATGAACACTATATTTCACTTTTTTCAGATAATTGTTTACCTACCTTTTACAGCTGTGTGTGTGTCAATTAGGCTTTGTTTTGTCTCAAAGGCTCACAGAGAGAACAAACAACACTTCAGTTCAGGAGAGACTCATGTTTTAGAAATGTTTGACATTTGTTGTTAATGTTTTAATTTATCCACATAATTTGTTGTTTTCCTCTCTGAAGTAAATAGCTTAATAAATTCACCCTTCATGACTGAGGGTGTCTATTCACTGTGATGATCAATGCTGAATTTGACATCTTAAGTTGCCATCAAATTGTTGTAAAAGAGTGAATGTCTGAAAGAGGCTTTATTAGCACAGGAAGCAGGCTTTAGAGTTGGCAGTTCTAATGTGTGACAGCGCTTCTTGTTGTTTTACTTTCAGCTGTTCCCCTGTGCAGGGGTCACCATAGTGAGTAAAGTCACTTACAGATTTGGCAATTGTTTTATGCAGGATGCCCTTCCTGACACAACCTGGGCTCAAACCTGCAGCCTCAATATTACAAGACCGCAGCACTGACCACCAAGCTACCACATCCCCCAGTTTATGACAGTACCTAAACTTCTAAATTCACGTGTAGAGTCTGTGACACTCCACAGTTCAAGTTTCAGATTAACAGTTACTCTACCCTCTGGCTTAAAACAAGTTTTAAAATAAATGATCAAGTTTTGACATTACTGACACAGTTTGCAAATTTAGCACCCGAGGAGTGGACATGGCAGTCACTGACCCTACTGCATATGTATTTATGTGCTTTTGAGGGATTAGATACGTTTTTAAATCATTCATGTACATCTTTTTCTAATCCTCTGCCTTCCTTTTGCTTTTTTCTTTTGCTTTTTTCACCTCTTTATTTATCTGATACTCTAGCATTTGTGATATGGATAAAGATAGCACCTTTGTAACGTCACCATATCACATATAAGTTACAAAGCAGTGACACCCAACAATATTGTTACACAATTTCTATGCTATGCAAACATCTCATGTGTATTACTACAGTATTGTAATGAACTACCACAATATTGTAGTGTACTTGTGGTATTTTTATCTATAATCGGTGTTATATTTTTAGATTTGCCTATCATTGGCATATTTCTCTGGTGTTTTAGCATATCTATTTTGTACTGCATCCAATCACATGAGATATTATATACTATATTTATATAAGACCAAAATTTTCTACTTGTTAGTAATTCCACAAAGATGGACCTGAATAAACTGATGTGCTGGTTACTGTTTTTGGCTGTTTTGAACTTTTTTTTAAAGAAGACAACAGACAAATTACCAGACAGAGATTTGCCTGAGTAGAGCAACAGAGAGCATGAGCAAGATGAAGAAGACCCAGAAGATCTGGGGTGAGACTATAGCCTCTTTCACAAAACTGTTCTGTGATATTTCTGTAAAGATAAGCCCCTCTTTGGGCTACCTCAAGCCTTTTATACATCCCCAACTGAGCTATGTGTATTCAATAATGAATCCAGCACCGGAGAATCAAGAAAGACAGAGTACGATTCAGTGGTGTTGACTGTAGTGTTCACTACACATAAAATGTGTGTCGGACATCTTCTTGGACATGTTGGACATTCTAAATCCTGCAGCTGGCTGGTCACAAAGACAGTCTGCCATCACCACATCATGCTGTTGAGGTGTGACGCTGGCTTCTTCTTTCATAAGTCGACTATTATGTCACTGTTACTACCTCATTTGGCGGTTTAGAAGCGTGTCACCGGTAGGTTGACTTTAACCCTTCAATCTGTCTCTATCGGCCCTTTCACAAATTACTGCAAGAAGCCAGAAGGCGTCTGGGGCCCAGCTTGAAGTGTTTCCTGAAAGGGGCTCATGGCTGGATACTGACAGAAGACTGCAATTCAGGCATGACCACAGGTTTATGGAAGAATTGTGACAAAAAGATGCTGGTGAATGCCACAGATACAAAACACCACACCAATCTGAAGACGACCGTTTCTCTATGGGAATAGCATTCGCCATGCTTACATCACTCTTCAGTGCAATACAAACACAATTTATTGAATGAAATATTAGATGTATGTCATTTATGTCATGGGACTTAAATACATTTCTTTTTGTTTTTGTTTTGACTGATGTGAAAAAAGATAATTTCACAACATGCTGATGTATGTGGCAAAATACTAAACTTTGTGCTGTACAGCTCACTGCCCATTGTGCTAATACTCACACCCTTATCATTTACCCATATAAGCATTTGCCCTGTTGTCACACCTACAATAAAAGCTGTTTATCGTTATTCAGATGTGGTCAGGAGGGCACAGTAATAGCTAGTTGTGCTATGTGTTCAAAAGGTCTGTACTTGTTTGGCATTAATAACTCTTTATACATCCAGTCCTTAGCTATAAACAAATAAATAACAACACATCAGATTTGTAGGTCAACTCTAGCAAAAAACAAGTTTGTGAGACTAGAACAAATGATCCAAATGAAACAATTACCCAGTTTTTGCATTGTTTTCTTTTAATATTTGATTGTTTACTCATTAGTTTTCATTGTATTCTCCAGGAAAAGCAGTTTTCGTTGCCTAATTGTGGCCTCTGAATACACAATGATAAACATTATTAGTCTGCCTGCAAACGTGGAGAGAGAAGTTGTCTGCATTTCTACACACTAACCAAGATGAATTAGCTAAAAGAAGATCATGCAATATCGTCTTTTTGAACATCTATAAAGAGGCACACACGATGCACTACAAACTCGTAGCATGTTAACATCTTCCACAGAGGAGTATTCATTATGCACACATGCACAAGGTATCAATGATGGGATGCAGGAGGGATGTAAAGGCAACATGGGCTGTGGAGCCCCACTGTAATCTCACACAGAATGGCAGGAGTGACAGAATGAGTTTCCTCCCCATTGAATAGTGAGACGGCTCTTTGTGTCTTTTTGATTTTCCCCCTTTTCTGATGATGTGTTGGGAAGGAAAGATCCCCTTTGTGTCAAGCCACAAGACTTAAAAGCAAAGTTGGATCTGGATACATCTGAGTTGTGTGCGCGCGTGTGTGTGTATGAGATAGAGAGGGAGAAAAGAGGGCGAGTACACAATGCACAAACTGCCTTGATCCATGTTTTTCAAAAGTACAGCACACAAATTATGTTTCTCGAGAAAAATAGCATCACTGTAGCTAAGTTTGTTGACAGTTTGTAAAAAATATAGAAGACTGAACAAGTCAATGATAAGGCTGCTCTGCCTTCTTACTCAATTTGTTCTGTACTACATAAACAGCAACACACGTTCAAAAGGTACCTGCATGTTTAATTTAGCATTTTATGGCTCAGTAAAAAATAAATCATGACAACTCCACTGACAGGAGGAAAAGTCAGCATCACATAACTAGTGCATATTGTTTAAATCTCTTTAGAGAAATATACTGAATAATATATATATAAATATTACCTTCCGCAGCATCCCAGAATGTGGCCTCTTTTGTTTAGCTTGAGTTTTGTCATTAAAATTCAATTTGGTGACATGTTTCCTGCAGAAGGAAAGCATGGTGGTTTAGCCGTTTTAATTATTATTTGAGCTGCTCCTGAAGGCAGCACTGTCTGATATCCTGATCACCTGCACCTGTTTGTTTCACTGCTTATTTAAACTCGACTTTTTTTCCAGTCAGTTGCCGGATCATCTATTGCCATCCTTGTCACAGTGATGTAGCCTGACAAATGCGAGTAGTCTGTGTCTGAGGTACTGGCTTTGAAATTTGTTTTTGATTTTGCCTCTGTGTCTCCCCTGCTGGCCCAGTAAGTTATTGAATTGTTTGGGTCTTTCGTGTGTCTGACTTTAGCTTGATAATATTGCCTTTTGTTTCAATAATGTTTTGGAAAATTCTGGGCTGAAAATTCTCTGGATTAAGGATGTCTGAAAATTGGATTTTGGACAGTGGTTTGAATTGGGAATCCCAATTATGGATATCAGAGTTGTTATTTAAATTTCTTTAATTTTTATTTATTTTTTTTATGAGCCTGTCCTACTCGCCTCTCTGTTTTCCCAGACCTACTAATCACTGTCTCATATAAAAACTTTGTACACCTACCTGAATCTGCCTTCTCACATGACCACCACTTCTCTATTGGTTACCTTCTCTCTGGAAACTTGCAAAACCAGCTTGCCTCCTCCTCACCTGACCTTCTCAGCTAAGTTCACATTCTCCTTCTAACTCCAAACCTCCTGGCGCAACTCATCTTCTCTGCTGAAACTCCTCGCCTTCTATTCAACCCCCTCAAAATTCCTCAGATCTCCTTTTGGGCCTGAAAAGAAACAAGATGGTAACAATCGGCACATACACGTTTGGAGAAATCACAAGTCATCTTGTGACTAACAATTCTTTTTTTCTCTCTCTCTTCTCTCATTACTTTGTCATCTCCCTGCCAGCTATTACAATAAAATATATAAACCTTGCATGTTGTGTCTCAAGTTCACACATCACAAAGTGAGTTCAGCTCATTCCAACCTTTAAATTGTGAGCTATTTTATGTATTTTTGGCTTTGACCATTGCTGCTGCCATTGTTTTGACTATTGGAATAGTAAATGTTGATGCTGTCATAGTGTGTATTTTATCATATATTGAAGAAAACACCTATCTTTCCCTTTTTAGGCCTTTTCACTAACAACACTGCTGGTGAGAACATCTCACCTCACAAGATCTGTTCTATGAAAAAAAACAAAAAACATATGATGTACAAATATGCAACTTGACTTTTTACAATTGCACTTCCTGCTTTTTTTGCCCCAACTTCTTCTTATATTTAACTTGGCCTTCCTAGTAACCAATTAAAAGTTACAATTGTTAAAGGAAGTTTTTTTTTTTTCAACCATTCCTTTTTGTTGGAACCTTAAGCCAAAATATAGACCCAGCTGAATTGAAAACATCATTTGCCGTGTTGGATCTTGAAGGATTTTTATGATCTTTTCCACTGTTTTAACAATCTGCTTTCATGATGAAATTGTTTTTTTTAAATTTTATTTCCAATTGCAGACTGATTGGTACATTTGCAGTTGTACAGGTAATGTTTTAGGAAAAATATATATATATATTTTTTTTTTTTACTTGTGCAAAGTTTTTTTTTTGTTCTACCTTTACTTGTTTTGAAAAGATAAATACAATGTAAGTTTGAATTTTTAAACGTTTCACAAAGCCACAATATTCAGCTTCTGACCTGTTTATTGAAAATACTTTCTCAGATAATGTAGACAGTAACTCACATTGACAGAAATAGCCTTTATTCCACCTTGTAAGTTGTAGGATGTTCAAATAACTTTATAAAAAAGAGAGAAGTGACCCTTCCTCACTGTGTAACAGAGCATGTAACTTTGTTTCATTCCATTTGACAAGCTCCACAACTTAAACAACCACATCAGTCATAGCTGACAACTGACAGACCAGCCAAAACATCTGAAACAACCTATTTCAGGAGCTAAATTGCTCAGCGTTTTATGTAGAAAAAATTCTTAATACATTTGAATTTCAGTTTAAGAAAATTATAAAACGTTACATACATTGACCACAATTTTTTAAAATAACCTATTTTTCTTTCTTTTATTTAAATGCACGTGCAGCACTCTTTGAGTCATACATGTCCATTAAGTTTAGGATTATTGGGAAAAGCTGAGTTGCAGATTGGTGGTCAAACATTAATACTATTATAGCAGGGTATTTTTAAAAAAAGTATAACGTTGAATAGCACCATTAAAAACTTGCCTGTGATCCTCTATGTCAAGCTTAGAAATCATGCCAGCATGCCTTCAGCACTGAAAAAAAAATTGTCATGTTATTTATTTGGTAAATCACTACTTTGATTCATCACTGAATAATTCACTTTGTTTTGTAATGCAATAGTAAGAAAAAAAAAACATTTGTGATATCTTTATTAAAAATCAACTATTTTCCCTTGAAAAAACCTTAAATTATATTCATGATATATCATGACAGAACATGCTATTCAAATGGTAATACCTTGACTGATTTGTGGCAGGTGTACAGATATCAAAAAATGGATACTGCCCAATCTTGGAAACTAACATTAAAACATACACTCATCAGCCATTTTATTAGGACCACCTGTTCAGTTGCTTGTAAACATAAATAGCTAATCGGCCAATCACATGGCAAGTTCAAACTAAGCATCAGAATGAGAAAGGAGATTTAAAGGACTTTAAATGTGTCATGGCTATTGATGCCAGATGGGCTAGTATTAGTATTCTAAAAACTGCTGATGTACTGTAATTTTCACACACAGCCATCACAAGGGTTTAAGGAGAATGGTTCAAAAGAGAGAAAATATCCAGTGAGTAGCAGTTGTGTGGACAAAAGTACCTCGTTAAGGTCAGATGAGAATGGGCAGAGATGATATAAAGGCAACAAATACTCCTTACAACCAAGGTATGCAAAATACAATCTCTGAATGCACAACATGTTGAACCTTGAAGTGGATGGGCTACAGCAGCAGAGGACTACATCAGCTGCCACTCATGTCAGTTAAGAACAGGAAATTGAGGCTACGTTTTGCTCAGGGTCAACTAAACTAGACAATAAAAGATCAGATGAGTCTTGATTCACTGGACTCCAAAGGCCTCCACAATAACCAGCTCTCAATCCAGTTGAGCTCCTTTGAGATGTGGTGGAATGGAAGATTTGTGTCATGAATGTGCTGCTGACAAATCTGCTACAACTCTGATGCTATCACATTAATATGGTCACATTTTTGAACCTGTCACAAAAAATTCTGTTCTGAAGGTAAAAAGAGGCCCAAACCTGGTAGTATAAAGTGACCAGTGAGTGTATGGTCATCAGTGAGCCTAGTTTTCTGAAAACTACTTTTTTCTTTTTATTTTTCCACATTTCTTTGTTTAAATATAAACACTTAAGCTACTTGGTTAGATTTAGGAAATCTAACCTGACAGTAGGGAAGGTATGTACATGTTAACAGCATGATATGTACAATGTCACTTGTGGGACAATAGGAAGAAAAAGCAATTCAGGCATTTAATGTGTTTTGATACAAGTTCTTAAAGTTTTTTAACCTTAACATACCACATAGCAATTTCTTAACCACAATAATCTTTGAAATGCATTCACTCAGGCCCAATGAAGTTTAGTCCCAAACGCACTTAGTGAGGCATATTTGCTTCAAAAATACAGAAGTAAATCTGAGAAGTTGTTAAATTTGCCAAGTTTCACGTAAATGAACTCTGAGGGGAATATGTTTTGAGTGTGGATGCAGAACAAAGAATGATTATATTTAACAATTGGAAAACAAAAAAGTTTCTCTGTGAAAGCCAGACATCACATTCTCTGTGTGCGCTCTGTCTGCCATTGCTCTGTTCTGCCGCATTTGTTTCATAACTGTTATTGCCTGTCATCAACTCCCTCACTGAACCAGGACTTCAGATGCTTGCAAGTCACTGTTTGTTCCTTCTTAGAGGTAAAGAACTGAGAGGAATGAGAAGTGCAGCACTGCAATGTAGGTAATTGATACTGAGCTTTGTACGTAATGTCAGGACATTACGGAAATGAGAATACAAGTCTATGTACACATTCACAAAAATGTGGCTAAAAATAGAAGAACCACAGCATTCTTGGAGTACTTAAACAAGACTTGTTTCAGAAGTGAACATGTATATTTGCTTTATCTTTACAAACAAACAGCGTAACACAAGGTCAAAATATTATTATTATTATCAGAAGAACTTTTTGTTCTCACAAAACCCTTTTGAATTGTTTTTGATATTACATAAAGTGTTCATCATTTTAAACCAAGCATCTATTCTCATGTCAATCAATTTTGAGGACAATTTCCATCTAACCACCATTATTTGCTTTCAGATAAGCCTTGGCAATGTTCCACATTTATCAATGTTATCTAAAGTTACCTTGCCACACTAGCACATACTCACTCAAAAGCCATATATAGTCAGGAATTATTTAGTTTAATGTGGCGTGTAAAGGTAGATGAACATCATGATTATGGTTAGAAACAATAAAAATGTGTGAGTTCGTCAAGGCTAAAATTCTGCAGGACTGGAAGGTAATGTGTCATTGTTGTATATGATACAGACAGAGCCTGGGTGCAAGTGTACTACAGGTATATTCATTCGGTCTTATAATACATACCTATATATGCATATATATATATATATATATATATATATATCCCCACTCCCATCTAGAAGAGGTTGCACAATTTATTGAACTTTTGCTAATTGCTATGACAGAAACAGAGAAAAAGATACTATTTAAACAGGCTACATTAAAGAAATGTGAAACATCTGTGGCAGGCTATTTCCAATTTTAAAAGTTACCTTGTCACAGTAACACACACTCGTTCAAAAGCCAGGTGTAAGTGTTTTACATTTTATTTATTTTGTACTTTAACATTGGGAGATGTTTTTCAGTTTTGTTTTCCTTTTTATTTCACATCAAGTTGAGGTCAAATTAACTGAAGCAAGAACTACTTGATTTTTAAATTGGTTTTATTTATTATAATTATTTATTGTAATATTTTCATAACCCAGGAGAGAGGTTGGCACATGGCCTGTAATACACCAATTACAATTCAAAATGATTGAAAAAAACAGTACACAATTTGTATTTATATATTAATTAAATAATTATTTTGTAGTAAAAACACCAGCTGACAAATCCAACCTGTACATGATTTGCTAATGTACACCCTCCCCACTACCGGTACAGGAGTTTTTTTTTTTTTCTATCTTGTCTTCTGGAGGCTTATTGCTTGATTTGGCATTTGTTTATTTTTCCTGTTGTACCGAACATGTGCCAAACATTGACTCTCATACTGAGGTATGCACCAAACTGTGACTTAGGTGCACCGATACACCTGTGTCAATACATAAAATATCAACAACATGAATGGGAAATGACAAACAACCTGTCCAAGGTGCATCCCAGCTTTTTGCCTGTTGACTGCTGGAACAAGCTGCACCATCCAGCGACCCTGAACAGGACAAAACGTGTACAGAAATCTAGTAAGTGAGTGATAAATGTTTAATGCAGCACACAGCTTTTTCTCATATATTACCAGAATAAATAAAGTGTACTCAGTAATTGCCATCATTAATTATCTAATACATTCTATGTTGTAGACCTTTTGTTCTGTCACTTTAAACTGATAAAGATCATCTGTCTCCTTGTCTAAGCACTTCAACTGCTTAAAAACAGTGTCCTTGAGAGCCTTTAATTAAAAAAAATGAATACCTACCTATTCAATCATCATGCCACTATAATTAGTCATACCACTGTTGTGTGGGAGTTTTTGTCCCGTCTTTCTTGAACTTATTCCTTTCGTCATTCTTTTTCTCATAGAGTGACCTTTATTCACTTCACACCAGATGACTCAAGACTGCTAAGGTGCTGCCATCTGGGATTCTCCTCGGGCTTCAATCAGCAACACAAAATGTGGAAAAGTTTAGTCATTTTGACACGCAAGCAGGCCTTGACAGAAAATTGAAACCTTTGCCTCTCATATTTTCTAACACCGTCTTTTTGTTTTGTCAACTCCTATTAGTTCAGTGTGAGTTGATAGAAGAATGGAAAGACAGTTTGCACAGTTAGTGTGATGAATCTTATTCTTTTCTTCTCCTCTCCTGCCCACCTCACTCCTGCTTGGAAGCCCCAGTGAAGCAGATGGCTTGGCATCACCCTGACAGCCCAGTGTCAGCCTGTCTCTTTGGTTTGTCATCCAATCCAAGACTTGCTGTTAGCCCTGAATAAATACAGAAAGTGGCACACAGAAATTAGGCACAAACAATTTGAGGGCACTATTAAACAAGAATATGAAAACCCACCGAGATATGCCTCAATCAGGAAACAGGTTTGCGCAGCAAGACTCCCCTCAAGGGACAGACACCATTAAAATGTGACAGCAAAAAACAAACACATTTGCTTTGCACAGTTGGTGTGAAATTCCCTTATTTATTTTATATCAGCTCTAGGTGAGCCCAGGATGTGCAGACTTCTCTCTGCGATGAATTTGGTATTCTTCATAGGGAAACTGAGAGAAAAGCAGTGGGTTGTTGATAACAGTGAATGTACCAAGCACAGAGGGACAAGTTGCACTATAACCCTCAGAAATTCTCTGCATATTTACCTTGTTTTAGAGTATCCTAAAGAAAAAGAATTGTGTGTGTGTGTAAATGCCCTTCAGGCCTGACAAAAACTGTATGAAGCGCTGACAGGGCCACTTATGTTCTGTCATATGCTCTGTGCACAGACAGTAGCCATTATCTCACCCATGTGTCTCCCAGCATGGTTGGCTGACTTAAGAATGTTCACATGAATTGTAAATGGATTGAGGCATCAAATTCTCACATTGAGGAGTTCCAGTATTTGTTTGTGTATTCATTTGTGCTATTTTATCTCACACTGAAACACAGGAACTGGTATGGTGTGTTTAAGAGTTTATGATGGGTACCAAAAAAGCAGAGTGAATCAACTCTGAATGAGCTGAAACTGCCCAGTGGCTTGGTCTGCTAATCAAAGTTTTATCTAAGAAAATAAAGGGAAAAGTGCAATATTAATATAAATTTCTTTAGGGAATTTAAAAATTAAAATGAAGTTACAGAAAACAGGTGAAACTATAAATACTAAAATGTATATTTTATTGTTGTACAGACCTCATGAAGTGAAACATCCTCACCATGGTGAGAATGACTCCAGAGACAAAGCGAGAATGATACACTCACTAACAAAAAGTTAAGCATCCAGATGGAGTGGTGGAAATGAAATGATGTGTTGTTGTGCATGTGTTGAAAGGTCACATGACTGTACTGAAGTGAACACAAGATCATATCTAATGGATAATGGAATTGGCAATACGGGTAAATTACTGCTCCCATGTCAGTAGGGTGTGGCAATTTGATAATCAACAGAGTCATACAGCCATTGTATCCTCTCCTGCAGCATCCCAAACCACAGCTGTTGTAACTGGCCCTTGAGATCTGGCAGATTGGTACTGGGTCAGAGATGACACACGAGCTGATCCTGCACATGTTCAATTGGTGAAAAATCGGGGGACCTGGCTAATCATTGGAGGACCTCAGTATTACACAAGGAGTCCACATATGCATGTATTGTGTGTGGACAGCTGTTGTCTTGTTGAAAAATTGTGCCAGGGTGTTGTCTCAGGAAGGGTAAGACATGTGGACACAAGATGTCTGATTTTGCTGTCCCATCAGGGTCCTTCAAGTCATTACCAGAGGTGACTTAAAATTATACCATATGGCTCCCCCAAACCATGATGTCAGGAAGAATGCTGGTGTGTTTCTCCACCACACTTACAGGATTGATCCTCACTTCCTGGGTCCACTATACATAACTACAATGCTCATAACTGAAAATGATGTCACTCAAAATCAGTTTATGTCTTCTGGTGAAGGCATCACTCCAAACAGTCATATCTGCTCTGATGTCAAAATAAAGTTTACACATGGAGCAGTGAAACCATAGTCTAGCTGAAACTAGTCATCAAGATACAATGCAGGATGAGAAAGGTGTTGTAAACAGTCCAATTTCTGTGTCTGACTGGCAGGCTCAGATGTAAAGGGACTACATGGTGAACAATACAACAAACCTCCCATGATGTAGTCTGTCTTCGGTGACCAGAATCTTCAGAACATGTTTTCGTGCCCTCACACACGATATGTTCCAATATCAGGCTAGTGTGACATCTCGCAATTGCCAAGCAATTGCCCAATACAACCATTCACTCTCATTCAGAGTCACAACGTGGTCCTTATCAAACCCCATCAGTTGCTAGTAATGTTGTCTAATGCAGCTACAAGGAATCTTCTGTCTGGTGACCTTCACTCACTGTTTTGATTGAATGTCTGTCACTATGGTCACTACCTGATAACAGTATCACTCCGCTCAAGGTGCAACCACTTATTCCATTGCTGGTCTACAAGTGGACTAAATTATGTCCAAATCAGACAATTCCATCTCTGTGCTTAACTATTTTGTCAGTGATTGTACATATACACTTTAAGAAAACAGTTACAATGTTTACCATTACAGTTGTGATAACTAAGCCTTCAGCCTACATCAGAATACCAGTTGAAGCCAGAATAAACATGCAGATATTTCTGTCAGTGAAGGGGTAATACGGCCTGGGCTTTAGAATCCTGTAAATACATGTTATCAGATCATGTCTGAGAGTTCATCAAGTCCAACCCTTGTAAACTTCCGGCATGTTGATTTACATGTTTCACTGCCTGGGTTGGGTGTGTATTACTGTTTTCCAGTTTTGATTATGGTAACAACATTTTAAAATAGGCATGTTGTACAAATTGGTAGAAAATGTGATTTTTCTGGTAACACAAGTTCCAAAAATGTGCAATCTAACTTAGAATTAGAATTGTAAACAGGCTCAAGTCTTGAATCCACAAATGTGCAAAAGCAGTCTGACAGTTGAGACAGGCTTTATCAAGAATACATAGTGTGAGGATTGACTGAATAGTAAAACCACTAGAATGCAACACTTGGCAGTGAACAGAGGAAGCATAGCAGACAGAAAAGCCTTAATATAAATAACACAACATTTTGTGTGTTTTTGTTGTCTGGAAAGTCTTCACTGGAAAAGAGCGAGCACTTAAAATGCACTTTTCAGTTAAAGAGATGAGTTTTTGGCTAAGTTTGAAGAAATGAAATCAATCTTTGACTTCCTTTTGCCGGAAACAAGTAACAGAAGGTAAAAACTGTATCTATAAAAAAATAAAAGGAAACACAAGATAAACTTGAGTTCAAGCAGTTGTGTTTGTTTGTATATCAGTATTCCAGCTGTTATTGCTTTTTAGACTTTAGCATCAAAACTTCATCATTAGAGCTATGAAGAGAAAAGTGCTTTGAAATACATATTTCAGCAACATCAACCCTCGACTTTTTATCTAACAACCCGAGGAGTCCTGGTTGGTATTTACTACTATTATCTATCTTTATCAATTTAGGTTTGGAATTTGTGATAAGAAAAATATATGTGAAGCACCGTTTTGATGCTTTTATGTTAGTTTACCAGGAGCACAAGATGTAAAACCACGAGCCACACACTGACCTACACATCAAAGAATGCAAAACAAGACCAGCCAGTTTGGCTGAATCCATTTCAGCATTTCCATTTAAATCTTTCAGAGTTTGTTGATAAAACAGACTGGATTATCACAAATATGATAATTTTATCTAAAAAAAGATAACTATGCTTAAAAAGAAGCAACCTGGATATATATATATATCTCAGATTGTATATATATTATATATATTGGATATGAGTCTTAGCTAATACCATACAAAACTCTAGTTGAACATCAATAAAATTGACTAAGTTGTAGTTGTTTTGTTAACATACAGAAAGGGTCAACTCCAAAAGGTAATCCAAACCTTTCAGCAAAGATCATGCACATCGTATAGTACTCAGAGGACTGTATGTGTTGGAGTGACTTTGAGCTACGACCACACGAAATCTGAGCTCAATAAATATAAAATTACCTAAGTTACAGCTGTTTTGTGTTTTATGAGGTCATTCATGAGATATTTTGACGAACACAAACACATTGACACACATGCACAGACCGGCAAAAACATTTTACTCTCCATCTGAAGGTAAAAGTTTGGGCGATAATAATCATTGCCTGTACATCTTCAAACGATTACCTTTTAAAGTCAACATAGGAAGGCTGCCACAGCTAATCAAACTTTGAAAACAAGAAAACAAACGAGCAGGAACAATTGTGCATATTGTTGTTTTTGTTTTTCAAAAATTTGACAAAAAAGGCTAAAACTTCATATTTATTTTATGATATAATTAATAAGATTATCTTTTTTTAAAATTCTGATATAAAAGTTAGCTCTGATCATCAGTCATTCGACTGCAACAGAAACTGGGGCTAATGACATCAAATTTTGTAAAACTCTGAATATTGTGCTTTTGAAAGCATAACAGCAGTCAGGACTTTATTCAACAAATGAAAATAAAAAAGAAATAAAAAAAGAAAAATACTGCATATTAAAATAAACAGCCTAGAGACAAAATCCTGCACTTGCCAACAAGACATCAAGTTCATACAACCTGAAAGTCATCAACTTTACAAATAGCTTAAATTAAAGTAAAGCAAGAAGCACACCTCTTGAAAACTAAATGTAATTAGCATTTCTGATTAATGTTTTTCAGATGCACCTTGTGATTACAAGTACCCTCTGGCTGATTTTGTATCTGAAAGTGTCCTTGCTATTATTATAAAATAATCAGTGTGGCAAAAAAGTGCATTAGTCAGAGGGAGACTAGATTACTTCCACTAAGCATCAAAATACTGCAATTTTTTGTAAGAGTTATGAATAATAATTACAGTAGCCTAACTCCTCATTATTGATCATACACGCTCAAGTCTTGCATCATTGACATTCAACTTTTGCTGCTTCAAACTAAAAAAAAAACAAAAAAAACAACAAGAAACTGCAAAGACAGCAGAGAAAAAGTGGTGCTGGTACAAAAATATGTGTGCAATTAACGATGTGTGTGAAGACAAAGACAAGTGTGGCAAACAGAGATTAAAGAAAGAACGGGGGACCGAGAGGGAGAAGGAAGCTATAGAACGATCATATTAGGGAATTGGGGTGTATCGGTGTTGTTTTGTGAAATGAGGTGAACCACTACAGGTTGGTTCCAGGCAGTGAATTGATACATGAAAGGAGGAAACAACAGTAGTCAATTACAGCAGTGCATGATTAACCAAAACTAATTAAGACCTTTGGGTAATGGAAGGAAAGGAAACAGTAGCCGTCCCTTCCCTTTTGCAGTGCAAACTCCCAGTGCAGAGTCTGTTCGGATGCCTCCTTTGTTCTCAGAGTCCCAGTCCTCAACTCAGCTGAACAGTTGCCATTTCTACTGTAACTCCCTCCTCCACTGTCTCTATCCAATTTACTGTGCTTCTTTCTGAATGTTCGTGTGGCATTACAGTGTGTGTATTAATATCTGAGTTAGACAGGTTGATTTTCTTTATTTTTGACACAGAAGACTAATAACCATGCAGAGACAAATTCACACTTGAGGTCAGTTTACAATTCTCAAGTAATCTAACGTGGATGCTTTTGAACTGTAGGAAAAAGTTAAAGTACATGGAGAGAACCCACGCATGCACAGGGAGAACATGCAAACTCCATGCAGGAAGGCCTCAGCTAAGATTTGAATGCAAGATTTACTTGTTGTAAGATGACAATACAGCTCAACACTGTCTTGCTAAAGAAATTATTCAAAAGTGCTGTATATATATATATATATACATCATAAGACAGTTTTATTTATAATATTGTGTTCACTTGCACAGAAAATAATATCTAAAGCAATAGCCTGGACATTTTTGAAGTGATGCTCTGTCAAATACATTATTAATAGTCAGCCCTTTATCAGCTGTGACATCAGTCATAGAACATGAAGTACAGAGAAAAAGGACAGTAGTCGTCGTCTAGACTAGGCTAACTGCTAGTGTTGCGACTGATAAGGTACTAACTGTTGATAACTATTTAACAGAACATCACTTCAAAAATAACCCCACTATTCCTTAAAAAACAGCATTTTTAAAAGTACAGAATTATTTTATATCAGCATACATTAGGTACCTGATTAGGACCTCTTCAGTGTCATTTTCATATTGATCATATATAGTCAATTTTTTTCTTTTGCTCTCCGAATTGTGGAAGGACTCAATAATATGTACGTCAAGAAAACTTTACTGTTTTACATATGTGCTTAATCCTGTTAAGGGTCACTGGGCAAGAGCAGGAGTATTCTCCATGTACAGGCCACCAGTCCATCACAGGGTCAACACAGAAACACACAACCATGAATACATGCTCACACCTAAGGTCCCTATATAATCACCCTATAACCTAACAGACATGGTTTAGGGATGTAGGAAAAAAAACAGAGCACCTGGAGAAAACCCATGCATGTACAAACTCCACACCAACCAACCTATATGTCATCTCACTGACCTGTGGTTTACGTTTTAAAATTTTAGAATTAAACAAACTCAAAATCAAAAGTTAAAAAAAAAAAAATGTTAATATAGTTATGACCACCTTTCAAACAGACATTAGATCAACGTCCCTTAGCATATGGCTTGCATTTTATTTCTTCACCTTGTCTCCTATCTCTCTATGAGGATGTTGCCAAAAGTTTGGAATACTTGTGCCAGGAGACAGTGAAGTAGATCAACAGAAACATTAAAATCTGCTTTGAAATGTAATACCAATGCTGGATAAATACATAACCCAACTCTAGTTTTGAACTGAGCAATTAAGCATGTGCATAATGTAAATAATATTAATAAAAAAACAAGCACTAATGTTAAAAGTTGACAAGACAAGATGTAAGCCTATCTGTGCAACTTCTCTTTTTCTTTTAATTTGTAGGAAATTAATTCACTCCATGGATTCTGAAGCTACTTTGCTGAACTGTTACCAAGACGATAAACAAGGAAATGCAAATGCGAAAGTACTGAATAATCTATAGGTGCAACATTAAAGCCAGCATTTTATCAGTCTAAATTATAAAACCAAGAGTGGGTGTGAAAATAACATCCTTATGTAAACTGATTGCGCTAAGAAAACCAAAATTAAATGAACTGATTAAGCAAGCATTATGTGCTGATCCCAAAAATATGTGCTTATTGCAGTAATGCAACAAATGCAGTGTTTTAGTTTGAGTTTGTTGTGTAGATATAGCTAAAATCAGACAAGAGGGAAGCTCAAACCTTGGAAAGCCGGAAGACGAAGCATCTTGTTATTCTCACTGTATAAATGTACTTGTGTTATGGTAACTCCTTTTGCTGCATAACACTCAGGGAACAGGAAGAGCACAGCAAGATCAAAGGTATACTACATGTCTCTTGATCCACTCACTGCTTACTAAATGAATTGAAGGATGAAAAAAATTAAAGTTTTGCCTGATTCAGCTTGTTGCTCTAATCATTTACAACACAAACTGGAAATGACTAGTTTTATTCCACAAAAATGGTTTCTTAGCAGTGCTACAGAGCCAGTGTAGGTTTATTTTTAATCAGGATGCATACATTTCTGAGCTACCAGTTGACCTGGATTTACACAGCTTTGAAGTTGTCACTGATCTCCTCTAGTCATCATTTTGCCAGGGCACATCATTTAGAAAACTCCCATTGCTTCATTACTTTGCATTGTAGCAATTTGATATTTCTAGAATAAGCAATTTTTATTCGCTTGTGCATCTCTGGTCTGTGGCTGTTGTGATATGCATCTTGATACATTGCCAACAATTTTGATTCATTAAAAATACATGAGCAGCAAAAACCGATGTGAAATAATTCACAATACAATTCAGCCTTATTTAGGATATGATATGATTCAATATGAGGTCGAATAAACATGTTGAGCTTTAGTGCAATATAGTGAAACAAAGGAATGATTTTATGTGAGTTAGTCAGACAAAAAAAAACTACTTATAAGAAAATGGTTACTCACAAATAGGTCTTGTTTTAAAAAATATATTTCATAAAACCTGAGTCACAATTAACAATCCACAAAAATGAGGCATTGTGCAAAATTTGTCATACTGTCAGCAGCAGATGTTTGTAACACTCTTTGAAACAGTGACCAGAAATTATATTTTATACCATAAATAATAAAACATGTCAACCTTTTGTTTCTGAAGCATAAGTTCATCTAAATTGCCAGAGAAGCACAATTTCAGTGTTTGTTGCTGTTCATACCAGCGACACACCACCTGAACAGTAAGCATAGCTAACAAGAAAACCCTAATGCTAAACACCAAGTAAAGGAACTAGAAGAAGAGTTGTCTACTAAAATAACATCGACATATATCACAACTAGACATGATTAGAAGCCAGAAGTATTTCTTTTAGCGGACGTGCAAATGAGCTGATGGTACGGATCATGCTTCCAGAACAGATCGTGCAGGGACATCCCTTCATGTCATGGAAAAGAACAGGACAATGCTAAAAAAAAAATAGACTTCCTATATGTTTTTAACTGCATCAGAACACAACTGTTCCACCAATGCAGTTGCACTATATATGTCTCCGAATCTGTATAAAATTGTATATATATACTGTATGCGTATGTGCATATATTCAACATTTTAATTAAGTGTAAAATGTATATTTTAGCTCGTTGAAGTTCAGATGTACAGGAGCTTCTGTTGAAAGAACTTCAGGTTCCTTCTTGGGGACAACTTTTGTTAGACAGTTAAATTGTTTCTGTCAGTCTCGGTGGGAAGTAAAGGCAGGAGACAAGGAATCACCACATCATTGCTAATGAAGGAGATTTTCTGACGTTACCAAAGCCGATTCAAGTTCCCCAGAAAATAGGCCATCGCCATACAGAGGTCTTCTTTGACTTTGCTAATGAACCAGCAACCTATTCAAGATGGGTCTGCTGCAAATGCCATGTTTTCTACCATCTAATGTCACATTTCCATGTTTAAACGTCAATGTTGGAACTCAGTTTTTTGCATGTGAAGACTAATTAAAGAGAGGCCAGATGTCACAATGCGTTGCTATGCAGCAACTGTTCTAACCCTCGAAATAAGAATTACTGAAGATGAAATCAGAATTTTAATTTGACATTAGCTGACCATACATGTTATTACTGAACATCATTTGGTATAATGTGGATCTTTCCCTGGAGCAGTGCACACAAAGATGTAACATTCTCTGTATGAGGGGGAAAAAAAATCGCTTAGCATTTGTAATATTCTGAAGCAGTTTTTAGTTAAAGGAAGTCATTATATGATTTATATCTCTGCATTATTAGCATAAACAAAAAAACTAAAACTTGGCGATATGAACAGTAACGTCTATGTGCACACACACAGGATTAAACACAATAGCTCAAACAACACATGATCCATGAGGTGAACCAGACCCAAAATTAAATATTTGTTGTGCAACATAAATCTCAAAGATGCATAAAATATGTGCTTATGGTACACTAATACATATCAAAATAACAGGTGAGTAGACAAGCTTTAAAATGGCTTTGATTGTTGTTTTGCACATAAAATCAACTGTAAGACATCAATTACGGGTTGAAAACTGAAGATAATCAGAGTGTACAAATATAGTTTTTACTTCATGCTTTTTTAAAAGAAAAAAAAACTGATGTAATTATTCCTATTCTGAATAATATGTGTTTTAACCTAATAATAACACTGATCCAATTAATAATTCAGGGTGGCAATGGATAAGTATTAAAGCACCTTTATTTATTGCAAATTGGCTGGCATTCTTCTGAGCTTGTCACGTTTCCATTTTCTACTCTTTCTGCCGCTTTGGAAAAACCTAAACAAAAAATAAATCAAAACATGCAGCTCCATTGGGAATTGTTAACTGTGACTTTGCGTAATTTTAACATTTCTACCTACACATCAAGATTTTGGTAATATGAGTGAAAAACCCCAAGCCCTCAGAGCTCCATAGCTCAGATATACTTCACAGCGGAAACATTTAAAGTTTAAGTGAGATGTGGGAACTTGACACTTTTTAATGATTACAAAAGTAAATCCCAAAATACCATTGAGTTTACCAAAATAATGTTGATGTATGTTGGAATTTGAGGCATTAGCTGCACTCAAACTCTTAAAAATATCTTCAAAAATGTTCTCGTTATTACATTGACTTGTATTTCTAACTTGATGTTTAAAGAATTTTTTTTTTTACATATGAAAACTGTGACTCTACATGTGAGTTAGATGGCGTCATAAAACAGGGATTGAAAGGACACAAATGCAAACCAAACAAATGGCAGATTCTTGGTTTCAAAATGTTATGATAATTAGACTGAGCAAACACAATCAGGTAGCAAGACAATGATGAGCAGAGGATCTGACAATCAACTGGAAAGGACAGAGGAATATAGGTGCAGGGATAGTGATTCCTGAACCCAGGACAGATTATCTATTGGTTAACAGAATCTTAAATTTTTCATATTCATCAAATTTACTGACTTTCAGACCTTGGCATTGAGACACTTGTGTTCTGTTTACATCAATCAGCTGATTCCCCACTTAAATTGGAGAATAATCTCCTCTAACATGGCTAGCTGCTTAATCATGCAGGTTGCAAAAGGTGTGCAGCCACAAGCTAACAGGAAAAGATGATAACAACCAAAATAACTTTAAAAACAAAGAAACTTAGAATACTACTCAACAGCAAACTCAAAATGCAAAATAAATCTCAAATACAAAACCCAAACATTATGACAAACACTAGTAAGCCACCACACATTTATGCAATCATAATCAACTAGCTACTTTGTTTAGCTTCAGATTCATGAGTCATATTAAATTACAAGAAAAACATGACTTAAAAAAGAATCAAACAAATCCAGCTCTCATATGGGATAGTGTATTCAGCTCTTCCTTATTTAGTTGTATTTTTATTCGACTGGTCAGATGTTGTAACAGTCATGTTTGCCTCTGGCTGAGACATTTGCTAGGTCTCAAATGATGCATTTTTTAGGAGCACAATGTAGGGGGACATCCAACACTAAATATTCCAAGGTTTGTATAGATCAAATCTGGCAACCAGAAGCTCCTGTCATGACCAATTAGAAATGCTCTGTGACTCAAAAACATGCCCACGGGCGTAAAACAGCTCTACCTGTGGCCACTGTCAGTCAACAGACCAAATAATCCTCCTAACCCAGTGTGGAAAAAACGGGCACTCGCAGCTTTGCAGAACAACAGCGGTCTTAAAGATGGATTTGATGAATATTTAACAACGCTTTCATTACAGGAGCATGTAATTACTGCCTTTCCAATACTGCTTGACTAAAACTCAACGAGTGGGAATAAAGTGGTGAGCGTAGATGGTTTGAATTTGTTCCCCCTCCCCAACAAAAACAAATTACTTTAATGGTTAAAAACTCATTTAAGTACTTTGATAAGTACATGATGCATGCCCTGATACTTTCTAATTCACTTCTGAGTTAACACAGAAGCTTTATTAAAAGGCCTGAAAGTTCAACCCATCAAAGTTAAAAAGCCTTTGGGAATCAACTTTCCACATTTAGTTTCTCCTTTAACTTTTAAAAAATTTAAATTATTTTCTGCATTGAAGAATAAAGCCTTTCATTTCTCGAAGAGAGTTGTGATGTGAGATCCACATCACAACTGCCTTTCATGCCGAAGTTTGAGCTAAAATCAACTTTTGCTGGGAAGGGCTGTACTGTAGCTGTTTTGGTCAAACCTGGTAAATTACATTTTGTAATTTTATACAATATTGTGAAAATGCGTGAGCTGTGTTAGCAATTAGAAGGATGATTCTCATCTACTACCACACCAACTTTAATTTAATACCTGTAAAATTGACTGAGTTAGAGCTATTTTTGTGTTGGCTGTGGTTGAATAGCTATGGTACCAATATTGAATTGACTTCAAATGTTAATGAGGTGTAGATGTACAACTTGTGATTACTTTCTGATAGTTTCATTAAAATCTGTTTGTTGGTCCATGATATATTTTGCTATTGCTACAGTCAAACTAATGATTCTGTCGTCTGAATGCTACCAGTATCATATTTTATTTTTCTGCACTGTCTTAAAGTGCAGAGGAGGTATTAAAGTTACCAAATGGCAAAGAGTCGCTCATGCACGACAAGTTGTTTTATTCAAATGCCTGCTGGAATAACATCTGTTTACATATATCCCAGAGGAGAACAACAGTGTGGTGATTGTTGGCTCTTAGGTAAGTTCAAAATGTTTTCCTTGTTTTGCTTGTTTGGCTACATGCAAAGCTTTAATGAGTCTTTATTACTTATTTGTGCTGTCTGATTGTGGATCATGAAACATTAACACAATTAAATGTGTTTAAAAAGTGAAGTTGTAACACATTCATCTGAAAGTGGGGGTTTATTTATTAAAGGAGAAGAAATAAATGGTCAGGTTTGGGCTTTCATTGTGGTGGAGCGATAAAAAAGCAGACCATATTTCACTGGTAAATTACAAGACTGTAATCAGGAACTGGTTTGCTTTTGGAATCTCATCTACGGTACTTTACACTCTCAGAAATGAATTTTGAAACGCAATTAGACAGTTAAACTTTTCCTTTTAGAAATTCTTCTCACTCAGATGCTGTTTATATTGCGTAGTATATTGTATTTTCATCATATTATTTTTAAGCTCATTTTTGCTAGGTGCCAGTCTAGGTTTTGTTTATTTTGCCCTCAACATGTCAGAGGTTTGATTTTATACCACAAATATATACAGTATGACACATCCCACAGTCAAAATAGACCACGCAGAACATCAGCTGGGATGTCCTGCAGAAAAACAAAGCAGCACCACAGAAGCAGCATGAAACAGAAAGTGTATTGTAAATTTCGTGTCAAGACACAGCAGGTGCTGGATAAGCTGTAGTATTAAAGTGACGAGCACAGGGTTTTGTTTAGTGAGAGAAAAACTATTCTTAGAATAGTTTGTTTTATTGGCCAGAACGGCATCACACAATTCTCTGCTACATAAAAAAGGAAAACATTAAGGGGATAGTTCAGATCTTTTGGGATAGTTCAGATCTTTTTATGTGTCTTGTGGAAAGGTTATGAACAATTATGATTTTCCCTGATGTAGATAGCTCTTTGGAAGACCTCAGTTTAGAAAATTGGACTTTAATTCTGACCAGATTGATAAGATAACAGCCAACCAAAGTATATTGCTGTCTTGTAAACTTCTAGTCTTAAAAATTTGACATTGGTTCATGCGAACACTGTCTAGAAACCTCTGCATTGCTGTCAAGTTTACATTAGCTGTTTGGTCCAGCAGAAATGTATTTATTGCCCCCAGGCTGCACCGAAAGCTGCTGCTATTTGCACATGCAAATGACTGTATAAATCTATGTAAATTTGAAATACTTTAATATTCTTGTGATATGTAGTTTGCAATTTTGTAATGCAATTATCAGATTGAGACTCAGTATCGGACGATCCTTATTACTTTTCTTATTACTATCCTTATTACTACAATTGCTACTTGTGACAAAAACTCTTGATCAGAATATCCCTCATGTAAAGGGTAATAAAATACAATTAGCATAAACTGCTATGAAATCTTTCAAATTAGAGTTGCTTAAAATGACAGAAATCTTCCTTGAAAATAGCCTTGCTCAATGTGTTCAATAGTTTATCAGTCTGGTCAAAATTCAACACTATTTCTCCAAACTGAGGTTGTTTAAACAGGTAAGAATTTAATTGATTGTAACCTTTTCACATAACCCTACTTAAAAAGATCTGAAATTGCTTCATAAGGTGTAATAATTATAATACAAAATGTGACCGCTGTGCTTATAATGCATTTCTTTCCATACCTCTAGCACAGCCATTCAGTTCTAGTGGATGATTAATTAGCAGCAGAGAAAGAAAATGCTCTGGTCTAATGAGTAGGGTGATGTTGACAAGGACCAGATTGTGATAGTTGAATAAGTGGGTCTCCAAAACATGAGGTCTTATAAGGTGTTCCAAGAATGTGGTGAAGCACATAGTGTATTTAACAGCAGAAAACCAAAGAGAAAGAGCAGGCAAAACTGTAAATGGGCGCCCAAGACTCAACAATGTGTATGAAAGGTGAAGGCTGATCTGATCCGACAGAAGAGCTGCTGCAGCACAAACTGCCAAAACCTTGAATGCTGTTCGTGGCAGAAAGGTGTCAGAAGACACAGCGCTCATGTTGCTCCCTGTCCATTTCTGACAGCACATTTTAAACAAGAGTGTCTGTGTTGTGATTTCCCTGCAAGACAAACTGATCCATCATTAATAAAACTATTTTGGGTAATACTGTGAAAGTTGTTAATGTTAACATGCTAAAATAAATGAAATTGTTTGCTTATATGTATTTGTTGGGAGTGTATTTTAGTTTTATTTCCTTGGTTATTGGTGTATAATGTTATTACCAATTTTTAGCCCAACTAATCTGGTGCCTTATTTCTGCATTTGGCATTTCTATTAGGCTTTTTACTATGAAGTGAATGGACTCCTGAAAATCAAACCTGTCAGACGCCTGCCATCGATTCTAAAAGGGAAGCCTGCAGTATGCCTCCAGGATAAATATTTAATTATAAGACATAGATTTATTTATTTAAATGGCTCATATTCAATTCCCCTGTGTTTCCTAATGGTTTTGAGTTTCTTGAAATGCACACAATATTTCTTGTAAAAGGTCTGTTAGGGCTCACTTTAGGAAACAGAGAAGGATTACAAAAAGGATAACATTTTTTTTTATTGAAAAAAGAAATCAGCTTAATGAGTTTGTAAAGACGTTTGTCAACAAAATTTGACTTGAGGCAGTCATGCATTATGTTTTGAACTGTGTAGAATAGCAGAACTTCATTCACCAGTTCAAGTGTTTAATCAAGCCTTCATTACTACTTTGCACGTTTCTTTCCTGCGGCAAAGAAATTAAACACAATTACACACACCCACAACAGGCTCTAGTCTTACATTGTAGTAGCCGCTGACATTAAATCACCTTACTAAATTACTTCAGCCTGCATGCTTTTCCTGTATCCGTTATTATGCAGCATAATAGAACGACATCTTGAGCAAAAATCGAGAGCTGCCCTCGCTCTTACAAGGTTAATCGGATAATTCGAAGCAATGCTGTTGCAAAGCCACCTTTTTCTAGATGGCAGTTCAGCTGAGGCAGCAGTGGATGTACCGTGTACGAAGGCACACACGTGTCTTTGATGGCACTTGCTGAGTACACAACACAAGTTTGGCTAGACCCTTATCAGAGTCTGGTAGTCTAATTACACCTTGGGCAGTGGGAATCCATTGATTTGATGATAAATGTTAGCACACCTGTGTACTGAATCCATTATGATCTTTATCTTAATGGCTCTGGGAAAATGCTTCATTAAGGTTCATTACAATAATGTGATTCGTTGAGCATTAATTGGTTTACCATTGTGTGTGTTGTGAATCTACTTGTAGGAGACAAAAATAGAAACATACACACGAGTAGGAAAGGGTTAAATAACAACACAAAATGCTTCATTTTGATAAATATTAAAGAAAAAAATACTTAAAAAACAGTGAACCAAATGGGTTGGTGAGCAAGGACAACGCATACATTTTAAGCAAAACTTTGATAAATTATTCCCTAACTAATAAAGTTTATTTTCTTTATTACAATCACCCTAACATTCTGGCAGCTAAAACTTGGCTTGCATAAACTGACCCAGATATGCCAGGTAAAACCTATGTATCATTACTGCTGACACCATCTGAAGGGAATGGTCTGACTGTAATGAGCTGTGAAATTACATTAAGAACAGAAGCCATGGCTCCAGTTTGCCCAGTTCTTCCAGGACACGCAGGATGAGGGCAACTCCTCCAAGTTAAATTCCAATGAGTGAATAGGAGTCATACAGTGCAGGAGACTTTAAGAGATTTGAACACTAAAAGCGACATAATCATGACGGCTGGAGTGGTGAATATTATGGAGCCGAGTTATTTCAGGAGTGGGCGCACTGGGAGAGGGGTAATGGCAAGGAATGATTGACACATTGCGGGTGCACTCTGCCTCCTTCAGAAAGACAGATTTTTTTGGTCGATGAAAAATTGGCTTGGATTTACATCACCTTCATTATTTCACCTAGCGAGGAGAAGTTAGAAGCAGTATAACAAGTTTGTAACTGCAGCAGCACAATTTCTGTCAGCAGAGGGGATGCAGTGAACATAAAGATGCCATAAAGCCTCTTCAGAAATGACTGTCTGCTGAATGGAGGGAACCTCCTCAGACCTGGATGATAGGGTGCATGCTAGTTGCTCCTGTGTAACAAGTATCTTGTGCAACAGTCAACATGAAAAATTACAGATCAGAAAAAACAGCGCAGCATACAGCTCCCTTTTCTGAAACAATAAATGGACTAAAGCCACATTAAAAGCTAATTGTATAATACGCAATATCTTGATGGTTTGGAGTTTGCCTAGTGGGTTATTCCCTCTGTTGTTAAGTGTAAGGGTAGGGTAGGCAAAAGGGTCAGAAGGTGAACAGAAAATCGTCATCAGCCATCCATTTCAGTTCTTGTCATTCCTTTTATTTGTTCTTCAGACAGACCTTCCTCCCCAGCTTCCAAAACATACTGTTTTTATAGCTAATTGGCAACACACCTGTGCGTGAGTGGACTAAGCCACAATGAAACAGATCAGGCAACAAACATCTAAACAGAAAACAAGAATAAAGTTATTAATCTAATTTACAAACTCCTCAACATAATAAAATGGTCTGCAAAATAAACTATATAATACAAGATAATCCAGAAAATTACTTTAAAGAAAAACAAAGCATTACTCAAAAGAAAACCCTCTAATTGGTAGAACCCAGCCAGGTAATCAATGACATCATCCAGCCATTAAAGCAGGAAATACTGGGCCGGCCCCTCCCATACTCCTGCCCTGCTGCAGATCTACAAAGACAAACAATGGTGAGTAAAATGGAAAACAAAAACCATAAATATACTTTGAAACAAATTTAACCAATAACCAATGGTAAAGTAAGTGACGCCTAAATAAGAATAAGGGACAAGTGATAAACACAAAATGAACCACTTTGTCACATTAAGCAACAACAAAAAACAGCCAGGATGTTAAAAGGAAAACCTGACTACTGAAAAGTGAAGTCTTGGTTGTGTTATCAATATCAAACTTCTCTTTTAATATGTGAGGTTTCATGTTATCAGTTGTAAAACCATACATTTTTGAGGATGTTTTAGAAATAATTCTGAACCTTCAGGTTTTTAAACCCTAACCCTTAATCGGGCAGAAGTCACATGTCAGTGGAGCAAGAATAAGCTATTTGATAGCTCTGTTGTTAGCCAAGAATCAAGGGTCATAGCTCATAGAACAGTATCAAGTATAGACATTTTTTGTTCATCAAGATACCTTGTTAATCTGTATCATGATACTTTTTCATAGTCTCTGGGTCTAATTTCGCACAGTGCTGAGTTTATCAAAGTCAAGAAGACTTGGTTAATGTTTAAAGGGGAAAGATAGTGTGGTACTGTTGGTAGCCAGTTATTCCTCAGCTCAAGCTGTGAGCATGCTATCTAAACCACTGTTTCAAACCCCTGATTGGAAAGCAAAAACCCAGGTAGACAGCAGGGCCTCAGGGGCCAGTTTGTGGGCTGTAGCTTTCTGCAGATCAACCGAAACATCAATAACTCCATAGCTGACAATGTTAAGATAACAAGCAGGTGTAAGGACTGAACATGAGGATGCTTCAAATGTTCTGAAAGTGGACTGATGACAAATATGGTCTTTATTTTAAATTCACTGATATGAGCTGAAATTAAACAGAATGACAACATGGGTGTGGCAGTAACAAGTTTATTAATCATTAGTAGTTGTAAGACCTGTATTTAGTCTAACACAGAGCTAAATACAGTATACTGAGCCACATAATTTTATCCTTGAAATGCACACTCATGCCAGCAAACATCTACTGTACATGACCAATGACCCATTATCCTTTGGACTGTGGAATGAAATTTGTTCAAACCACCCAAAATTCAGGACACACACGTAAAGTCAACAGAGAAAGACCCCAGCTGATGTTCAAACAAGAATTCTTTCTGTGAGTCAAGTGTGCTAAGCAATATTTTAAAATCTGTAAATGTTTTTATCCCATCCTACATTTGCATGCTTTCTACTTTTCTTTTAGCCTAAGGCAGAATCAGTAATTTGTCAAAATCAATGTGCGTAACGTGAGTTAAAAGTATCTGTGTGGGGTTCCATTGTTATCTATATTTGTATGACCTGATTGCTTTATTACTGACAAAGTGTCATTGTCCTTCTTGCAGATATTCTATAGGTAGCAACTAAATAAATTACCAACTGTTGCTTTTATCAGACAAACAAAATTTGACTTCTGGTATCAAATAAAATAATTGGAGAAGAAAAGAGACAAATTTGTAACTACACAAATATAAGATGTCAGTGTCAGTTTTTACAGCTTTACCCTTCAATGAGTACCTATACAGACAGAAATGAGTTTAGGATTATACTAAAAACATTGATTTTATTTATTCATAATTGTGCAGTGAATCAGTAAATTTATAGAAAAGAGCCATTAAAGACTAAGGAAGCCTAACAATGTTGCTATCCTTTGGGTTTAATTTAGTCTGTTTTTATGCCACTACGAAAATGAAAATAAAGCATTCAAACAGAACACACACACACAAGTTTTTTTCTGTATTTCTTTCCTTATTATGACACTGTATTAACTTGTATTCATTTCTTCAGCCCAACCCTGACGCTTATCCTAAACCTAACCATTACCAGTACGGTCTTGACCTAAACTCAGTTTACACCCTAGCTCTAAACTTAATCCTTAACCCAAAACTGACATTCTACCATATTAGGATCAGACTTTGGACCTCATAAGGACTACCAGTCCTGACAAGGTAGATGTTTAAATCAGAATAAATCATAAAAAGGTAATAAAATAATAAGTGCATAGATACCCCCCCAACACCCCCACCACACAAACACACACACACACACACACACATAAACTGTGTATGTAACAACTGTTGGCACCTAAGCCTAAACTAAGATGAAGCTCATTGTCATTCAGCACTTCCCAGCTTTGCAACTCAATACCTCTTGCTTGTTTCGCTCCTTTTTTCTTCCCCTCTAATGGACTGTCAGAATTCTGGCAGGACAACAATATTAATACATGAAAAAGACATGGGATGTCAAGGAATAAATAGCAAAAACTGTTTTGCTCTCACAATAAAAGAAGAGAAAAAAACATAGACAGGAATCCATTTTGTACTCGTGTGAGCCCCCTCCTTCGTTCTAAAGTTAAAACACTGTGATGATGATGTTTTGTGCTGCTGGTCTCAACAATCGCCCCCATTCATTAAGCTGTCAAACTAAAATGGCTCAGCCAGGCTCCCTCTAAAACTTCTAAGCCAGGCTCTCCCTCTCTCAGGTGGAGAGCAGTGAGGCAGAACACATCTCCCCTGATTCAGGTCATTCCTCGGTTACTATGCAGTGAATTTATTTATTTATTCACTCCCTCCTTCACAGTCGCACTCGACCCTCCTTTTGACAAATGTAGCACCCCCCCACCCCCTCCCTCTTGGCCATCNGACGGACCGGTCCGCGGACTGATCGTGGACGAGGCGTTCTGCGCACGGTCCAAATGAAAGCGTGCTGTTCGGGTTCAACTCCCCTCCACCCCCCACCTCCTTCTTTGCCCTAGGCCCGTGGGTGGTTCAGATAATTTGCTTAATTTGTTGCCATTCACTCTCAGGACATGGATCAAAGAACTGTTAAATTGCACTGACGTGGCAGCATCACAGGGTGACTGAGAGTGGAGGGGGAGATGGAGATACAGAAAGAGAGAGAGGTAAGCCCTCCAGCTAGAGAAGAAGCCTTCCAACATCCTCTCTGCTGCTATGTGTGTGTTAGTGCATGGATGTGTGTGTGTGGAGATGAGGATGGAGACACCTACTCTCCCACCAGCAGGCCAAGTCTTGTTGCTGTGTGTGTGCTACTGATAATGGCTGCAGCCAATTGAGATAACATGTCAATAGAAAATTCAAGCACTGCTACAGTTTGCTGTTTATTGGTGAAAATAGGGAGTTATTATGATTATTATTATTTTACAAGGAAGGCTGAATTGAAATAAAGAGGTTAGCCAAGAATGATGTAAACTTTTTGGATCTGACACTCATTCCCTGATCTTCTCACGGTCTGAACCACCGAATCAAGACAACTGTGATTTCTGCACTCAAACTACTTATCAGCACTTCCCTCCTCGTCCTTTTTTTCCCCCTGTCCTATTCTTGCTAATTCTAATTAATAAGCTGCATGAAACGTCAACTTACCACAGAGTGTGATCATGAAAAAGACCATTAGAATGATGCAATTAGCCAGAGGACTCCGATGAGAGATACATGCAATCAAAGTGTGAAAAGAAGCACAGAGGCAATGTGGCAGTGGGCTGGGGGGATGAAAAAAAGGCAGATGCTGCAAAAAAAGGATCTTCAAAGAGAGGGATGGGGTTTAAAACCCAGGAGAGGAAGCTGCGGGAGCTCTTGTCTTCTAAGGCATAAATGTGACAGAGCTCCTCCTGGACTCGTGAAGACATTGAGGATTAAGTGCATTTGGGAATATTCTTGCTTTCTTCATTCCTCTCTTTTTCTTTAATCTCCTCTTTACTTTTTGTCTTAAAACGCGAGGAAAAAGGAGAATTCTACCAACAACTTTTGTTTGAGTGCAAAATTGAAACCACAGTACAATTTGTTGACCAGGGGAGGAATGGTGCACATAAACCACAGTTTAGTTCAATTTTGAAGGTCAATTTTTGGTAGGGGTTTGCTAAGATGGGAAAAATAAGCAAACACCAAATGCTGTTTTTCTTCCCTCACTTGTTTTAAACAGAAAGCATTCTTCCCTGAAGGAAAGAGAAAACAAAATATAAAGCAAAACAAACAAACAAAAAACAACAACAACAAAAAACAACATCTTTGTTCATGGTTAAGCTTTAAGGTAGCAGGACTTGTATGGCATGGTAGGATTTCTCAATTAATAATCTCACAATAAAACAAAAAGAAGTCATTTTGTACAGTTTTATTCATCAGTTCTGAAATGTAAACAGCTAGTTATAGGCCATATAACAAATAAAACATTTTTATATATCACAAAACTGAAGGGTATCGCTTTTGTTTAGAAAAAGAAATGCACAAAAATAAGTGTTTGTTTCAGTGTAATTGTGCTAATAATAGTCAATGCACAACTGAATAACATCTACCAGTGTGATAATACAAAAAAAGTAATAAATACTTGGTGTGCAGGCAATTTATGACCCTTTTGGTTTCCTGTATTTCCACTTCTCGCTCTCCGATGTTGCTGTTTGTAATTATCAAGAACACAAAACATTTACACAAGCAGGCAGGTCTTCAAGCTCCTGTGTTTCATCTAAAGCAGACATTCATGATTTGCTTTGGTGTAGAGTGCTTTAGAGAAAATCTACTCTTTTTCTGTAATGTCAGTTGGCAAAAAAGTTAAAAAATAAATAAATAAATAAATAAAACGTGCATCCTCCTTTAGTTTAAAAAGGCAATCATCTATCTCTAAATTATTTTTCATCTCTCATCTGTACCCTGAAAATTTGTTATAATAATATACTGTTACACCCCTAAGGTGTATTGTACACCCCTACTTTACATGTTTAGAGCTGTTTAAGTAGAGTCTAATATCTAATTATAGAAAAATTCCTAGTCTAATAGTTCATAAGGTTGTCTAGTTGCAAAATAACTTTAAGTTAAATCTGGATTAAATGCAAAGAGTTAATTATGGGACTCCCAATATTAAACAAAAAAAAGGGGTTTTAGTTATCAGGTCATGTTTGAGCTGCTTGTGTGATAAAAGGTTTTATCTGTTTGGAGCTTGGTTTTCTTTCCTTGAGGATAAATAAGATTTGTTTAGTGACTTCATGAACTTCATTTATGAAGACTGAGAACTACATTTGAATACATGTAACTAAAAACAACCTTGAACTTTAAGGTAGATCTTCCACTTGTAAGTTTTAATAATGTCACGCATATGCAGTTTATAGTTATGTGTGTCCGAAGTAAAAACTCTCTCTCTCTCTCTCTCTCTCTCTCTCTCTCTCTCTCTCTCTCTCACACACACACACACACAATTTCTCTCTGTGGATTTCAGCACCATGGAGAGAGTCATTTTCTTCAAGGAGAACATTCACTCAATTAAGTTTTTATTTTTTCAAAATTGCTTTATTTTGTTCAGAGATACAGGGGTTTTTGTTAGCTGTAATCACATGAGAAGTGGGGTGCATCATGGAGAAGACAAAGTCCATCAAATGACCAAGACAGAGACATCAACCATACATCCACACACTTAGTCCACTTCTAGAGACAATTTAGAACCACAAATTCACCCAACAAGTATGTTTAGGTCTGTTAAAAAACTACACTCTGAGAAAACCCATGCATGTACAGGGAAAACGTACAAACTCCATACAAAACCTGCCTGCTGAAATTTGAAACAGAGACTTTTGTGCTGCCCTCAAGTAGGAAAATATAGTTGTGTACTTAGAACCAAAAAAAAGACTACAAGTTTCAAATTATACTTTTTAAATAATAGTCATCATGTTAACTCAGAATTGTTTGAGCATTTATAAAAAAATGTATATGATCACATGCAAAATAGGTTGTATTAAACATGCTAACCTTGGCTACTGCTTCAGACTAACCAAACATTAAATTAGCTTTATTTAAAAGGTGCATTGCATGAAATCATTTAATAACATCATACTGTGCTTAGATTTACTCTGTGAGGAAAACGCGGCTAAGATAGGATAATTGTCTTCATACGGATTTACACAGGCTGGTGAAAAAGCAGCCTGGAAAGTCGCAGTGACTCACACAATGTACAGTAAGTATATTTAATACGTATTGTAGATTTGGCAAACAGGTTACAGCAGTTCTTAAAATTTTCATCCCTGATTTGGAAGAAGAAAATATTTTCATCCATCTTCAGCCTTCTTTTTTCTTTTCGTCAACATTTACATCTACCTTTTTGTCTGCATTTACACAACGGCGCAAGTCGTAAATAAAGAGAAGAGTTGGATTCGTCCATCTTTATTAATGCTGAATTGCCATAAAAACATGATCTGTGTAACACAAAAACAAGTCTGAGTTATCTATCTCTAGCAGCCAACAGACGAGAGGTGGGGGACATCCTGGACAGGTTGCCAGTCTAACTTAGAACTATAAGGAGAGTCACAAACCCATTTTTGCACACACTTACACCTATTGAAATTTTAGAGCCAACAAATAACCTAACATGTGTGTTTCAATCTGTGGGAGGAAACCAGAGTACCTGTGGAAAAATCCCATGCATGCACAGGGAGAACTTGCAAACTCCACACAGAAAGACTGCAACTGAGTTATAAACCTGCAACCTTCTTGCTGTGAGGAAACAGCTCTAACCACTACTTCTGCTTGCAATATTTTTAGAACTGAAAACTGAAATAAAATAAAAATAGGAGTGATCAACAGAAAATACAGATTTGCTGTTTGTAAACATGGCATGTAGTATATTTATGACATGACGAAGGGTTGTTGTGTGTTCATTATGCAAGATACCCAGTTTTCATGTCAAAATACTCATAGCTGTAACAGTAATATTTGTATAACTAATCACATCAACAAGTAAACATGGTCTTAACCATCTGCATTTTACTTATTTTAAAATACTGAAATGATAAGTCATTTACAAGTTTAGTAATAAGCCATGATTCTATTTCCCATGAAATAAGTTCTTATTGAAACAAACATCATGGTAAAATATTGATAAGCGGAGCTTCATAACATTTCAGCTTTGTACAGCAAAACCCCAGAGATGTGCTTCTTTGATAGACCCTAAGACATTTATTCCCTTTAATTTGTTTCCTTCTGCTGCCAATAAACTGGATGCTGCATAGGCTTTTTTTTCAACCATAAAGGTGATTAAAACAACAGTGGAAAAACAAGAAAACATCTAATCACCAGTGAATCACTTCAGTTCACCAAAATGCCAGGTAACATCTATGATTTATTCAATCAGAATAAATTTCCTCTATAATATGCATTTTCAGAACAGTAGTTGGCACTGGTGCCGTCTTCCTCGTCTTGATTTGCTCAACATATTTATTTTTTCATGTCCAACAGCGAAAAATAAGTTTAGACCAGCAAATATTGAAGTACTGTTGCAAAAACCACACTGTATATAATGATTCAAGGGCAGTGAAGGAGGGCTGGCAGATGGTGGAGAAAATGTTTAATATTCCCAGCTCTCATTATTGATTAATTCCCTTGCCCACATATGAACCTGACAGGAGCCATGTTTATCTGCATGCTACTGTTCCCTTCATGTTTTAGTCTGAAGTATAGGAGTTTGCTGCTGAGTGTAAACACCATGTCCCATTTTCAGTGGGGCTGCTCAGCTATAAATACCTCAAATAATGAGAGGCATCGTACAGGTTTCTCAAACAGTGTAAGACTCTGACTAATATGGCTGAAAGTGAACTTCTATATGTTCCGACGATAGCTATAAATATCCAAGTGGTGGTGCAGCTTTCACACTTATCTCTAAGTGTAACAGTCATCTTCATTAGTTTGTATTCGCATAACTACACTCCACTTGGGGAATATGTAACTGTAAACCTCTGTAATTATCTCCTGCAACAAAAAGCAAAGGCGGGTGACAATGTTTCTGCCTGTGTGTTTATGTTTGTGTGTGATTTGTTACCAAAAGACTTCATGAACTGCCAGATGAATTTTAATGAAAATCTAAAAGTTAAGTAGAATATATGTTTCCAACTGTTTAACATTTGGAGATAGCCCCATCCAAGACACCCACAACAGCTAACTGAACTTAAAAATCCTTACAGTCAATTTTACAGTTACTGACCTAAAATTTGGTGTGATAAGACTAATCCCCAACACTTTGGGTTCAGCTCTGTCTGTTAACAAAAGATCTTGTGAACCTCTGGACAAATTTTAATGAAACTTTTAGGAAACTGATTGCCTCTTGGAGCCAACCCAATGTAAGGTGGCTGCCACAACCAGCTGACCTTAAAAACACAAAAAATGGCTATAAATCAGTCAGTTTTACAGATATTGTGCTAGAATTTAGTGTGGTAGTAACTGAAATTCATTCCCAATACATATCCCAAGTTCTACTTATCGCATAAGATCTTTTAAAAAAAATCTTCAGTTTTAGTTGTTAACTGATTACATAAATCTCTGAACGGATTTTAATGAAACTTGCAGGAAGTTATCGCTGAATGTACAACTGAATAACTTAACATAGAGTTAACACAGATCAGCTTTGCCTTTAGCCATCACAAAAATTGCTACAACTCAGAATTTAGATTCTCAGCTAAAATCTGAATTGGTAGTAGCTGAGAGTCCTTAACATGACAACCCATGATATCCCACGAGCCTGTGCATAATGTTTCGGTCAAGTTTTGACCAAATGTCTCTGACGCTGTCATTTTTCATCACAATACGTTCTTAGTCTAAAACACATGAAAGGCAGCAGGCAACAAGCATTCTTTAAAGGAATGCTAGGCCTTTTATTTTGAAAGATGATTTATCTGAATTGTCAGTGTGGCCCATTGTGTGTGCATGCAACTTTAATTTACAATTAAACCATGAAGAATCTGGTTGAAACTGAAAGCATTCGCTGACTGATATGCTTTCTTTGAATTTTATTGTCTTTGTTCTTTTCTGTTCTTGCACATTTTTGTTGTGCTTTCAACTTCCCTCTATTTAGGGTTCCATTTTTAGCAAACCTTGATTTCTTGTGAGTAGATAGTGTCTAGTTTTTGTCATTCTTCCAGTGATTTATTGTTTTGTTGAATACCCTTTTAGATTTTGCCCATTGTATGCCAAATCTCTGCCTTTCATAATTTCAGTCATATGCATGGTACAGTTCCAGTTTCACACCTATTGTATCCTGAACATTTGATTGTGTTTTGTAGAATTATTTTCAACATTTCCAATGTTTTATCTCCTTTTTTAGAGACAGATTTGCAGTGATGAAAAAGCTGAAAACTGGAGCGGGTTTTGTTTTCCTTCTTTTTTTTTATTAACCCTTACAAAACTTTATTATCTTATTTATTTTCTGGTTGCGGACACATTTTTACTTTACTACATCCACCCTGGAGCTAAATAGAAAAACTCAAACAAACATTTCTCATTGCATAAGTGAAAAAATTTACAGTTAATTGTGAAAAATTGTACGTTAACTTACCTGCTGATTTGTGTGTTTCACCAGATCCTGGCATCTTTATAAAGTTCATTATAAACAAACTAAGTAAAAGTGGGAAAAAAAGACCTGTTTCAATCAAACCTTGTATGCATTTTCTGTGGATAAAAAGAAAGCATTTCTCTATGAATCAAATGTGCTTGGAAACACTGTGAGAAACTCAGAGGTGAATATTGATTTTAATTCATTTCCCCCTTTTTTTCTGCTGCCAATTATAGAGCATCAAATAATTGCCTCTAGGTTGAAAGGCTGAGTGCATCCTCTGTTGATGGGAGCTACTCAGAAATTATCTGAGAAAACAGAGAGACCCTCATAAAAAGTCTCACACAGTACCTACCACGCTCCGATATTTCCTCTTAAAGGCATTACTGTAAAGACACAAAGGGCTCAATGCCATTTTGAAGGGTGCAATAAACAAACTGGCAGCATCACTGAGGGTATGATTCATGATTTATGTGCACAGTGTTTGTGTTGTTTAGTGTGTAATGAAGATGAAAAAGAGAAATAGAGGGGGGAAATGCCAGTGTGCTGCAGCACATTCAACTTCTGTTTTAGATTACTTTGTTTTGGTCGGTTGCTCTTCACTGCCAGGCAGATCTCTCCATCTGTGGGTGCCTCTCAATCCTGAGGAGACCAGACACTCTCTGCACTTCAGTGTCTGGGTGTGCTGGGAAAGAAAAGTAGCATCTTAGCACTGCAGATTCCTTATGGAAAAAGACAAAATCAGCTGTAAAACCGCCGAAATCAATTGCAGAGCTCACAGAAACTATTAGGGCAGTCATGTTGTTCTTTGTTCAGATGCTGTTTTCCAGAACAACAGTTCTTTTTCAATCAAGAATGGGTGATTACTGATTCGGTATGTGTGGGACTTATTTCAGGACAGCCCATTTCCACTTTAATAACAAGAAGAACAAAAAAAAGAAAAGAAAAGCTGACAAGAAAGAAATTATCCTTGCTGAACGTATTTGCTTCATTTTTTTTTTTAAATAAAATAGCGCATGACGGACATGCATGCTCAAATCAACGTGTTTCAATCAGAAGATGATGCAGAACACAGGAAAAGTTTTCATGTTTCAGAATTTCCACATTTTGGTATGTTTGAATCTTAGTTTAAAATAGATTATTTTCAGGTTTGATTTACTCTGCAGACAATGGTTTTCAAAAAAATGATTCAGACGCAAGATAGATTTTTTAATTTAAATTAACACTTTGAAATATCGCTGCTGGCTGTTTTGTTTTGAGTATTTCAGCTCTCGGTCATTTTTTTTACTGTCATCCACACTATCAAAAAAATAAATAAATGAAATTTGAGTGAATATGTAAATGTGTACAGCATTTTGGTCACACTTTAACTGCAGCCTCTTCTTTCTCACACACAGTAAAGTGTTGGGATTTTTTTTTCTTTAATCAATTCCAATAACACTAATCATTGTGCAGAAAACTAACAATAAAGGAAATTTAAAAAAATGACTTTTTCATCAACTACTGATGAAGTGTGGAAAAGGGATATTTTCTTTTGATTCCGTCATCATTTTTTTTAGAATCCCTTCACACTGGATGACAACCCCTCTTCACTCTGCACAACAGAACTGTACTGCAGCAAATTTGCTTCAGTGTGAAGACAATCATGGGGTTGGCATGTCTCTTTTGGAATGCTTCAGGATACAGCTATGCTCTACAAGAGCATAGCATGGTTCTACTGCCACGAGTGTGACCTCTTCACTGGGTTGTTTCCATGATCTTGTTACGATCATGATTGTAGCCTCAGCATGAGGCCATCGTGGTCAGTCTTGCTTTAAATTCTTCATGACCAAGCTAGGCTGGAGAGCACGGGCCCCGAGTCATGAATATGTTGCTACTGCTGCAACCACACTCCACCCAAGAACCCAAAACACTGCCACTACAATGACAAACCACCACAACTGCACTGAATAAGTTTTGTGCATGCTTAAAACCTTTTATTTTTATTCTATTTCTAATGTATTGCTTTACCAGCTGTTGTTTAAATATACTATAAGTGAGGACTTTGATATTGCACTTCTCTTGTCCAGTTTTATGAAAATGGCATATGTGGTGCAGACTGTGACTCATTCTAAGGCTCCCACAATTACATCTCAAAGAAGCCTTATAGAAAATTAAAGTCAATGTGACCCTGGGCTGAATAAGAAATTAATAAAAACTACAGCATTTAATATTGCAAAGATGTACATTATGTCTGAAAAGAGCTTACATCGTTGTAATCAAAATGTCACATTCATTTAATTTTGTGAAAAAAACAAAATGGTCAGAAACCTTAAAAAGATAGCTGAGTCTAGAAATGTCCTCTTCATTTAAGCAAAGTATTTAAAATTTATATTCAAAAATTTTGTCATCAGCATTTTTTCCTGAATGTTTTTTTTTTTCTGGGTGGATGGTAATTCTTAGCTATTGTGTAGTCAAGTGATTATTAATAGCTTCTGATTTTTTAGACTATAAGGCATCACATATGGGAGTATATACTTATGTAATGTGAGGAAGAATAATTGTTTTCCTGCAGCTGTCACACTGCATTGTACAATACAATAAACATGCAATATAAACACTGCAAAACAAAGAACTTAAAAATATGGAAATAAAACTAAGATAAGTGCAGAGTAAGCCACAGTAACAAGGGAAAGTTACAATATTAGTTACTGTATTTTTTCTTTGTTTCTTCAGCCACTGGTTATTATTGACTTGAAAACTAATGCTTTCTTCTTTAATGAAGTAAAGGAAGAATGACCATATTTGTTGCAGACGTCCTGCTCCTTTGTCATCATGTTTGATTTTAGGGTGGATGATCATAAACTTACCATCTCAGAAACGTTCCCTCCAGTAGCATTAAAGACGATGGATGGTGGAAGGAACTCCAAAGCATTTCCGAATGAGATTATTACACTGGTAGATAACATCTTCCCAGAAATGGATGAAAATTGGTGAGCCATTTCTCACCAAACCGCCACGATTTTCATGGAGATCCATGAGGAGAGTCAGCGGGAATGTCAGCAGGCTCTGGGAGGTGGACAGCCCAAAGATGTGAATGTGAGTACTCACACCATTTTTTTAGAAATTGCAGCACACATGATTGCATTCTCACCATGTTTGTATTCCCCATCCACTGTTGAATGCTGGGTTATAATGTTTCCAGCCACATCTTCTGACTTTGGCCAGATGGATCCAATCTAATGATCAAACTCAAACGTAAACTCATTATGTCTGTATTATTCTCATCAATCTAAACAAAACAGAAACTACATAAAACTGCTGAATTCTACAGGAGGTTACATGCAGAAACACAGAGAAAGGGATTGTGTCTTGCCCATAAATACTGGTTAAACACCACAGCTCATTCGCTTTTCTGCTGTTCTTTTAAAATGGATCTGTGACATAGCTCCTTGGTCGTCTGAGGTCCCTTTTTTGTCCTAGCCCTTTATCACAGGTAACATACTTGAATTTATTTGCAAAAATGCCACTGTCCTTGTGGATATTTTACTTCACAATAAAAAAAGACTCAAATATTGGCAGCTGGGAGATTTACTGTGTGCTTTCTCTAAATGTAGCGCCAAAGATACCTATATTTCTTAGTTATCTCTAAGGTAGTCATAAGACATAACTTCACACTCTCAGAGAGACACTGTCTTTACACATGAGCATGTGTGAAGACCTTGTTATAAATAGCCTTGTTATAAATTCTGTTTCTAAACAAAGTTTCTCTGGGACAGCAAGGCAATAATTAATCAAAACAATGTTATTCGAAATAAATCACACTTTAGTATCATTTACATTTTTCCTGGCCCCTAAAACTTCAAAATCCGCAGTCTAAATTTCCAAACCTTCATGGCTGATCTTGTGTTCTTACTGATATAGTCTGTTTTTCACCACAAAGCTACACTCAATTTCTCCTCTTTTTTTTAAAATTCAAATTATTTTAATACTGATGTCATTTAAATGAAGCAGTGAAATTGGGGCTGGGTTTGACATATAGTACGCAAACTAGCTGGCAGTGCTTCAAGATAAACTTTGGATGAAAAAATAGCCTGTTGAAGAGCGACTGAGAATAAGGCCTAATAAGCCAGACTTATGTGCATCTGAAGAGGGGTGCCCCAGGTTGAGTCCATTGGTAGGGTATTAGAGGATAATGAGTTTAAATAATTGCTTACTTGTTTCTATAGCAAAACATCTTTAGATGATTGTGCTGTAACTACACTGGTCATTGTAAAGCCATGTAAACAAATATTTCAGTGTGTAAATATCTGTTCTTTGAATTTAAACTATTCTGTTCTAAAGAGAATAACACATTTATAAAAAAAAACAACCAATAACATTAGATAACTGGGATTGTTTGCTCAGACAGACTTAAACATTTAAAAAATGGTGAGATAGAACAAGTAATGCACTTTTTGTTGTGCACATCAACAAAATGATGTGAAGAATTTTCTATATTGTTTTGACAACTGTGACTGTCATTGGAGAATTGAGCCAAAAGAACTGAAGAAAGACTCTTTATAAAATGCAAGCTCCAAACAAAGTTTGAGTGTCATGTGTCCAACAAACAAGAAAAAAACAAACAAACTTATGATTCAGAAACTTCTAAAACCTGTGCACCTGCTCTGTCATAACCTCAGCACATCTGTTAGTCACAGAATTATTTGGAGAGTTCATTCACATCTTTTTGTCTCTCATCCCTTGCATGCGTATTTATATCTTTATTCGAACCTGCGCCTGTTGACTACTCTCATAAAAGTGCCATTCATCAAGCCTCAGTGGCATCGGTGCTTGCTGGAGATGACAACAGCTGTCAAGATCTGACAATGCCATCACAGCAAGTGGGCCAAGAGGGAGAGGCTTGAGATAACATAAAGCAGGATTGTTTGACGTGAAGAGAGCGACCGGTAGTTAGACACTCAATCAGGAGGGGACAGAAGGGCTTGCCAATCTCTAAGGGTCACAAAGCAGTCTCCATCTGTCACTCTGAAGATCCCAGCTCTCCGATACTCTTCCACATGCAGACAGAGAGACACTGGAAACCACTAAAGGGAGAAGTGCCACACAGAGCCAAAGTAGCAGGAGGAGAGCAACTGCTAATGAGGAGAGTTGAGCTCTCTACAGGCTAGTCGCAGTCAATGATAGACCTTAAAAGACACTCAAGGAGCCAAAAGGGGGATGAGCAAAGGCAATATTATCATTTTATTACAAGCCAAAGACGAAAAAGGGGGCTTCTTTAGACAACTCAGTATCATCCTAATCAAGACCAGAAACACTTGAATCCACATCTTCAGAAGTGCAAAGAGAATTTAACTGGTGAGCAGAGAATATGAGCAATTAAAGAAAATGGACTGCATTTTTTTGTAGGGCTTTTATCTATGGAAGCGGACATGCAAACTAATGATAGCAGGACTTCAAACTGAGTGTGTTTGTTTTATATATGCTTACCGGTAGCTATGAGTTTTCTGAAGTCAGGCTGTTAAATTTAGATTTGTTTTCTATTGAAGTGGGGTTTAATACATTTTGCAGCATATGGTGAGTAGACTTCGCCCTCATCTAGGCACCTCATACACTAATGTGGAGGGAAAAGCGTGTTTTCCATACACACACACGCACAAAAAAAAGCAAACTCTACATAATTTACGGCGCTCAACTCAGCGAGTTTATGAAATAATGATGTGGCGTCTGTCTATGCAAATGGTCCGTTTTATTATTCTGGCACAAATAAGACAGAAAGAAGCATAAGTGGTACATTTAAACAATTTTGTTTGCTTGTCTGCCGTCACTCAAAGGGGGGCATTTAAGATGAGCGGGCTCTCAGAAAATTCCCTTGAGCTGAAACTGCTGAACAGAAGGACTAGGAGCAGAAGTCCCAGACTGAACTGTTTACACAGAAATCAGACTCTGTTTAGAAGTTACTAGATGCACATTTTTCATCCCCAATTTGTACCATCAACAATATTTTCTGTCTAGTCACACACATCAGTGATTTGTATGGCTAAATACCAACTGTGTGTCTAAACAAACAAGCTTTTGCTCCTTTTCTCTTCTTTATTGGATCAGCTAAATCAGCCTTAAAATCGAGAGTCACTAGCTGCAATTGTTTCCACAGTCCTGACAATGAACATCTCAATACGGCATATCAAAGGCATTCTCGCAGCAGAATACAACAGACAGCACAAAGAGCCAAAGACTGACAGGCGATGCGGCTGGCAGAGCAGCCACAATGGCACGTGGGGTGCAATTTTGTTGTGAAAATGCTGATATGCCTTGAGACACCACATTAGGAGGCCATCCTCGCTTGTCATCAGAGCTTTAATTGCCACGGCCAGGTGCAAACAGCATGTAATCTTGTTTGTCAGCTGCACAGTTTTATTTTCTAATTTTGTCCTTTTGACAAGCAATTTAGGAATAGAGAGGGATTTGAGGGGAGCAGACGGCTAGTGGGGTGGAGCAGGATTTGGCGAAGCTGTAATGGGGGGGGGTGTTCACTTGTGTGTACTTCTGTGTGTGGTGATTGTGTGTGTGTGTGTGGTGATGGGTTGTGTATGGGTGTGCGTGTATGTGTGCGCGCACCCAGACCTCTCATCACTCCTGTTCAACCTTGTAATCTATGTGTCTCCCCAGTCCTTTTGTCCTGAGGAATGCCTGGCTCACTGAGTGCAGAAAATTACCCTCCTGCTCCGTTCCTCAGCCTCATGAATATCACACTCTCACAGGAACATACAGTACCATAAGCTCATCTAGTTAAAATTCCAAGATGATGTGAAACAGGATCATCTGTTTCCAACATTTTCATAGCTAAACTTTGATTAATAACTACTTTAACCATACCATATGTATTGTCCCTAAGCCACCCAAATAACAATATTTGAGAATATAGGACAAAGTGTAAAAACAAACAAAAAAATCCCCACCTAAAAATCCCTGCTACTCTTTTTCTTAAATAAGGATTTAAGTGAGGTTTACTGTTTATTTTTATATGAAAAAAACGTGCAAGTATAGTGGCATTGGCCCAATCCCAGTGACCACCAAAAGCCTCCACAATAAAAGCCTAAGAACTTTACTTGATTCCAAAGTTGTAGTACTGAATATGTGATTTAATGAAATCTCAAAACTAAACTGTAGTATTTACCCCAGTGGTGTCCAATCGAGGGCCACTATCCTGCATATTTTAGATGTTTCCCTGCTTTGACACACCTGATTTGAATGACTTGAAACAACTAAAACATGCAGGATAGTGGCCCTCCAGGACCAGGAATGCGCACCACTGATGTACTCTTTTTGATATCTTATTTTTTTTGTTTATTTTGAAATTTAAATAAAAGTCTAGCATCCCTTCAAGGATTGTTTATCACTTAATACTTGAAGTACTGCTTACTAACATATTTTTTATTGCCCACTGCCTATTATGCCAAAGTTTTAAACTAAGATCAATTTATGGTTGAGAAATGCAAAGTTATAGACTTTTTTGATCAAACCTTAAAAATAAAATATGTACAATGTCACACAAACAAGGTGTTATGCAATGTGTTAGCACTCAGAGTATGACTGAGTTATAGGCATGTTTTTTGTTTGTTTTTGAAAGTCAGTTAGCTGTGGCAACCATGTTGAATTGGGTTGACTTCAAAGGTTTTTTCAGTTGTAGCTGTACATCCAGTTCCTTTCTGAATAATTCATTTAAATCCATCCTGTGGATCATGAGGTATTTTGCAAACAGAAAGACTTGATTCCAATAGTTACTGTTAATTAAAAAAAATAGTTCTCTCTTCAAGTAGTCTCTAAATCCCTCAATCCATCTTTTGTACTCTCTGAATTCTGTTGAGGGTTGTGGGAAGCTGGTACCTATCTCCAGTGGTCTGTAGGTGAGCAATAATGTACCTCTCATGACAGTTTGCCAGGTCATGAGGGTTCAACACAGAGATGAATAAAACAGACAATCATGCATACAGAAGACATTCACACCAAAGAGCAATTTAGAATCTCTAATTAATTTAGCATACACATTCTTAGACTGGGGAAGGAAAATGTTACTATATAGAATTGTTTGTCAAAGTTGTTACAATATTACAGTCATTTGGTAACAGGTCAGATCAAAAGAGTAAGCCTGTAACCTGAAACCAGCTAGCAGACATACAGCATTTATCTTAAGTTTAGGGGTTGTGAAAGTACTTAATTCCTACTTTTTTTAGATTTAGCCCTTTACAAAACACTTTTGAACTTGGCCTGAGGCACCTTTTTCCTGTCTGAGCCTGAAAAGGAGGTAGTCACAGAGCTGAGCTTGGGGAGTAGGCTTGAAGTAGCAGCTCTCCACTGTAACCAGTGGTGCTGCTGTCATTCGCTGGTTTTGTGAATCCAGTTTCTTTTGTATAAACACATTTATTTTGGAACATGGTCCGCTTGGCTGGTGCATCTGTGAACAACCAGAAGCAGCTTAGAGAGAGGCCTGTCTTTGCTGACATATTGCAGAATTGTTTTGTGAAAGGAGATTCTATGAATAAGTTGTTGAGATCAATGATTCAATTAGTCAAGAACTAGTTATAGCCTTCAATTGAGACTGAACACTCTAACATATCTTTAATTGTGCAACCACAAGTGATGCTCTAACCTCTATGTAAACTCTGCTGACTCTTTCTGTCTTTTTCTCAGAATGTGTTTGTGTCTGTTTATATGCTAGAGCCACAGTTTGGACTAACAAGGCCAAGTCACCGTGTTTGCATCTGTGTCTGTCTGTGAGTACAGACTGCTCTCAATGTAGTGTCCCCATTACATGTGTTACAAGCAGAGTAGCATATTTGTCCGTGATTTCAGGTGCATAACCTTCAGTGCTGCTCTCTTACATTTCCCCAGGGAGCTCATTGACACTTCAGCAACCTCTGTTCATGTATTTGTCAAAATGTTTAGCATAGGAAATAGCCCTTTTATGTGCTTTTGGGAATCAGGAGAGCTTTTCTTTTTTTTCCTCAGTATTTTAGTGGGAGGGGGCAGTTTGGTGTTACAGGATTTAATTTATTGTGGCGTCCCTGTCATGGTACTTAGATGCAAGCCTCAAACCTAGACTGATTATGTCAAATGCAGGGAAAGGTTTCTTTCAGTGAGTCTTATGATTCAGATTTTCTCCACTAAAGATAAGGGCAAGTTCCTTGTTAGTTTGCATGAGTGCATGTGATGGGGCATAGATGAAAGGAACATTTCACACGGAGGTGTTCGTTTCCATCAAGTTCTCACTGACAAGACTGAGCAGCTTTCTCCTGTGGATGTCTGCACCAGAGGAAAACAGAAAAAAGGACTCAAAATTCCATGAAAAAAGACCCATAAAAAATTAATGAATGGGACTGAAAAAAAGAGCAGGAATTTAAATATATAATTGTGACAATGTATGCAGATGTTCAGACACCCACTCTGGCTCCATAAAAGTGGCACATCACTGCCTGCCAAAAGGGAAGTGTAAGTGTGAATCACTTTGTGTGTAAAAAAAAGAGGGGAAGAAAAAAAGAAGATAAAAAGAGAGGGAAAGACAAGGAAAAATGCACCACATTAATATGAAACTCTGAACATGTGAAAATGGAAGTGTAATGAGTTTTTTAATTGAGCACCCCACTTTATTGTGTTTTACATCACACCATAAATACGCTGGTAATTAATTGTTTTGGAAACTTTTTCCAGTGTCTGGCGATAACGGTTTAATCAAGCAATGCGGGGCTCTTGCCAGGCCATGTCACCCAGATTCTTAATTATTCAGAGTTTGGTTCTGGTTAATGCATTTTGGCAGTCAAGTAGCTGTAAGAGTACAACTGAATCTTGCTCTTCTTGTAGCAGCCAAGACAGATATCATGATTTATTCCTGATGCATGAGAAGCAGGAGAATGAAGGGATGTCTCACCTAAGGGTAACAGCTTTCTTTTCCCTCACTGGATTTCAGCAAGCATCTGTAATGAAGGGGAAGAAAGGAAAAATAAGAAAACTTTGGAGAATAAGAAAATATATTCTTTTGTGAAAACACAAAAAAGGAAATTATTAGTTTTCATAAACCACTCTTTGTCATTTTCTGGAACAGATAAAATGTGTCATTCCCTACTGTCACTATGTAATTTCAATGATGATCAACTTATGCTATAGTCCCAATCAATACACATTATTCCTACACTTATGGCCCTGTAATACCTAATTGAATGATGTGACAGCATCCAGGTGGTAACTTTGGACTGTCTGCGGTTCTTACAAAACACACACATGAATTTGTGAGTGTGTGTTTGCTGGTACCACCTTTTTTCGTTTTTTCTTCCTCTCAGTACTCCCCATCCGCAAAGTAATTGTGCAGAAAAAAAAACATAAAATTTAAAAAGATGAAGCTCTGCAACATGGTGTACATAACCTTGAGATTCTTTAAGTGGTCCTTTAAGTTGAACATTTGTCAAACAAAGTCATAATGTCCAAGTTTATCCTTCACTGCAATTTGTGGTTTTCTCTGCATGTTTACTTCAGAGGTCCTTTACTTTTCCTTTATCTTTTTTTTTTCTTTATTGGTTGGGTTTTTACCATCTCAAAATCTCAACATGTTAAAAGATATTTCTTGTAAAATTTCAGTACAGTACAGACATCTCATAAACCAAACGTATGTAGCAGTTTGTCCTACTTAATGATCAATTGTGCTGACAATGAAAACCCATCTACGCACATAAAAGTCACAATCAGACAGAAAAATAAATAAAAAAATAAGCTATACACTTGTAAATAAAGTCAACAATTGTATTTAATTTCTTTTTTCGCAGGAGCAAAATAAACAATTGCCCCTTTCAGAGAACATGTCAAGCCACAAGATGTCTTCTTGCTGTCTCAGTGTTACTTGAACAAACCAAGGCCGTATAGTGGGTTGAAGTCAATCTGCCACTGTTATGCTCACTTAAAAAAATAAAATACACTGGAATGGACAACCAAAGCACATTCTATGTTAACGAGGTGAGATGTTGTGCCACCATCTTGGTAGCTGTTCTTAGTTAAAACCAGCATAGCAGCTGACCATAGAAATCTGAGCAAAAACAATAAACTCAGCCAAGAAGACAAATGTTTTGCCAATATTTGTTACTTGAACTTTTAAAATAATCTGGCATTACATTTGTGTTTTTGTTGTTGTTGTTTTTTTTTTCTTTTGCCTTTAGAAATAATTGTCTAATGCACTGTAATATTTCCCTAGGGGTTGTTGCTCTTTGTAGATTGCTACTGTAAAGCAAGGTACTGAGAATAAGCATATAATAGTTGACTAAAATGACATCATATTAGTGAAATATTTTTCTAAATAATATACATTAGTCTACAAACCTGTTTATCTATTTTCAAATATGTAAATGCTAAATAATAGTGTCTTATTGTAACAGCTAGACAAAAAAACTCAGTTATCCATATCTACATACTGATGTGCAGGTTATATAGGGCCTAATTACTTCTAGAATTATGAGAAAAAAGACTGCGTTATATAAGTTTAAGTTATTAGTTTAAGTGCAATTAACTACAGACACTGATAGCAGAGCTCTGGTTAGACTAAGTAGACATGTAAAGTACCTAATTACTTAAAGTGCAGTTATGTACTGGTCTGATTAGAATGAATACAGCATTTATCACAGTAGTGGTAGTGCAGGTCAGCGTTTAGTCCCTGCAATAATACTTTACTGGAATTGGTGGGAGGGTCATTACAGCGTACTCTTTTCATATTTTTTTTCACAATATGCATGATGTGTGTTTATTTAAGTAAAATAAGACTTTATGTGCATTTTTGGTCAAATGACACAACATACAACATGCAAGAGGCATTGAACATATTAACTATACAGAGTGACAGACATCAATTAATGGACAGGAATCTTGCCTAGCACCAACAGTGGCCATTCAAGTCTATTTCTATTTCAATAGTTACGCCTCTGAGCTGCAGAGGGAAGTAGTGACAGAGCCGGAACAGTTGATGTGTGTGAAGATAAGCTGGCATTGTGGCTCAAGGCTGAGATGTAGTAATGACAGATGAACTGTATGACCAGCTGACTGTGGAAATCAAAATGGTAGACACCTTACACAAATTGTATGCGTAGCATGCCGAATCAACACAATTCTACTTTATTTATGAATGCTCACATCGTTGTGGGATGTGGCTGGCTCAGCTGATGAATTATGAAGATCAACGGAAGTGATTTAAAGAGAGGCTCATCTTTACAGCCACATTGCTGAAACATTTTAGAAAAAAATCAATCATTACGTGCTAAAGTAGTCGTTTTTCTGTACATAAGCCTAGACAAGAGCTAATTTAAAGACTCAAACACTGATTAGGCAATTCAGAAAAGGTAAACTTTGAAATCTACTAACAAAAAAAGGAAAAAGATACAAAATGGGCCACAGATTATGAAATTCAAAAAAATCATTACATAATTTCACTAAGATGAGCTCTTCAATAATGTGGCATATCCTATATCTTCAAATAAAATAGGTGATAAAAATTAAAAGCTGCAGTCGGTTGAATTGTAAAAGAAGCTTATCACCGAGTCCTCATCTCCAGCAGCTCCTTGTCTGAGCTGCTGCTCATGTAGTACTTATACGAAGTAGGGTTGGAGACCATATTAAGGATGTAGATCGTGTAGATAATTTGTACATTTATGAAGGAGCAGTTAGTTGCTCGTGGTTAATGCATGAGCCTGCAGTCTATTGTGCAGATGGTATTAAATTCTCGAAGATCATTGTTAATGCGGTGTTAAAAGCAGCGGAAGGCGTCGTGCAAAAAAATCTTGATGAATGATTTGTGAAATTTACTAAAAATGATTATAATAATAAGAAAAATATGTTAAAAGATAAACTAAAATTTACAAAGTTTCAAACAAGGGAAGAAAGTATGAAAAACAATTATTTGGCATAAACATGACATAAAACATGCATGGATATTTTTAAGGGAAAAATTCTAATTTAGGAAAACATTACACATGTTAGATTCCAAAAGGATTTAAATGCATTTCCATTCGTTTTTTAGATAGTGCATATTAAAAAAAATGTCTTCCAAGTCACTTAACACAGTAAATTTAAATCTAAATATCCAGTTAAATCCAATTCATTTTAAAACATTTCATTTCAGTCCAACTACAGTCCAGTCCAATTCATTAAGGTTTAAATTACCAGTTTCTGTCACTCCCTGATAGTATTCCTCATCAAAGAAGAAGACAACTAGAGAGGAAGCATCAGACAAACGGTCACTGTGCAAAAACTATAACTATAACTATTCAAAGAAGTTCATGAATCATAAGAGACAGAATTGTTAGGTTGTCACACATATAAATCTATTTGTTTTTGCAGTATTTTATGTAAGACATAAAACAAGTTAAAAGAAAAAACATCACTTCCAATTTTGAAGAGGAAACTCTGAGATACACTGAAAGCCAATGAGAGTTTGGATGAGCGTACTCTGCTCTCTGGGGGGGATTGGAGAGAACACAGTACGTCTACCAGCAGTGAAAAACACACTAGGTAAAACAAGACAAACAATTCCACATTTGGGTGTATAAAATTCATAAGAATTGTAAAAACTGGACATAAGAAGAGTGTGTTTGCAAATGTTTCGGGACGTTTAGGCCCCTCAGAAATTGGCATACGACATCATCAAACTTCAATTAGCTTATTCTTCAATGAAATCTCCAAAAATCATAAAACTTAAACTGATTGTGGAACAAAAGATATCATGTGGAATTCAAGTTTCTGGGAAATATTTTTACAGGGTTTTTTTTTTAATTTTTTTATTTTTGTGAATCTCATGTAAGCCATACAGCACAACGGAGTGCAAATTTCTTCTTAGTGCACGATTCTCTGTTGAGCCACATGTTTTGCTGTAGTTTTTATATGGGTTTTTCCAAAGTTGAAGGAAGAAACACAAAATGAAAAAAATGTAACAAAACTGAACAGCCAAATATAAAAGAAAGTTAGCTCAAAATGTGCTTTAGCTTTAAAGCTAAAGCCTATCTATGATGTCAGTTCTTCACTTGGATTCAATCTCCAACAAATCGAGAGGTTTTAAAGAGGAAGTACCTTCTTATCTATCGGGTCTATCCTTTGTGCAGCTTTTTTATGTGTGTACCTGCTGTATCTGCTGGCCTCTACAGGATTGAGACTTTCAAGCCAACATCTTCCTTCAGGGCCATGCTGTACTGAAAATGAATGTATTCCACTGAAGTTCACGCTTGCCAGCTCAGACCTTGAAGACAAAATATTGATTAGTTACTATTGATGTGCATTGCTACTGGCAAGATTTACGTTTATATGAAATGTTGCTTTGAAAATTGCGTTTCCTAAAGTTTGCCTCTTTTCAATTTGAACTCAAGTTTCAGGAAAGGTCAGCAAATGATTTTAAATAGCGTTCATTTAGCATCAAAGTGTAAAAATAAAAATAGAATACTGGTAGTGGCAACCAGGGTGCCGTCTGTTCATTTTTTTGCATCACATAATGATTTAAACATGGTATCAACTTTTTGTGCTTTGATCTCAAAAGTACCATAAACACAAAGTTATCCTGGACTTTGCACATTTGGCCTAAAGGCAGTGGGCTTTTTTTTTTTCCTGTCAGAAAATCTTATGACTTTAATGACCAACCATACACACAAGGCAGCGCATTCATACACAAACCCACACACACAGAGGAACGAATCCCTCTAGCCTCGCAGGCTGCCTTCTCCCCGTGCTGCACTTTCTTCATGCTGCCACGTTCTTCCCTGTGCTCTTTCTTCATGTGCAGAACACAGAGGAATGGCTGTGGTCCCATGCCGCCTTGTTTTTATCAGCCTCAGAATATCTTTGAAAATGGCAGTTTCATTTTTGACAAACTCTCTTAAGTGTCCATCCACCTATATATATATATTTTTTTTTTTTAAAAAGAAGGAAAAAAAATCCTGCAGGTGCGGCAGAAAGTCGAGCAATTTCTGACTGTTCTTAGAGTGAAGGCTTCATTCCTGATTGTCATTATGATGGAAGTCCAGCTGACCCTTTGTTTTTGAAGGGAGAAAGAGAAAATCTTGAAAAGTTTTTTTTTTTAAAGAAGAAAGTTGAACTGCATTTTTAGGTGAAGATGAGAGCTGCATGTGAAGATGACTGAAAAAGCTGAAGTGGAAAGATTGAAAATTGATTAGAGGAATTAATTCATATTTTAAAATTTAGCTTAAGATTTCTAATTTATTCCTGTTTGGGTCATTTGTGTAGTTAACATGCAAATAAAATACAATTTACTGGTAATCAACATTTTAGGTAGCATGTCCCACGCAAATAATTTCTTCTAAGGCTATCAATTACTTTAACAAACAGTAAACACCAACAAGAAAAATAAACTAAAAGTAGAAACAAACTAAAAAGCTTTTTTTGTGTGCCTTTGTTTAGTTGATTTATAACTGAATATCTACAACAGCAAAGCTTTATGAACTGACTTGGTAAGATTTGATGTTTGTGATTCAACCTGTCTGTTTCGTTGTTGGGATTAGAGGCAGATGGAAGCGGCGCTGATGTCACGGAGGCGCAAAGATGTTTATCAAGTTTAACAAGTGCGAGCAATCTGCCATGTTTTTGTGTCAGATTGCTGAGGTCCTCACTGCCCAATGTAAAAAAAAAGGCAAACACCGAAATGGCTGGGAGAAAAAGAAAGATTTAAAACATACAGCGTCAAGTTTTAACAAATAAAATATGCCAGCATGCATAACTATAAATATAACATATCCAAACTAATAACTTCTCTTTTTATTTTCTTGGTGGTTATTGCATCTTAATACCAAAATAAAAATATTGGGTGAAACAGTTGATAAACCTGAACTTTACCTATAGACTCAAAAGTAAACCCCTGTGATAAAACAACAAATTACGACACTCCTAGTACTAATACATACCCCTTGTTTTTTCTCAGTTTTTTTTTCTTCTGTTAACCCACTTGCGTCATTCTGTTGTTTATCTTAGTTAAGTTTTCAGGAGCCTTGTTTGTTCCTGAAACAGCTCCCGACAACCCTGCATTAGGGCCATGCTTCTTCGGACCATCCACTATTTATGACACACTGAGTGTCAATCACAGGACATAGCAAGCTGTTATTTATTTATTGTTTATAAACTAACTTTAGTTTAGCCCAGCAATTCTCATTGAGATTCTATGTCTCCTTTTCAAGGGTGACCTGGGCTTGTTAAAAGTCACATCACAAAATACAAGGAATAAGCTGTGTCTCAGCAGGAAAATAACTGGTAATTTCTTTGAAGCTTTAATTGAAAAACAATATGGATTCATATAAGGGATGTTAGAACTTTAATTAGATTCTGAAGTTACATTATAACAAACTAAAATAAGTCAGATTTTCTTTCTTTGTTTCTTTCCAACTAGAATGTTACTCCTGGAACTTTAGCAAAGATCTATCATCATTATTGTACAAACCTGCCCTTTTTCTTTCAGTTACCCAGAGGTTTTTTTTTTTTGCCTTAGGCCTGAGGCAGCTATTATGGTTCTTACAATTGGTCAGCAATCAAAACTAAAGCAAACAATGGACCAAACTTTCTTCTCGCCTGATTCAAAATTTCCATGCCCTTCTCAGCTGTCTGTTTCCCACCTGCACAGCCCACTGTCATCCTAAGGCTGCAGAGATTATCGTGTTGATCTCGAAGTGTGAATCAATTAAGCTCTCACCGCTTTTGCAATCAATAAACAGCAAAGCCACTGACAGGCATTTGCTTCAATCCTTCTACCGTTGTCAAAATGTCCTCTAAAGCACCTAAGTTCCATCTCCTGTAGAGACAGCCAAACAAAATGCCTATTCCAAGCATGTGTATATTGACGGCTACTAAGCAAGGGGACTTGGAAGGAACCATGGGTAACAAGAGAGAGGGGCTTTCAAGAATCAGAGATGGATCTGTGTCATGATTGTCAATGATCTATTCTCTGGGCTTCTTAGTCAGACAGCAGAGCCCAATTTTTATTCCTGTTTCTTCTTTGTAACTGTCAGGGAAGACAGACGTGTGTCCATGTCTGCTGCTGGCGAAGTCAATGAGCCATTGATTTGAAGAGCCATCTTGATGTCTGAGATGCCTGAGTGATGGATTGGTCCCATCGTGAAATAAATAAATAAGAATAAAAACGATGAGAAAACAAGTATGAAATGCAGAGGTGCTGAAAGTTTAATGATTGCACAAACAACGTTTTTAGATCCAGCATCTCAATAATTTTTTTCTCCCTATTTGTTTTAATGCAGTTCTTGCAGATTCCTTCTTAATTACCTGTTCCAAAGATAAAACAGGTTTCTTTCAGTTTCTCAGAGTTTCTACTACTCCTCATATCAATGCTGGAAAGAAAGCTGCACACACACAAAGTGACTTAATGTGTTTGTGTATGAATGGATGTAAGCAAATTACACGAATACTTCACAGCAATCTGTTTTATGTCCTTTCATTATGATTTGCTTCAGAAGTGCTGCCTCTCTCTCTCTCAAAAAAAAATCTTTTTTAAAATTCACTTCTTTATGCCTTTCCAAGACTATTGTGGAAAACAATAAACAAGCAAATAAATAATTTATAATTTCATTCTAATGCAGCAGTATCATCAAAGACTGAGTACCTACTTTTATGTATATGTTTTTGTATCGTGTGTATTGAAGTCTTTGCCTGTGTGCTCACATCAAAACACCACATGTACAAGCAAATGTACGTGCTGGTAACTTACGTTCTCAGTTTTTGGTTTGCTCAAGGGTGCATTTTAGTCATATTTTTAACTGCTACAATGTGGGAAACGCAACACAAAATTAAGCTAAGATGAGGCAAAAACCAGCACAAAAATAAGACTTGTTGGTTCAACAGAACAAACAAACCCTCATTATTCTCTTCTGGCATTGTTTATTCTTTCAGAAACAAAAAAAAAAATGGATCCAGTGTTGTTAATAATCTGGTGTTTGAGGACAAACTAAGTGAACGAGTTGTGTTTGTGCTGCAGGCTGCTCTGATTGAGTGCCGCCCCATGAAAGAAGCTGATGCAGCGTTAAAACAACAGATTATATAGAAGAGGTAGAGCAGCGAGTGATGCACTTCAAGCCATTTCTTCATTCGCAATACCCCCGACTGCCAAAGGGGGGGAAAAATATCCTCTAGCTCCGGTAGACTCCCATTTAACAACTGTCAACCTCTATAGAGACATATTCTATCAGCAAGTCCTAAATATTGTACTTTTGATTACTGGGTAAATAAGTTTAAAACAATCCACTACTGATTACATTTAAATTACGGAAGAAGCATTGTTGTCTAATGAGTCAAAAAACTTCAGTACATTCATAAATAAAAAATAAAAAAATACTGTGAGAACGTAGGGTGAATTCAGCTAAATCATGTCAGAATTTAGTTGATGATTAAGACAACATTCAATCCAATGATGCTTTTACAAATTGTCTTAAGTCTCTTCTGTAATTGCATACTAAAATAATTTGAGTGTAAATGTTTTTGAATTCAATATATTGGACTATTGAAGTGTTTTTCTGAACAACACAGTGTTACCAAAAAGTGGCTTTAACAAATTTCAAAACATCTTTTGTAATTGTTTGCACTTTAGTTTTAAAGTGTCTGTCAAAACAGTTAAAAAAACATTTAGCTTTTTCCAAAATAATTGGTTTATCACTTTTTGAGGTAATTTTGTTCATTTCCGTGGTTTTGCTCAATCAAAGTCTTAAGATAATTTATTGTGACTAAGTAAAAAATATTTAAGAGATATGATGCTCCAATCTTATTTGGCCTATTTAATCTGATGGTACACTTTAGCTTAGTTTTCTACATAATATTAAAAAAAGCACTGTGTGTTGGCGGCATTGCAGTTAAGGCCAAATACTCTTTTAGTTTACAGATGAATATAAGTTGGGTAAATGAACACAGGCTGGAGCCAGTTATAAAAAGAGTTTTTCCATTAAACTGATCCCCAAATGTACTAAAACAATGTTATATGATAGGCTGGTGCATGCATCCCTCCTCATCACCCTGCACCATCCACATTAGTCTAAGTGCCTTGATCATCCGTGTGTAAACCCTGAGGGAGAACAGGGGTGGGAGGTGTTGTTGCTGAAAGGTGTGGTTGCACACTTGCATCATGCGAGACCCCCATTTCATGGCTGACTAGGCTGATGTAAAATAATAGGGAGGCCAGGGAAATGAAGTGACATGGCCAATAACTTTCATTATGTGTCTGTAACCTTGTCCCATTAGCTAATTAATTTTCTACTAGCAATCATAGACTGCTATGTACTGGACCACAGAGGAAGATCTCAGGTAATCACTTTCCACTGGCTTACAAGATTGGTGAAACTCCTGAGAAACAGAGGATGAACAAATAATGCTGATCCACAGACCTTAGGTGGGATTTGCAGGAGGAGACCCACATGTCTGTTTGCTTTTCCAGAGTCAGATTTGTCTACACCTTCCTTAGCTGCTTTTCTTATAAAATATAACTTCACGCCAGCTGCAATATGTCATTTTTTTTCCTTATAGGCTAAGTATAAGCTAAAAAAATGTTTCCACTTTTAATTTTTCTATTTTGTAATTTTGCAATATTGTGGGTCAGGGCAAAAGAGAAAAGTTTAACCTTCTAAATGTTAATATAAACCCACATTTGGCAGCTCTGTAGGGTTTCCCTGAGTAAAATGTCCATTTAGTTTGTCTCCTTCCCTCCTGTTCATGAAATGGTTTCAGTGTGAAAAAAAAAGTAACAGCTAGGAGTCATGGAAAAAGCAGCGGTTCATTATCTTTCCTACAGAAAGCAAGCACAAAAGTGTACTTCGGCAGAACTGATCAATTAGCTTCTTTTATTTAATGATGCTGTGGGTTTATGCCAAGCACTTCAAATGAGAGAATGAATAATAGATCACAGGACCAAATCTGAAAATGGGCTAACAGAACAGAAAGCCCCCCTATCAGTTCTTATCCTCACATCACTGCTGGTACCAAACAGTGGGCTGCTAAGTGCTCTGCTGCTCTTTGTTAACTTAAAATTTCTGGAGCCTATTATAGCTTTATTGTATTCCCAATGTCATTACAGCTGTTTCCTTCTCTTCAAAACACAATTAAACCTAAGACTGAAACTCCTGCTTTGTGCCTGCTGAAGTCTTTCAACAACAACATTCTGCCACCATTAAGAAAGCCTGTGAGGGTTCAATAGTTCAGGGAGGACAGCATTTCAGCACCACCTAGTGGCAGCCTCTGAAACAAACACTGGTTTGTCAACGGGGTTTAAACTGCATCTCTTACATTAACGTGAAACAAGTTAGGTAGTCCTAGGCACCAATGCTCCTGTTGTTACCTCAAATATGGATTGAAAGTTAATACTGTCTTTCTTCTAGAGATCTCCATCAGAAACAGCAGGGAGCATGCAACAGCTATGAAAAAGGAATGAGGATCTTCTTTCCATCACTATGTTTTATTTTCAGAGGCATTAGGGAAACAGCACAAGGCTCATAAGCCACATGGTTTGGTATGAAACCATCATTAGAAAAATGATCGTAAGAAAAGGCAATGAGCAAAGGAAATAACAGCAGAAGTCAATATCATTTACTAGTAGCTTGATGTGTATAATATTTCTCCAGGCTATGTCATCAGACCAGAAGCACTTTGTCTGAATGATATCGTATTCATCTTTGAATTAGATTTTACACATTCCTAATAAATATTTTCTTTTAGAAAGGAAACATAATGTTATTGCCGCTTGTTAAGACATAATGCCAAACATCATCCTGATCTGTCTGGATAATGGTACGACAAGGTATGATTTCTCATTTACGCGAGCCCTTGAACATAAAAGGGTAGTTTGGGCCTCTATCTCTCTTTTTGTGTTGTTCATAACTATGTTGTTTCTTTGCAAACACGCAACTTTGCATTGCCACTTAAATCATTGTGGAAGACACTCTTTCATCCCATCCTATGTCCCATTTCTTTTACATATTACAGTATGCAAAGAAAAAAAACAAAAAAATAAAAAAGAACTCCATCCACTGACCCCTGGACAGTGTCTGCAGTGAAAAGAAAGAGACTCCTTAACTATGAAGTTTCATTTTGGTATTAAAGCTCAGCATACCACAGAGACCAGAGAACACAGTCATGATGAAAAAGACTGTCCTAGATTTTCAGAGAAAGAAGGGGGCTGGGTGTGGGGAAAAAAAGATTAAAAGATATGTTTTGACAGTGGTATCCAGACTCAGACAAAGTCCCTCACTGCCTTGATGATCTAAACTTTTTCTACCCACAGTTTGTATCAGGCTGCAGGAATTAAATATCTACTCATTTACTGACAAAAAAAAAAAAAAAAAAAATGAATCACCTCAAAAGAAACAAACCAATTTAGATATGATTTGGTGCACAGTCAGACCAGTGATGGGTATGTAACTCATTCGATTTGCAAGGAGATGGCACATCTAGAACATAAATAGTGTGACGCAAGAGGAGCGATACTGTTATCGGGCAGTTGCTGGAGAGTCTGCCAAACAGTCAAAACAGTAAGTGAAGGTCACCAGACATAAAGGATGCCTCGTGAATGAGACACAAGACAGCATTGCCAACACTTGAAAGAGTTTGATACGAGTCACACTGGGGACTCGCATGAAGCTGGGTGACCATATCATGCAACTGCCCGGCATGTAGAGTGTTACAGTGGTCCAGAGTTGGAATAATAGGTATACATGGCCACTCACACACATCAGCTTCCAGTTACCCTAGACAGACCAACACCAGTGGATGATTGTCGTATTGTGCACCATTCATGTTGATGAGATCTGCACCTGCTATACTCTTTACAACACCTTGTGTTTTAGTGTTTTTTTGTTGTTGTTGTTTTTAAAGCAGTAAATGTACATTTCATTATCAAAGTAGAAAATTGTTTTGTTTTGACTGTATATATACAATATATTTTAATTCTATCTTTAAGCTTTGGGTGTTCAAGCAAGGCTGCTAGATTTGCACGCACACATAACCACACACCTCAAATATACTACTAATCAAATGCAAAAAAAATGTCCTTCAAAAATTGTCTACATCAACTTCTTCTTTGTCCTGACTTTCTGTATCCTCCCTCACTGTTTTTCACTTAACTGCTCCCCCCTCCTTTGCCCATTTTGTTCAGAGGTGGAATCTCTTTTGTCTTCGTTGCTTCTTTGTCAGTGAGGTATGCCTTTTGCTCACTGAAATAATAAGGCTTTCAAAAGCTAGTGGTACCGCTCCAGCTATTCATTATGACCTGCCCATGAGTCCAGAGAGATAACTTGTTGATGCTGGGTGAGACATGGAGGGAAGGAGGGAGGGAGGAGGGAGGCTGTTGCCAGGGCAAAAAAAATAAAAATAAAAAGCCTTGATGACATCAATGTTGGCATGTGCCATGCTGTCCCTATGCCTGTCCACACATGGCTGTCTCTGCATAAGTCTGTCCACATTATAAATGGTTATCATGCACCCTATTAAACTAGTGCAATTTAGCTAAAGGCTTTCTAAATATATAATCAATTAGGATGGGTGTCTGATCAACAGCAATCAGTATGATTGCATGATTTTTGAATAAAATACATAATTTCTGTAATTTCTTTATCTTAGTTTTTTTTTTTTGTATTGTACTGTAGTGATAAGAATGTGAAATACAGCAAAAGACAAAAAAGACAAGAAAAGACTTGCATAATTGTAATAATAAACTCTGAGCAGAAAAACATCAGAACAATGGCATGGAGTACCTATGTTAAAGCCATTTTTCAGTGATAGGAGAAGGTGTAATGCGAGAGAATTGGATTTGGCTCTGACAGCTCAAGGTGACAGTACTGAAATGCTTGTTTTGTCCATCCAACAGCCAAAACTTCTAAATTTCTAAAACTTTAGAAACAAAAAGACACCAGATTCAGAGCTTTAAAAAACTGGAAATAGGATATTTTGTCATTTTAGATTAAAAAATGATTTGTCATTTGTGAAAACAGCTACATGCCAATATGTAGTCCTATATGCTGTCTTGTCCTGCCATCCCATCCCACTGCATCTCATCTTTAAACACACGTTGTTGCTCACTGAGCCAAGCATACCAGTACTGAGAAACACATAGCAAAGTTTTTCTTTTTTTTAAAAAAAAAGGTTTCTTCTGAAAAAGAAAAAGGCATACAGGTTGTCAGATGTGTTTCAATATTTTAGCACAGAGGACATCTGGCGGTGCTCTACATGCATCGAGCTGTCTATCAGCACTATTTCTGACAGACACCTACAAGGTGCAATATCTGAGTAGCCTACCGCATCTTACATACATGGGGATAAGGTAAACAAGAAACAGTGGTCTACAGCACTGTAGAAGGCACAAACAAACACTGTCTTTGACAGTTTGCAGATCCATGGGCAGTAATGCAAACAGATACAGAGATACTGTAAAGCAAATATAAAGATAAAAAAAAAACATTAGTCAGAAAGGGTTTCAATCAAAACTTAATTCATATATATATATATAGTTACAGCACAATTATCTAAAGATTTTACTAGAAAAACAGGCAATCAGTCATTTAGACTCATTTGTGTGTTTTAGTGTTTCTTGTATCCTGTCAGTGGACTCAATTCTGGTGAATACATTTATTGAGCTCACACAAAAAAAAATAGCTATTGTTTTAAGCAAGATGCCCTTCCTGATGCAAACCAGGGCTAGGATTACAAGGTTGCAGCACTGCATTTTCTGTAGAGTATAAATAATGTACAAAAAAAACTACCAAAGAATATTAATATTATTTCAAATAAATTGAAAATCATATGAAAGTAGCATTCCTTGAAGGAATACACATGGAATGCCAGAGTTTTAATTAAAATGTTTCACAGCTTAGCTTACCATTATTAAAAATTACTGATTTTCAGCCATTCTTGTGTTTCTAAATTCAATTAGCTGTGGCAGACAACTTTATATGGGTAGAGTCCAAAAGTTAATTAGTTGTAGATATCATCAGAAAGTCAGCAGGTCATTGCTTTATTAGATATTATGCTAACAGAAAAACAGGGTTGACTCCAACAATTATTGGCAAAGATTTAGGCAAAAATGTCACACAATGTGTTGCACTTAAAGTATGTGTTAAGAATAGTGTTCAGCAACTTCCACACTAAATTAAGCTCAATATCGCTTACATTCCCTGAGTTAGAGACACTTTTGTTTGATGAGTAGCTGTAGCAGCCATCTTATATCTGGTTGACTCCAATAGTTAATAGGTAATAGGTATTCATGTTTACTTCCTGGAAGTTTCAAAACTATTTGTCCACTGATTAATGAAATATTTATCCGACAAACAAACACATGCACAAATACACACAAAGACAATTACCTGAATGCCCATCAATAATTGTGACGGGGTAATAAAAATAGAAGTGAAAACAAACTTCCACTGGGAAACAGAGGTGTACTGATGCGATTTATGCCCATATGTCGCTGTTGAAGTAACAGGAGAAGGATGTCTAAGTGGAATTTCGATGAAGAAAAGACCGCTGCTATTTAAAGTTTGTCCATAATGTTTAAATAGGTGGGCAGAGATAAGCAGCATTCAAGAAGACATTTGCACAGTGTAGTGTGTTCAGATGTCAGTGTTTAGAAATCCAGTTTATTTTTGTTTAGCCTGTACTGGGTGGGATGTAGTTTGCGCTAAATGACATAAGAACGTATAGAAGAGAAAAGCTGAGGCAAAACTGAATTCTGGTAATTACTTGAGTTTTATAGTGTTGTATACTTTTAAACAACTACCTAGAGCCATTGTTTCTAGTTAAAGGGTTAAAGTTAGGTTAACCCTTTAAGGTTACCTTAAACTGGTGACATGGCAAGAAAGAAAAGTTAGTTTTCCCATTCGAGCATGCTTAGATGTGAGCAACATATATATACAACTATTTTACCAGGTAATAAAAATTATTCAACCCTAACTTCAAAAGAACAAAAACACACAATTCCAAAATGTAAGTATTTATTTTAAAAAAATGAAGCCAAACCAAGTACAGCCCACGTTTGCACTATCTCGATTATCATCTCATCAATTTGTTTTATATTTTTGTACATTGCTGCAACAAAAGATCTATCTATCTATCTATCTATCTATCTATCTATCTATCTATCTATCTATCTATCTATCTATCTATCTATCTATCTATCTATCTATCTATCTATCTATCTATCTATCTATCTATCTATCTATCTATCTATCTATCTATCTATCTATCTATCTGTCTGTCTGTCTGTCTGTCTGTCTGTCTGTCTGTCTGTCTATCTAGAACCACCTTTAGCAAAAATAACTTAAAGTAGTCATTTACTCGAGAACTTTATCAGTTTCTCTCATGGTTGTGGAACTTGTGAATTTTGCCCCACTTTTTTTACAGACATTTGTTTTTAGACAGCTCTCTTGAAGTCTCACCACAGCATTTTAATTTGGTTGGGATCTAAAATTTAACTGGACCATTGCAACACCTTGATTGTTTTCTTTTTCAGACATTCTGTTGTAGGTTTGCCGCTGTGCTTAACATCATTATCCCGTTGCTAGGGGCTTGTGGCTGCAAAATATCCCCTCTCCACAGTTCTTGACAGCTGGTATGAGGTGTCTGTCTGTTCACCTCTGAGAATATTGGCAACTGTCTTAAATGGTTTCCACTTATTAAAAATATTTCACTGTAGAAAGGTGGTCTCCAAATAATTTGGAAATAATAACTTTTCCCAAATCGATGTGCAGCAACAGTTGCTTCTTAATGATCATTGCTGATGTCTTTTCACCTTGGCATTGAGTACACACCTGTATGATCAAGAACAGCAAACTGCTGAAAGTCTTGCTTTTATAAAGTTGATCACACTAGCTGATGATCAGTTAATCAATACATTTGATCAGCAGCACCTGGCTGCTCCTTTACCTCTCTAATCTTATGGTAACGGCAAGGGTGGTAGACTTAATTTTTCCAATTTGACTTTATGTTTGTTTATTAAATGATGACATGGTGTAATCTGTTGTGCTTTTTTGTTCACTTGAGGTTAGGTTTTAATCATTTGTGAACCAGGCAAAGATTGGATCGTTTTTTTTAGGTCTTCATACATAAAACCCTAGTGAGAGAGGATGTGCTTTCTTTTCTCAAAACTGTAATTGCATTTCTCTTATTCAAGTGAATTAGTCTGTTTGAATCAGTCTTACTTTGTTTTAGTGCAATGATGGTTTGTGATTTGAAATAACAGTGTGTTAGATTGTTCATTCTGTGCAATTAATCTAGGCAGCTACAGGGTTGTAAAGAAAATCTGAAGGAAGAGGTGAATATGCTTAGTTTGTGTTTGTCATGTTTTTGATCATCTGCAATTACCATAGTGTTTTCTCTTCATGTTGTTATTTAATTTCAGTTCCATAAAGTTATTTATTTCTAATCGTCAAACAATATTTATTTGAATTGGAAATTGTGTTCAAGGCTAATATCATAAACATGACATACGTGAATATATAAATAAATTTTAAAAAAATCTGAAAGAGTAGGAACATTGTTTCCATCTCTGGTCTAAAGAACGTGAGTCTTTGTAGTGAATAGATGTAAGTCAAGTGTTTCAGCGCTCCTTTGTGCATGGGTAAAAATCATCATGTCATTTGATTTTCACAGCAGTGAAAATGAATAAAATGTTTGTCATAGATGTTTTAATGTTGTAATTTGGTTTAAATCTCCAAGTAATTACAAATTAAAGACAACTTGAAACATTATTGTTTTGTTTTGTATGTTTGTCATGGCAAAGAATATTGTTTTTGTAAAATTCCTGCTTTTAAATTCAATTAGTACTTCATTTCAAATGCAAACACACACTGCTTTACAACTAAGCAGCCCTCTGTGCACTAAAGGTGTCACAAGTGAACGGAACAACAGAAAAAAAAGTAAAAAAAAACAATACTGTTTAACTTGTATATATAAACATGTTACTGTAACAATATTGGTATGACAGAAAACCATTGTTAAAGAGAAGTTTAAGCCAATTTGGTCTCTTTTCAAAATTCCCAGCCCTAATGTTTCAAATCCTAACTCTGGTGCATTAGTTTCAGTGCCTAAACCTAAACATTTTTGTAACCAAAACTAAATCAGTGTTAAATCTTAGCCAAGAATAAAATAAAAATACACTTTATACATATATATAAATTAATAAACAACAATGGAAGATTGGACTTACACTGGATCTTGTGGTACTACAAAGAATTTAAACACAGGATCGGAAAATGATCAATTTTCCAGTACAGTCACTTTGGGCTCTGTCATTTTATTTCTGGGGGAAATATTGCTGTGACATCTGCAACAAATTACTGAAGCAAAAACACATATTTCTGTGCCAGAGATGCAACATCTTAGACAAAATTGCAGCATCTGAAGCTCTGGGAATAATGGTTTTGTCCCAAAGATTAAGGAATATGCTCAACTGGGTATTTTGTGGTATTTTGTGTACTTCTTTTACAACAGGGTGCAACAATCTTTTCAAAAAGTGTCAACTGTAGAGCTTTGTGCAGTGCAAGCCCAGAATTGTTGCTTCAACTACCGAGCTGAGGGAGTCCAGTCGTTGCCTTGTTTGGGTGTCAGATAAGCGAGGACTGAGACCTGCGCAGCTGAATATTTAAAGGCAGGTGAGCACGGCAAGAAGGCACAGCATTTGACAAGCATTCCTGGCAAACACACATTAATACACGTATGTTCACCACAATCATTCTTTGATTCTGCAACCCCTTGCCTGCCCTCAGCACTGCTCAGACCCTGAGGCAATACCTGGGGCTAAAGACTTTACAGAGCTCTGACTCTAAAAAGCATCAACAGTGGGCGGGGGGAGCTGAACTGAAGATTAAGGCACATCACTGGGTGTGCTTGTCTGTTTGTGGGTCTTTGCGAGAGTTTGCTTAAGAAGGAGAGACAAACACACGCTGCCATGAGCCTCACTTAGGATGCTCTAGGGATACCAAAGATGCCATTAGACTGGGCCACATACAGCAGAGCAGACAGTATGTGGAAAGACTACAGACGGAGCGTCAAAAGACAACAAGGAAACAGACCTGAGTTAAACTGATATTTCAAGTTTAGCATTCGTTTCACGCTGCTAGTGTTTCAAATATGTTGAACTCTACTCTTTTAACTTTTTGTGAGGCCAAGTTAGTTGTCAGTCACTAGAACACTTCCAAATTGTCAAAGGAAAACCACGTGTGTTATAGACATGAACCATGGCATAGCCAAAGGGCAATTACAAAGACAGCTTAAAAGCAGGTAATATTACATTAAAAGACAATTATCGGTCTTTTAACAGTAGTTTCGCCATTAGCCCATTCATGCCAATTTTAAAGGAAGACATTTAGGCAACCTATTGAAGAATAAGAGTGGGCAAATAATTTGTGCCATAATTACTGATGTATTTGAGGGGAAAAGAAGAGAGATGAAGACATAGCAAGATAATTAAGAACCACTAAGAAGAATCCATTATCACTGCAGAGCTTTGAAAACAACCTGGTTTCAAAGAACTTCCAGTAAGTATGGCGTCTTGAATAACTTGAAATTATGTGTTGGTGCCATGGAAACAAAATCAGTGTGGTTTTGTTAAGGTGAACATGTTTTTTTTTATCCCAATATGGTGCACTTATGATTTTCTTTAAAAGTAGTGCACACATGGATTCACTCAGTAAATAAGAACAGTTCCCCAGGGCATTATTGCAGTGATGCCATCAGTTTCACAGCTATGATGAGTTACAATCAATATTTTTTAAAACCTCTCTTGGGAGTGTGCTCACTCTTGCGGCCCCAAATGAAGCACACCATTTTTGGTTTGTTTGTTTGATTGATTGAAGGGACTTTATAGTTCCTATTTTTATATATATATTTTTTGTAAGTGAATATGATGTTTTAGATGGTGTTTTAGATTTTTGTAGCTTGTGAGAAGTCCTTAATTTTCCTTCACAAAAATGTTTTGATCAACACCAACAGAAAGACTCTGTAAAGTACCATAAATGTATAAGTATTTCCAGAAATTGACTAACATACGTAAGGCAGAAACCTACTGAAATAGACAACTATGAAGACAAGAGTTAGTTGAACATGCAAAATACTGATGTTCTGTTAAATCCAAGTTCTCAGCTCCTCAACTCCTTAATCAAGCCCTTGCACCATATGAAAATTGTCACTAAGCCACACAAATAACTGAAAATATATAAGATGCACTGCTTCAGTTTGTAAATGAAAGTAAAATCCCAAAAGAGGACCATGCAGAATTTTAACCCAGTTCTTACGTCATGTAAAATCAGCTATAAAGGCTGTGCTCTGTATTCTGGCAACCAGATACCTTTGGGACATCATAAAAGGAAGTGATGTTAAATTGTTTGACAGAAGTACAAACTTTTTTCACACCATAGCCACATCATGAACAATGAATGTGGTGGAATTGGATTAAATGTGTTGACTAAGTAGGATATTAAGAGTGCTTACGGGACAACATTCTTGAGTTCAAGTCCCACATCGGCAGTGCTTATTATATTCTTGGCAAACCAGCTAAAATTTCAGCTAAATGAGAATGTTTACTTAACATATCTAACTAAGCCTAGTTGTCTATAAATTTTAATTTCCAAACAAAATTAAACCTGATTTTACAATAGGCATTAAAACATCTTGGTGTGTTTTAATGTCTTTTAGCCAGCTTTTTAATCCTGAAATTGCTCACTGAAATGGTATTAAGGACATGTGAATGAGAATCTAATAGTCCAGCTCTTGACACTTGAAGAAGTACTGTGGTAAATGATAAGAACTGCTGCTTTATTTCTTTTTTTTTTCTCTCTCTCTCTCTCTATTTTCTATACTCGGTTTATCTTGCTTAGGGTTATGGGGAGCTAGTTTTTATTTCTAGCAATCAGCAGTCAAATAGTACATGTGTAGGGGTGTGTGGAGGGGTGGGGAGAGGGTGTTCGTGGGTGTGTGTGTGTGGATGTGTAGGGGAAGAATATACGTCCTGGAAATAAGCAGTCCATCACAAGGACAAAGACAAAAAGAAAAAAAACAGGCAAGACAAACAACCACCCATTCCCACATGAAGGCAATTTAGGATGTTCAAGTAACTTAACATCCATGTTTTTGGACAGTACTCAGAGAAAACTCTGGAATGCACGAGAAAAACAAAAAACGTCACACAAAAAGGCCCAAACTGAGTTTTGAACCCAAGGCATTCATAATGTGAGCCAAAAGTGCTATCCATCTACACCACTCTTTTTCCTTTCATTAGTTTGGATATGTGTGGTATTGATATCGACAGACTTTATTAACAGAACCATCTCAAAGACTCATTTTCTAAGAGGAATACTGAAAGCAAAGTGTGATTTCCGCAAAAAACTTTTTCCAACACATTGTGCATCTCTAGTGAAAAATCTTACACTGTAAGGGTTATGTGTGAACAACAACTGCAAAGAAAGTCCAATCTTAAGTGCATACAAAAGTAATGCTTCGATGTTTGTGTGTATTCACTTTAGTCACTCAAAGGGGCTGTCTATACAGGGTTCTAATTTCAACCAAATTGCACCTAGAACACCCTGCAGGTTCTGCACACACCTAACCAGGTTAGAGCCATATAGAAAGAATCTGGATGGATTTTTGCAAACATAATAGAGGATAAAGAAGGAAATAATACTAAAGGGGTTAAAGTTGCAATTTTTCATTATTATTTTATTCCAGTAGGATAAGTGTTCTCGGATAATGTTGAGCAGCTTCTGTGACCCTAATCAGCATGTGCAGGGAATGAAAAAGACATGTTTCCAACTTCAAAGAACAAGAGCGGTAGATCATGGTTGCAGGCAGTGCCACTAAAACATTTCATAGAGAAGTGGACTTGATTCTTCTGTATGGAACTTGTGGATGGAAGCATCACAGAGTCTGTAAAACAGCCAGCGATCAAAAAAGGATCTTTTTATGACATGACAATAAACCTAAATACACTTCAAAATGCTACCCCATGAGGCCCTGACAGCAAGTTTTGTCGATTCCCTGAACTACACACCTCTGAAAAGTTGTGCAAACACCTCAAAAGAATTTCAGCATCGTTCTGAAAGTAGAATGGGTAACAAAAAACAGATCTTTCAAAGAAGATCTTAAGGACTCTTTGCTGTTACTAAACGTCTTTTATAAGGTGTGATGCATACTATGGGGGGTATCTTTAAAAAGTGACCGTGCACAGCAACCAAATCTTTGCTTCAGGCTATTTTTCTTTTCTGATATGTTGAAATTATAAGGCTGTTGTCTACAATTAAAATTCAGAAACAAAAGCCTAAAGAAATAGTTTTCCAAAGGTCCAATACACACACACACACACACACACATTCGCTCTCTTTCACTGACAGCCATGCTAGTTTTTTTCATTCACAATATTGATTTTTGAGGCATATACCTTGCCATGCTGGCAGCCTTTCTGTGCTGAGGAAAACCATGAGCCAGACGTGGAAATTATCATAAAAGCTGTGAGACCTAAAATGAATGGGTGGCACCGCTTTTTTTCGTAAATGCAGAAAAAGCTGCCTGTCTAAAATTAATTGCTGTTGATACGAGAAAACATGTGCATGTACTATAGATGTATATATAATTTTATATATATATGTGTGTGTGTGTGTTTTCCTCCTTCAGCTATTCCCTTTTCAGGGGTCGCCACAGTGAGTCATCTTCTTCCTCCATCTAACTCTGTCTTCCATATATTCTCTCTCTCTCTCTCTCTCTCTCTATATATATATATATATATATATATATATATATATATATATATAAATAAAAAAAGTAAAAATTCTGGCTTAAATTGTTAGAGTCACAGGTTACCTGAGACTAGTAAATTTAATTGCTTGTACTTATTGTAGTTATTTATAATCGAACTTGACCATTTCAACTTGCTGCCAGTCATTTTGTATGTCACAGCAAATATAAGTGAGGCAAAGTAAAACACACAAAAACTGAGAAAACACCTAAATGTATGTCAGTACCTTCATTTGCAAATGATGGATAATGTATTCCTGTATTCTGTTGACTAGAAGAAGGTTGGGGGGGGGGCTCCTCATGTAAGGCAGACAAGTGTGATGAAAGCCACCAAAACAAAGGAAATGTCATATAAAGTGTTTGAAAATAAAAAGGAACTGAACTAATTCTGTTCTGTTGTTGTTTATGAGACGCCTGTGCCGCCATCTTTTATTCATCAAGACACAAGGCGGCTGGAGGTTCTCTGTCTTTCTCTCTCATACTCACTTCCCCAAATCTCATTTCAAACAGAACCCATTGAGCCGTAGAACTGCATTCTGAATCACAATGAACTTGTTTTTTTTTTTTTCTTGCAGCAAGAAAAGGATAAAGGAGAGGAAAAAATGACAAGAGTGAAGGTTTATTGTGGCTAGCATATGGGTTGGGGAAGGAGGGGGGCTTTTTAAATGTTACCTGACAATCACCACTATGCACCAGGCAAAGGTGTGGATTAACAAAACAAGAAAGTAGATGACTTGTTTTGGGACACAGGTCAGGGCACAGTTTTTAGAGTCAGACGGCTTTAACCACCTCTGCTCTTATTTCCGATACCGACAAAAACCAGAGACACATGCTGACAACAGGAGCAAGACAAATGAACATTCTGACACACACAACCTGAGGTCCTTAACTTGGCAAGACATTTCCGGAGGCAACAAGAGCTAACTGAGTTACTCATCCTGACTACAGACAAATTGCCTCAGGAGGGCCTCTTAATGTGAGATTCACAATATTTAATGGGGGATTTCATGCCCATCTCCTGAACTGACCAAAGCATGTTTTCTAGCTACGCCTCATTAGACAAACTGCTGGATTTTGTCCCCATGGATTTATTCTACCTGTTTCCCATCTATTTGGATTCACACATATGTCACATTTTTCATTGTAAGTTTCATATGGGAATAAATTGTGTCCCCGGGGGATTTGAAGTTTGTGTATTAACAAGAAAAGACACAGTCTGACAGCTTTAAGTAAGAGTGCATAAAAGATTTGGGATTGTTGAAAAAACTTGAAAGGTCAGAAAACCCCAGAAAAAAAAACAACAACCAAAAAAACTGAAAAGACTGGGTGGCAAAAATAACTGAAGTAAATTGAAGAAGAAAATTTTTTAAATTGTTCAAAAAAGTCCAGCAACTTTTTAACTAAAGTCAACCTTTTTCAATGATCTGTACAGAGCCTAGAAAAATTTGACTAAAGAGTTCCACACTGTGTTTCTGTGTAAAGCGATAAAATAGTTCCTTCCCATTATTTTACCAGCAAGGAAAAAAATAATAATAAAATGTCTCAAATGCACAGGGGGTTACAGAGTTTATGATCCATCTCTGAGCCTCAACTTCGGTTAATAGAAGGTTGTGCTGTGCTTGCCAACACATGGCTGCAGACAGCTAGAGACAGAAAAGAGAGGAGAAAACGGGAGGTACTAAAGAAAAAGTTAAAGGTGAAACCGAGATTGAGAAGGAGCAGGGGAAGGAGGCACAGAAGCAGAGCATGAGAAACAGCGGGGCGTGAGACGGCAGGTTAAATTAAGTGAGAGAAATATGAGTAGCAGGGAAATATATAGATAAATAAAAAAAGGTAGTTGTCTGAGCAGGCAAGAGTGTGGTGCACTCAAGGGGGGAGAGCATGCACTTTGAATAAGGAGTAAAGCAGAGAAGAGCCGCTTTGGAGTACATGTGCCTCAGGGAAGAGAGTGTGAAGTATCTTTTGTTTTCCCTTCTTTTGAATAAACCAACCCAAGCATTTCCTTTTTGTAAATCTCACTTTAAAGAAAGGCTAAGCTAAAGCTTTTCCCACTGTGGCGATCAAGTGTAGTTGTACCCCGGCCCACACAAATCCCTTCCTCGGGATCTGTGGGTGTGTAACAGTTTCATTTCAAACGGTGAGCACTGAGCGATTGCTCACTATCTAACGGGAGCCTAGAGTCCATGTTGTCCAGAGTGACTGGCAAAGTGCCATGTTCAAGTTGATGTTGAGCTTTCTGCCTGCTTTCTTTATCCCTGAAACCTGTCAGCAATGACACGTGGCATCGGAGGACAGTTCAGCTTCTGCACTGCCACCGAATCTCAAAGAAAAATCAACTCAGGAGCTAAACTCATCTGCAGTGACTACCGCATCATTGTTCTCTAATTGTTGCTTTTTTTTGCATGCAGGTGTGTTCCAAGGAGACCTCCCTGGGTAGGGAGCTGAAAATGCGCTATTAGGTGTTGCTCTTGCCGCAGTCAGGCAGAGAAGTTGAAGCAATGTTGCATTCAAACAAAGAGTATTGCATGTTACTGGTGGGAGATGCTAATAAGGCCTGGAGCAAAGTGATAATGGATCAGCCTAGATCTGTCATCTGCAACTCTCCAGTGTCATGCCTCTGATGAGCGAGCAGTTTTCCGTCAATCCTGTGAAATCAAAGACAGGAGGAACGAACTAGAGCATTGACTATTAGATCAGTATGCACAAGTCAAATGACATCAGTGTAGAAAAAATATCCTTAAAGGGAAACTTGACAAAAAAAAAAAAAATCTCATTTTACCTTTCTACGAATTACTTATTTTCAGTATTGTTTCCCTAAAACTAACTAAAATGAATTTGGAATACAAAAACTAAAGTAATATGAAAACAGTTATTTTATCTCAAAAATATATGCAACATTGTCAGTAGTGATTTAAATATGTGTTATTTTGGATGGTTCTCATTATTCCATGGAGCGTGGTAGGGGTCAAAAGAAAAAGCCAGGTTGTAAGAAAGAATTCCTTTAGTGTAGTGAACCAGATGCACAGATTTGGAATATTGTGGTTTGTATGTTTAGTTTTGTTTTTAGCATAAACAGGGAAACAGTAATGAACACAAAATCATAAGTGAATTTAGGGTTTAGGGACCGTCTACAAATTGTAACTATAATATTTGGTAACCTAAAACATGTTGTATGTATTTTTACCTAAATCAAATCACACATTTCTGAATCAAATCTTTTGTATTTTGGCAATGTTAAATTAGAAACAAACATATTTGGTGAAAAATTATAGTTGTATTTGTTAACAAATCTGTATACAAAGATTAACGGATCAGAGAACGGATTCATATGACTTTTACTTTTATTTCAAGTTTTGGCACCTTGCAAGCTCTATATTGTGAAAAATGAAGGAAGCGTTACTAATTTGTGAAAGTAATCAAGAAAAGCATGCAAAAAGACTGTGTTTTCATGTGGACAAGGCCTTAGCTTGGATGTTGTGTGGGAAACTTTGCTGCCAAACATTTAAGCAGACCAATACATCCAAAGTTATTGGATGTATTGTGACCACAGTTGGCATTTTGGCTTTACACTTTACACAGATGTCTTTGAGTTTTTCACACATGAGTTTTGAACCATCATGCTGTGTAGCTACAGTTCAAACCACCGTTTCACCGTGCAGATCCATTTATTAATATTAAACTAAATTACAAATACTCCATACAGAACATCCTAGAGGCACAATTGCTTGTCAGAAAACTAAAGCTCACACTAGCAGCCACACAACCTGTCTACGCCTTCAATACAATTATAAAGACACAAAAATAAAATAAAATCATGCTTTTTAAAGTTACCCAGGGACTGTTGTTATTGCGCTACAAAATTGGGTATCCCTCTCTGTCTTAGAGCTCCTATTAACAAAATCTCACATTACCTATTTTCTCCTATATTAGTCTCATGAAAAACAAGCTAGCCATAAAACAGACCTGAGGCTAATAATAAAGCATTTTTATGTAGTTTTCTTTCTTCCGATAAGCATAAATTAATAATAATTTCTAAACCCCCAAAATTTTAAGGAATTCAGCTTTCAATGTGTCTGTGACAACTGACTGAATGAGGATTTTTGAACATTTGGAACCTGAAAAAGTCAACAATATATATTGTCTGCTTTATTTTTTGCTTTAATACAGACAATATATTGTCTAGATGTTATACAATCACTGACTAGTGAAGCCAGTAACATGGAATATTTCTTTTTGCTCCAGGACAATTCTTTTGTGGTGTAATGGAACCCCTTTACAGAATCGACAGATTCTAACAGAGACAGAAATACCTGAGATAGATGCTGATTTTAAAAATAAAAATGGAGTATTTTTACTGAAAAAAATTCTTTAATTAAGCCTAACTTGTAGCCTTTTGGCATAGTCACATTAACAAACATATTAAAGGGATTTTTTTTCTTCAAGGAAATGGAAATAACTCCTCTTATTTTATCATTGTAAACATAACCATAGGTACATCAATATCAATAATGAAAGTGAACTTACTGCATTCCCAGTTTTTCAAATGTTTGGTGCAACCTATTGTTTTGCTTCCTCATTTTTGACAGAACAAAATGTCTTATTACTCTCAGCAGTCAGAAAAATGCAGTACGTAACACATACCTGGTAAGTTTTGGATACCTACCAGATACATCTACATTAAGTATGGCAACTGTATTAATCATTAATAATCTTTCTCCTTTAGCAGATCTGAACTGTCTCTTTTAAGTAAAATTTGAGTATAAACTATTTATCCCACAGTAAAAGATTTACAGGAATTCATTGGAGAAAAACATGCACAAATATATTTGGAGCATTATCAGTCACTGAGGGGAGAGAGGAAAATTAAAACTGCCTGTGGTTTATGGCTGTTTAATTATCTTAAAGTTTAAAATATCTGCAGGAGAAATAAAAGATAGCAGGAAACAGATACTAAATACGTTCTCAGGACAGGGTTCTGCAGGTGGAGAAACAGCACAATGAACTTGTTTAGTTCTTTTGCACTTGCATGCTCGCAGTTCTGCACGTGAATCACAACATACAGCATCTCATCAATGCCTTTCCTTTCTGGAAGTCGGAAGAAAATCACAAGGCAATGTTGTTTTATGTGGGATGAGCTACATAATTCTGAGAGCCGGTTAAATATTGCAGAACCCTAGAATCTAGGGCATCATTTTATGCAGAAGCAATCACTCCTGGTGAAAATAAAACAATATATTTCCCATTGCTATTCCAGATTAAAACAAATGTTTTGGTTTTTTTTTTCCTTTATCAACACATTCATCTCAATCCGTGCCTTAACTCGTTGTTTTTCCCCGACGGACTGCTTTGAAATTAAGATGACACACTACAAACTGTATGTGCCAGACTTGATATTGCACAGGCAGATGTTTTTGCAAATAGGAACAAAGGTTTTGGTGCAAATACACAATCTAACGCAGTTTTCTCACTTCACGTGTTTTGATTATGTATATCTTTGCGAGACACATTGGTGAATGCAATTTTCACTTTATATTCCACAACAGAAATTGCCTTTGAAATCAGTAGAAGGTCCAAAATAGAAATGCAACTTTACCCAAGGGTGCACATGCCTGGTATGAACAAATGAAACAAAAGACATACTGATGAAATTGAACTGCACGAGATGTCAGTTTTGTTTTTTTTCCTTTAAAGGATTAATCATAGATTGGTCAGGGGAAAATAGTTTTACCATATTGTTATATGAGGAGGCTTTTGAAGCTGATTAACAAATTTATCAAATAAAATACTTGGAACGATAACAGTAAAATACTTCAAAAAGATAACCTATTTCATCAGTACTTCAACACTTTTTATCACCTGCTGCCAAAGGCTTGTGTTTGTGTTTATTTGGCTGTTGTGTTGGCAAAATATCTGATGCACCACTTGACAGATTTTAATAAAACTCAAAGAAAGTAATTACTTGATGTACATCTACAGCTCGTAACTTTTGGAATGAACTCAATTTGAGACATCAAATTTTTCAGTTTTTCAGCTAAAATTTGGTAAGGCAGTAACCGAAAGTCAGTCCCAACACATGCACTAAGCAGTAACTGACCACACAATCTTTTTTAAAACTTTGCCAAAAAGTATTGAACTCAGCTTTGTCTGTGAGCAAAATATATTATGAACCAGTGGATGGATTTTGATCAAACTTTCAGAAAGCACAAACCAGCTGTAACTCCATCATTTCTCATCATAAGATGATCTTAGTATAAAACACTGGCATAAAAGGTGGTGGGTGATATGCATTACATAAAGAACTCCTAGAACTTTAAATGTTTATTCATTTTCTTAAATCGAAGTAAAACAAATGTTGTTTAATCAGTTATTACTCTTCGTTTTTTCTTTGTAATTCATTTTTCTCAATTGCTACACTTTATTATAATTCTTTTCTTTTTCACTGCTGAGCAGAAACAAGCAACTATGGGAAATAAATGAATGAATCATACACACGACAAATTACAGCATGCTTTTGTGTTAGGTCAAGTTCCATATTTTTTGTAAAACTATACTACAACAAAAAAATCAAAACTTCATCATGCATTACGCTTTGTAATTTAAACCAAAGAGTATAAAAGGTATTTCACATTATGGGTTAAGTTTCACACACATAATGTATCAACAAGTGGAAAAAAACATGGCTACCACAGTAATGCTACCAAGAACAGAAAAACCTTTAAATGGATTAAAATTTATCAAAGAAGCTGCAGAGAGGCCAATGGCAAAAAAAAGAGCATCAAGGTTTTCTGGCAAGAACTTGTTAATCAAAAATGACATTCCCGCCATGATGACTGGATGTTGAATGCTGAATACAAACTGTGGTTTTGGTATTAAAATGGAAATACCCGAAACCTGACATCATCAGACCATGGTCTGGGTCCAGTGTTAAACTTTATCGACCCTTCCTACATTAAAATATTTTTTTTATTTATTTTAATTTTTTTGCTATTGCAATTCTCTTTGTCTTCACTCTCACCTTGGCAGAAACTCATCACCCTGATAACCAGCTGATTGGATAAGAAGCATATTGCTTTGAATGGTATCATCATGTAATTTTAACCTATTATTGAACAAAAAAATGCATCTAGTTATATTTCTAGATATGTAATAAGTAAAATTTCCCAACAATTACTTCCAAGAAACAATTTAATATATCAAGTGTCATTTACAAGCATTTTAAAAAAAGATTACTATTTTTTGACATGCATAATCTATTATTTTGAGGCTTTTATGCTGACCCAGAGGAGACTGAAGGATGGAGAATTAGAAAGAATTGCTGTAGTAGAGTGTGACTGCACAATGTTCATATTTTAGGATATTATATTAAAAAAGTGTTTTACAAGCTCCCCAAAAAAGAAAGCAAAAGAAGGTAAACCAGCATAAAACTCTACCTTAAAAAAAAGTTACTTTTCTGGATAATATCCAAGGTAGACTGTAATTTACACTCATCCTTTTCAGCAATTTCACTATACAACCACAAAAACAGTGAATAGAGTTGCAACATGCTTATTAAGCATTCCAATTATGCTAATAAGAAAATAAAACAAACATTCTTAATTATTTTTATTTTTATTGTTTTTATGACTGCACATGGCTTATGTGTCTATGGACTGTCTGCATCATGTTGAGATCCTCTCAATCTTTCTCCAGTCGAACATGTGTGGGATCAGCTCAGATGTCAACTCCACCCCAGTGGCCAATCTGCTGGATCTAGATAGCCAGTACAAAAGCTGTGGACCATCTTGCCACAGTAGAGATTGCAGTGGCTGCATGACTGTGTTCCACATCAAATCACTGTTTGTATCCAGGCTCGACGGGACCTATATGAAGTGTTCCAATAATGCCATTGAGTCAGGGAAACAAACATAATGACAAGGCAAACAGACTTGACCATTATTTTTTTTATGACTACTGCTTTTATCTTCTTTAACAAGACATTTAACTTGGTGTTTTGCAATTCACAGTGGTGCTCCAGCTAGGGTTGCACTATATTAGGAAAAGCCTGAGATGTGCAATACTATTGTTTAATATTGCCATGACAGTAATAATTGCAATAAACCCACATTTTCCTCAATTATCACTTTATTTTCTGTTATGATGACCGGTGAGAGTCCATTGGGTTTTCAAATATTTTATTGACATCAGAACATGAATACATGGTACTAGAAATATAATTGTCTGTGCTTTATTGCAGTCCAAGCAGTCCTTTGCAATACTGATTTATTGTGCTCTCTGATATTGAAATGACAATGCATTTTTGAATACATTGTGCTGCCCTAGTCCTGGCCCCAACTTTGGGAACCACTCATTTAAAAAGTGATTTTGATTCTGTCATTTATTAAGATGCTTTTTAATTTTAGAAGAAGTATTCTGTTAGATGTTCTGTAGACCTAAGCAGGACTATCACAAGAGGCTGATGAATGAAAGATATTTTTTATTCACTTTTTGAAGTAAGTATGCATAAATATGACAAAGAAGAGCAAAGCTCTGGAGATGGAAAAGGTGGAGGAGTAAAATGAAGGTGAGAAGAAGAAAACAGTGATTCATATGAAACAGGTTGGCATATATGAAAGGAGGCCCTGGCTTTCTTGAATAGCAACTACCTCTGTGACGCTGAGTTCAGTAACACAACACCCATCAACTGCTACTTCTTGATCCCCTGTCTGTCTTATGCTCATGCTTAAACACGTTTCGTTGAAGAAAAACATTTAAGTGTGTGTGTTGCCTATCTCTTAACGGGGGAGGAAAGAAAAATGAGGGAGACGGCTAAATTTAGTTTCTTATTTACTGTAATTGATTACACGGCTTTGAAACTGAACAATAATAAGGAATTTATTCCCTCTGTGCAAGGTAAAAAATATTCAATAATTTGCATCCAGAATGCATGAATTGATTTATAATCATAGTCGCAAAACTCATCCCCAGTAATCTTCCAATATGATTATGCTCATAATGGAGGCAATTTAAAGAACAAATGAAGTAAGTAGTGCAGTGAACGCTTCAGGCAATAAAGGAAAAACCCTAAATGGAGCATTCCTTGGAGCTGTCTACCTAAGCGGCATTGTTGGAAGTAGAGAGGACTTAGTGCGATGTATTTGCTTCCTTCTGTGACAGTTAAACACAGTCATTACACATGATAAACCATAGCTTCTGGGCAAATCGCCTCTCACAGACAAAATGAATGTGTTTAAAAATGTTACATTTTTGCTTCTTTGAAGTGTTTGCATCTTTAAACTGGTATTACATACTTAACTCATCCTTAAATGAGAGATTTTTTTGAAGCGTTTGCTTGACAAAACATTTCTCAGATGTCATACACTGGATAATTGGCAAACAGTACAAGGATGCTGAGTATTGTTTAAAATAAAGCAAGCATTTGTTTTTATGTGGCTAGCTGATTAAGACTCAATATTTTAAATAAAAAAAAAAAGACTTGTAACTTGATTTAACATATCTGAGCCACACAAGTCATCATCTTGGTAATATTCATTAGGGAAGAAATGTGTTGGTTTGGAATGACCAGGATCTTTTTACAAGAACCTGCGCAAGATGTTTTCCCTTTATTCATGGCCTCCTCGGGCTTTATAAAGTTGTCAGTGTGAAGAAGCAGCAAGGCAACCTGAAGAAAACTGACAGAATGCATTTGACTGGTAATGTATCACCAAAAAACAAATTGCCTCTAAGGTGTTTTTGACAGAATTTTTTATTTATTTATTTATTTATTTATCAACCTTTATTTAACCAGGCAAATCACATTGAGATCTCTTTATCAAAGGGGGCCTCGGCTTGAAGGCAGCCTAACAAGCATGTTTTTAGACTGTGGGAGGATACTAGAGTGCCCAGAGAAAACCCACTCAAACAGCAGGAGAACATGCAACTTAAATGATCATAATTGAGTGGTTAACAAAATCAGGAAGTTAAAATAGGTTATTGTGTTGTGATTTGTCTGTGTTTGATTTTTGTCTTTTGTCCTTGAATATTTTTAACATATGTGTCTATGCAGCTTCAGTCTTGCAGTGGGGTGTGTGGGCTCTGTTTCTGTGTCCTTGTCACCTTACCGTAAGCACCCCACTAGACTGCAGAGACGATCCAGGCAGCCTCACTCGCTGCCCCTCCATTTCCCAGGAGAAACTTCTGGACCGAGTCATCCACCATGCTGAACTCATCTACCGGGTCTCAGAAGAACTGTGTTCTTTGTTTGTGAGTACCACTAACACCCTAAAACAAGTCAAATGTGTGATTATGCTTTACAGTTTACATTTGCTCCGGAAAAAAATTCATTTGACTTGTTCACTGGTCACACTGTAAGCGCATGCTTCAAAAGACTGCTATAAAGAGATACTGTACAATAAAATGTGTAAATGTCCAAATTTAGAAGAAAATAAATCACTTTCAATTAATATGGAAACTAGGAGAGAAAATGTTTAGAAAATTGTTTTCCTGAGTTAATTGTGAGATAATGCCATATGTATCTCATAATCTTAAGATAACCATCCTCTTTTTCAGAGCTTATTATCTTTATATAATGAGTTAATATATTTATTTGTTTCAGCTTAGTAGCTTGTTTTCTTGTGAAAACTAGACTGAAAGTGTCACATAAAAGAACACCAGTCATTCAATGCATTACTGTTGTAGATCATCTTTAAGTGTCATGACAGTGGGGATTAATTTTTGTAGCATACTCATTAATCTCATTATCTAACAAAATAAACTTTGCTTGATCATCTTGAAATAACAAAACAGTTAACTTGTGATCTTGAAATCTTGTGAACACATCCAAATTATTCATAGCAGGTTGACCATTCTAAGATGAGAAAAACAGATGGAGCTTTTCTTGTGAGGCTCTTGAGCATGAATTGTTTATTTGCAAAATAGTTTTATTTATGAAATGTAAAATCAACACTTTGAAAACCAACGCAGTAAAAAAACAAAAATTCTGTATAATTTCTGTATTTTTAGAAAAAAAAATCTTTGTAGTGAGATCAAACAGGCATGTTTTGTTACATTTCATTGCTGAAAAGACACTGCTCATGAGGTACAGCCGCAAAACTATGCCCTACACGTCCCCGACTGTAAAAGAACGCAACAGCAAAATGCCTTTTTTGTTGGCCTATTTTAACATTACACAGGACCTGAAGCACTGACTCTTTCTGTTATATACTCGGTTTTATTTGCTTTTGATTCTGCTGTGATCATCGCCTCACTTGTGTGCTTCAAAGTAATCTTCTGTGTCTCTTCTGAGCCTGAGATGTTTTATTGAAGAAGCAAGCCCACAGCGGGGTAATATGAATGCAATAATGATATACTGCACAGGGAAAGCACAGGTTTTGCAACCTGTTGAATCCCCTTCAGTTTGGAACTAGATAATCAGAATGGTCTTTGAAATGAAATGATGCACGGGTTGTTACTGAGAACATGCTGCATGGGGTGTACAGATGAGCACATGCTGGAGAACAAAATATTTTTTTCTGTTGCTTCTCCAGTGTTAAGGAGCAGAGAAGCTTTTGTCACTGTTTTCCTGGAGTGTTATCTTTTCAGATAAGTTAGAAGAGTCAACTATGTTGTTCCACTACTCTTCTGTAGACTATTCTCCAGGAACAAGGGGGATAAACTAATCTGTATTTTTTTCCCCCTTTTTTTGTGACTGGGTTGTAGGAGGAGCTGTTCATTCCATTTCCTCTGAGGCTCCAGAGTAACCAGGCTGGTTATGCATGCATCACCAAAGCACTACCCATCCCCAGCTCGAAAAGTGAAATCCAAGAAATATCAGTAAGCAAACGGTCATGGATTTCTACAGATTTATTGGGTTTAATTTGTCAAGTTTTTAATCTTAACTTTCCAGAATAGCTGATATTATTTTGCACCTATGACATGTTCATATCGTTCCAACTATACTTTAAAGCAACAGAAACCAATTAGTTTCTTTGTAGAAAAGGATACATGTGTTTGCTTGTTTGTGTGTAAATATATCTATACATTTTAGTGGAGGAAAAGATAACCATGCAAATAAGGAATGTAAAAATAAAGCGATTTGTACCCATTCACAGATGCCCAAATGCTCTATAAGTAGATTGTCACAGCAGTAGTCCGCCAATGCAGTTTAAAAAGTATACTTATGTTTGTTTATGGAGAACGGAGCCCCTCTGTTCGCTTCTTTTAGTGGACATCTCATCTTCTGGTTGCAGTGTCTGCTGTTTTTTTATTAGTGACACCTACTGTTCAAGAACAAAACAGCAAGAAGTGTCAGTCTAACAAATAGCAAAGACTGTTGATCCCCCCTGATAATGTGGATCAACTAATAATCCAGAAAGAAAACGTTAACTTATGTTTTATCTATAATGTAGATAATACATTATACTTAAAGAGTGCTAAATACATCTGCCACTGGCAGTTTTATTCTTTTTTGCACCAGGTCCCATTGTTGTGTTTTTTTTTTTTTTTTTTTTTTTTTTGATTGAGTCAGGTTTTAATGAAGTGTTTTGTGATTTTAAAACAAAACTATGAATAAATGCTGAATCTTATCATGATTAGGAATTTAATTGTATATTATTGGTTTGTGCTGCTCATGTATCTTTAATGAATCAGATCACAGTGTATTGCGATATGCATTGTGTCAGCTTCAGAGCAGAGATTCACAACCCTAGTGTAATAGTGTAAATGCACATTCCTTATTCTACATGTTTGTGTGTGGGTGTGAACTTTATGTTGTCAGTGCATAACTGCTTGCATGCACTCTATTTTTACTGCTTTTCTTTTGTATGTGGTGAATAATTAAGTTTGCAAACACCGTTTAGTCTTCTGTCACAATGTGTAACTGCAATGTCTTCTCTTGACGCTCGTTTAAAGAAAATGCTGAAAAATGTTTTATAAAAGTGTTATCTCCTACAGAATTTTGGAAAATGAAATACTTTGTGGTGTGAATTTTTATGCTGAATTTATATTTCTTTGGAAAGCACTGTAGTCATCAAAGGTTACCTGGCTGATATATTAATTCAACACCTCTCATATGCACTGCAGGACAAATGGTTACTCCAGTCTGTGTTGATGCTGGTACAATCCTGGATCGAGCCTTTGGTATATCTGCAGATGACGCTAGATAACTACGATCATGCTCCTGACATGCTGCTCAACAAAACAAAGTGGGTTTCTGAGAAACTCATCAGTCTGGAGCAAGGAGTGGTTGCCCTCATCAAGAAGGTATTTTTATTATAATTATTACTTTTATTGGCTTTCAAAACCAAGACAAACTTAAAACTTTTGACATTTATATATCTTACAAGAGTCTTCTTGCCAAGACATGCAGCAGCTCAAAACAGCACCATATTACAAGTACAAATTTTACTCATCACAAAAACCACAAAAGGGCATTAAATATATAAACATTAAACTAAAAAGATAAATAGGCTATATTCAGTAGGTTTGCACAATAGTTCTCATAATTAGTAACTAAAATCAGCAATCAACGCATTTACATTAGGATTTTTGTATACATAAAAATGTGTACATTTGTTTAAACTCACTAAATAAGACAAGAACTTCCAAATTCAGATAGCTTTAAAGCAGATTCCAAGGGTGAGAGGAAGTATATTTATCCCTAACTTAGTGCAAGTAAGAAAGGTTGAGTTGAGCTGATGTTTAGGTTGAGTTTAGGATTTGGCTAAGATCTTCAACCCAGCCTAACCCTCAAGACCCAACCCTATAACCCAACTAACCTAACCTTTACAGCCTAAGACTACTACCCAACATAACCTAACTTTTACAAGCCAACCTGACCCTTACAACGAAAATGAACCCTAACCAAAACTAACCCTTACAACTTAATCGTACTACCCAGTTCAACGAAACTGTTGACCCTCCTAAAAGCCCTCAAGGGTTGAGTAGATTGTGTGGGTTAGGTTGATATGACTTTTAGTATTAGGGTGTAAAGAGCATGTTGGTTTAGGTTTTATTGTTAGACTGAAACAGTAAGCCTGGATTGTAAGGATTGCATTGTGTTGTAAGGTGAATGATTAGGGCTTGGGTTGGTTTGTGATAGTTGAGTTGGGAAAGGGCAGGGTTTCCACAAATAAGACATAAGCATGTTTATTTGCTGATTTTTCTTTTCTTTTTCATTTCTGCTCAGATGTTGGATGAGGAGTTGTTGACTACAGTTTACAGCGAACCAAGTGTATTACAGAATGATGTCCAACCAGAGGTGCTGGAATCCGTGATGAAAGACTACACCTTACTCAGCTGCTTCAAGAAAGATGCCCATAAGATGGAGACTTTCCTCAAGCTTCTCAAGTGTCGTCAAACTGACAAATACAACTGTGCATAAAACATAAAGTGCAGCTTTTAAATAATGCAGTGTTTAGCTTTAAATGAATTTCTGAGGTTGGTCGTGTGCACTTAAAGATAGGACCATGCCTTAGGCGCTTCAGCCTTGCTTGCGATGCAGTGCATTTCTTATTGATTGTTTTGGAACACCTTCACACAAAACTAAGTAGGTGTAATGCTGTGCCCTTTCTTAGCCACATACAGCATTTTATTTATATATGTTTTTTTCCCTCCATGCTTGGTTGTTATTTTAACCTGGCAAAGGCAACAGAAGGCACAGTCCCAAAAGATTATTTGCGTGTCGAGCTGTCAAAAAAATCTGCATATCCTGCCATTGATTTCCATTTCCTTTGTTCTTAACTGAGTTGGTATTCCTTGCTGGCTCTGGCAGTGTTTTGATTATTCCCTGTGGCCCCTAGAGGATTCATTGAGCCTCCCTTGTTAAATGGAGTTGGTTTCACTTCTGCATACGAAAATCTAACAATTTTACAGGCGAAGAAAGTCTCAAAGAGCAATCTTTATAAAAAGAAAGATAATAAATAAGTAGCTAAAATGAGAGTTGTACTTTCCTCTTATGCCTCAGTGTGCCTAACATAACATAAATATAAAAGTAAATAATTAAATGTCATTTAGTGACTGAAAATGTTTAGGGGAAAACCTATTTCAGTCTCTGCTGTTATGTATTGCCGGTGTGTTTTGCAGAATGTGAACAACAGTTTGCATGAGGATGTGATGATAATGGGCTGTGAAAACCTCTCTTCTCATCTGCTGCTGATTTTAGAAGTAAATAAAGCAAGAAATAAAAAAACAAGTTGGGTTTTTTTTTATTTAATTATGTGGTAAATGAATGAATGAGTAATTAAAGTGGTTTAATTTAACCCACGTCTATTTCAGATATAAACAAAAAGAAGCTTCAGTTCCAAACTTTCTTTGAAATGTGAAAAACATTTTGTTGTCAACTCACACATCTGACATGTTTTCACACCACATTTTTTAGTGAAGAAAGCTGAAATTTGTGATTATCCTAATTGAATGAAATGTTACAATTTTTTGTCTTTAAAAAAAACACAAAAGAAAATGCCGTAACCAAAATGAAATTATGTCTTGTTCAACCAAAGTTTGATGTGGCACTAACAGTTTCATTTAGTATGGTTGAAATATTATCAGAGCTGATTTTTGCTTTTTGTCAACATATCAAATGCTCAGACTATAAAATTCCTTTTTCTGTTTGTTTGCCTGATTTGAATATGAAGTTAAGGTGCTGGTTTCACAGCTGCCTGTAATCTTTGAAAACCAACATATATTGACATTTTTGCTTTAATGATCATTTAAGAAGCTCAACGTTTTTGTGATGTTTGCCAAATGTTTGGAAGCCCCAAATCCTTTTACAACCTTTGGTTTCACAATGTTTTCTCTTTTCTTTTTTTTTGGCTTTGCATAAACAAAATAACCAAGACAAAAAATGAATAAATAAACACCTGATGCTTTAAAACCTGTATTTACTGTTCAGATTTACTGTTGTGGAGTTCTTCATGCTGAACTGAAGCAGCTCGTGGATGCTGTTTGTGAACTATGCACGCTGCAGTTTTGACTTGTCAGTAGATCTCTGGATAGTTCCTCACTTGAGGATGAAGCAAGGAAGCCAACAGTTGCTTCAAAAAAGTGTTTTTGCTGTTGTTGTTTTGAACTGTGAATGCAGCATCAAAACATGCTTATTGAGGAATCATGACTGCTTCAGCATAGTGATGCCTGGAAGACCACCAATCAATCACCAACCGCTGGATTTTAGCTTTGCTGCATGTCCCCAGAGATTTCAGATTTTCAGACTCTTTATGTGATCCAGCTGGTTCTTGAAGGTATACTTGAAATGAGCACAAATGTTTGCCGCTGCATTATGAGTAAGGCATGTAACGTGTTAAAGTTACCCACAAAATTACATGCAAGTGTCAACCTTGTTCCCCTGTCCCATGTAAAATGTTCATGTCAGCCAAGCCTGCATGGTTACCACTAACTTGCTTTGCTCCTGGCAGTGGGGAAGGAGACCATTCTTTCTTAAAGAGACATCTTTTTTTCCCTCTCAGCTAAGATATATAATAAAATACAGTGTGACAGTATTATTTATTATCAGAAAACAGAACAAATGTTTGTGCCTATGTTGGTGTGTGTTTGTGTAAAAGAGAAAGAAAGAGAGAGCGTGTGTGAGTTCATTTGTCTGTCAAGTTATAGCAAAATGACTCATAAACTACTGGACAGATTTTAATAAAAATCTCAAAAAATAATCATTAGATGTACATGTACAACATGCCACCCCACCTAAGTGACCCTAGTGAACACAAAAATGACTACTGCTGCTGAGCACATTTTGCAGATATTAAGCTAATAATTGGTGTGGTATTGGCTAAGAGTCATTCACAACACAAACTTTAAGCAATAACACATCTTGGAATATCTTATGAGACTGTGCATAACGCCATTTACAACGCATTACCAAAACAGCTATATCCTCATAATATGATAATTTCAGTTTAAAATTCTGGCAGGAAAGTTGGTGGGCAATATGCATTCCTTCCAGGAATACTAGGCCTTTATAATTTATTTCATTGCTTGCTTACCTTTTTATCCTTAACATGTACTGTATATATTATTAGCCTCAACATCAAACTGAGTAAGAGAGTAAAACAAAATACAATATATAAGTACAATTCTTACTTTCATTTCTTATGTTTTACCATTTCTTTTTATTCAACTTTAAAATAATTTATGGTGCTTTTAAGGCAACACAAACAACAACATTGTCAGCTAGCTAATTCAAATAATTAGAATACTCTGAGCCAAAAATGTGACGCATCTGTTTAAGCTGGTTAAGAAAGAATCACCTCCTATAGGCAGCTGTTCTCTGGACACTGGCCAAGTATTCGACATTTCTCCAGGTGTATTGTGGGATATTTATGACTTATTTATAAATGTGAGCTTTGTTTATGAGTTTTTGCTGCAAGGCATCTGTTTGTATATATTTGCATCCATAGATGTCACGTTTAAAAAAAGTGTTTTGTTTTCCTGATTTGCTGCTCTGTTCTGTGTTTACTTACTGTATGAAGCTGTGTGCTCTTCTGAAAAGTAAAAGTCACATAGTTGAGAGAAAAGGTCTCCAGTATAAAATAAATTATGCACTGTACTCATAAGTAAGAATTTTGTTTATTTTGTGCTGATTTTTTTATTTTTCTTGCCTTGATTTGTGACTTGTTTTGTCATTATTTGTCACTGGAATAAGCACATTATTTTTCATGTATTTAGTGTTGTTTTCTGGTTTTTGGAAAGACAAACACTCAAATGATTTGGATGCCAACCTACCAACCCTAGTTTTCAATTTGAATTCTTAAAGAAATGGTTAGGATTTTTCTAAATCACAGCACGGCCATTTCCAATGCAGATTTCTGTTGTCTGAAAACAACTACAGTCTGATGGAAATACCTATTTGATGTAAAAATACAATTGTATAAAAACAATTTTGCAGCATTTAGGCAAACACTATTTTATTGTTGAGCTGTAAATAACTGTCCAATATAAAGTGACAGGGGTTTAAACGTTTTTAAAACAGCATTTGCATAAACTACTATGAATTTGGTAAGACTGGAATATTTTTTAAGAAACCTGTTTTGGTTTTGGCCCCGCCTCAAACGAGGCATTAGCTCATCTTCTCTTCTCGCTGATACACCAAACTAATAATGTACTGAGTGATTTCTACTGCAGGTAGGATATCAATTACTGATAACAACTCCACAGATCTGCATTTAAAAAATTCAGACATTAAATCATTGCAACTGAAAAAGTACTTATAAATAAATAATTATCCTAGATAAACCATTGTTTACACATCATCAATTCTTCATATTGGTCCATCTTTCATAAAATTCTACCTTTACTCCAACACATCTTAAAAACTTTTAAAACTTAAAGGCCTAGCATTTCTTGAACAAATATCATCCACCGTCTTCTATGCCAGAGTTTTAAACCAACATCATCCTATGTCAATAAATGACTAAATTGCAGTTTTTTTTGGTCAAACTTATGTAAGAACTAAATTTTAGCTCAGTATTTGTTTCAATGAGCTCAAACTCTATAATCTGAGTTATAGCCATTTTTGTGTTGGCAAATGATGAATAGTTTTGGCAGCCATTTTAATTTGAATTAGCTCTAAAGGTTAATTGTTGTAGATATAGATCCAATATTTATTTTAAGTTTCAATAAAATCTATGCAGTGGTTCATGAGATACTTTGCTAACAGGCAAACAGGGTTAACTCCAACACTTAATAATAAAGTTTTTTGTAAAGATCTTGCACAGGGAGTAATGCTTGGAGTATGTGTTGTGAATGACTTTCATCTACAATCACACCAGATTTTAGCTCAGCAGCTGTAAACATTTATTGAACTGAAACCATTTCTTGTTTTCTTATTGTCAGTTGGTTGTGGTAGCCACCTTGATTCAGGCTAACTTTAAAACCTACTCTTGTAGATGTACATTCAGTGATTACCTTCTGCAAGTTTGGATCAATCTTGTCAAGTGGGTCATGAGATATTTTGGTTGCAGGCGGTCACACACACTCAGACATGGGCAAAAACATTGTCTGCCTTCACCTTTTGGCGGCGGGTGATAATAATTATTTCCAGCATCACACACTTATCCAAGCACAATGACTCTCATATACCAGAGACAACAGACCTCTTTGTGTTATAGAGTCAACACACAGAGACCTAAAACACAAGAGGGCAGCAGTTTTCTCCTATAAAGACTGCCTTAGTCTGAAGAATGCATCCTAGGCCACATCAAGTAACATATCAAAAATGGAAAGATTTTCTTCTTCCATGCATGTTGAGGCTGAAGCCACTACTGTTATTGAAATCATGTTACTTCATATATATATATATATATATATATATATATATATATATATATATATATATATATATAATTTAAATAGAAAACAAAGTAATAAATAAATAAACGATCACCATCAGCCCAACAAACCTGTCTACACATTCCTTGATCCATGTGATTCCAGAGGTAGAATCAAAGCATCCATAGTTTAGCTTGCAGTTAATAGGCTTTCAGCTGGCATGCTGCTTATTTCTTTTTCCATTAGAGATAAATAAGTAATAAAGGGCACTGTAGCCACGAGCTTTGTTTTCCTTCTCGCCCTTACCTCTGTTTTCTCATTGATCTCCGGTTTCCTTTAGACATTTTTATACTCTCTCAACTGTTTTGCTACGTCCACTGCTCCTCCATCCTCTGAGGCCATATCATGAAGATGTAAATCAAGCAGAGGTTGCCACAATGAGTCAGGTGTCAGGAAAGGGAGGTTGAGTCGCGTGGTGCGGGTGGATCTCCAGGCAGGATGTGGTTAGGAGGCCTAGTGTCAGCATGTCAGGTTCAGCTTCCTGAAGCCTAATCACTTCAGTATGGGAGTTTGCAATGTCTGGGTAGTCCCTGTTAAGCTGTGCAGGACTGCAGCTTCACAGTTCTGACCTTGGAGTGCAAACATTCCCTTCTTTGGTTCCTGACAACACCCGAGCTTTAAGGCCATAAATATTCAGGATCAGTTATAAGAAGTAAGAGAAGTTAGGGGATCAGAGAAGGGAGAGGATGATGTTAGGGGAGTGGAAATAAGGACACAAGGAAGAGGGGAAGGGTGCATAGCCAGGGTGATTTCACAGTTTAACTATTATAACCCAAGGAAAGGAAATCTTGACTGCAGAAATGCATAAGTAGAACAGAGGAGGCAGATGGACAAGGAGAAGCAAGGAGCAAGGAGCAGGACATAAAAAGACAATGGATGAGAGAAGTAAAATAAGGTGATGATTTTTTTCTTCCTTTAACCCTGTAGGAAGTGAAAAAACATCAGAAATCAGACGAACAGAAACAACCAAAATGACTGAGATCTAAGCACAGCTCAGAGCAGTGTGACATGCTGGGAAGGAGGCTGGATCTACAGAGAAAATGAATGGCTGGAAGGCAGATACACAGCTGTAGGAGTTAGGCTGGGAAGTAATGTGTTGGCTCGGTATAAAACCAGGACTCAAAATATGAAGTCCTTGAGCCTCCACTGGCTCGCTCAGCTCCTCAAAATGTTGTTCTGTTTTCTTCACTCCAAACGATGATTTGGAGAAACCTGGAACACTCTCAAAGCCTTTATGATCTCCTACTCTGAAAACCATATCACAGAGTTTTATTTGACTTGGAGTCCGTCTCAGTTTCATAACGTGCAGCAGCATCATATCACCACATTCCAAAAGAAACTTTTTTGAGTCCGGTAAAAAAAAAAAAAGAAAACTAAAAAAATATTTTCTGTGAAAATGCTGTGTGAATGCTGATTGCTGAATGGTTTTGTTGAAATTTGCTGAAAGAGCTAAAACAATTGCTAAAGCTAAAAGAGCAAAAAACTAGTGTTATGATGGCCCTTAGCAGCTGGATTAGGCAAGAGTCTTGAGGCAGAGATAAGATGCAGACCCACTAAGTGTTTATTCACCAACATAAACTGATACAAAAACAGACAGAGAACCCTGATCAGCGGGTCACATAGGGTCTCAGCAGTCATCCTTGAATGATTTTACAGACATTCTTTTATAGCCTACTACCCACTGTAATTAAGACCTACCAATTAAAACCGACCATGACACAAGGTAAACAAAACATATATACACTGACAAACATCCACCAAATTACTACAAAATTAAAATACTTTGTTTAACAAACATTATCTATGATTAGACACCTATCAAAAATTTCCATGTCTGGATTTTAATCTACAACATGAAACTCTAAAGTGCACAGTTTACTTTCCCCTTTCACCATCTACAAATGGTCTCTTCTGGAACCTTTAAAAGGTGCTCAGGCCTCCGGGGAATCTTGTAGCCTGAACACCCTGCAGAGGAAAAGACAGAGGTAAGTCACCTGCACAACAAACTACTACAATGCACTCAGAAACATTGGTCTTTCCCCATCATTTTAAAGATTAGTCACAGTAGTACTTGTATTTCATCCATTTGTTTGTTTTGTTCACAGGACAGGCCTTCATTAGCACCACTTAGAATAAGCTGCACAGGAACACCCACAAACATTAAAAATAAAATATTTCAATCTGTTTCTCAGTGTAATTATTTCATTTAAAATATTCCAAACAAATCAGAATTATAAGTGCATCAGGATAAAAAATGAAGACCTATATTACAACTAGCTAAAAGCTAAAGAAGCTAAATGCTAGCTGAAAGTTGACAGCAACCAATCAAACTTTAATCATAAAACATCTTTTATACAGCAGTGTTTATTACAAAATGGTTTACAGCAGATCAAAAGCAACCATTGGAAAAAAGCAAGAAACAAACAGACAAGAGAAGACCATTTAAAATAGTAAGTTGTAAAAGGATTAAATTTTGCTGGTTGTAACTGAAAAAACTTAGAAAATGCAATTTCAAAACTTAAAATTAGGAAAAAATGAATAGAGGTTCATATGAAATGAAAGTTACTATTGTTTTACTAAAACTTGGAGCAAAAGTAGCAAAATGGTAGCTAAAAGTAGTGAAACACTAGCTAGAAGTTATAAGTATCAGGATCGTAGCTAGAAGATAAAAGCAGCAATAGAAGGTTTTGCCTGTCGTTGCTAATGATTTGATCCAAATAGTGAACTCATCGCTGTCTTCAGGAGTTTTCCCCCAGGCTTTGAAAACAGCAGTTATCAAACCACTGATAAAAAAGAACAATCTAGACAAATCACTACTGCAGAATTACAGGCCAATCTCCAACCTCCCATTCATCAGCAAAATTATTGAAAAAGCAGTTTTTAAACAATTAAATA